>NC_047039.1:4476677-4801990 GCF_011762595.2 Tursiops truncatus | reverse complement strand
ATGTTAATTACGGATCTGGTTATTTTGAGAACGGATTCTACCCATTTGTAAATGAATGAAACAACACACTTCGTCTGCTTACTTTCGTTTAGATGGTGGCGTCTATTTGAACACTTACAGGAGCTGGAGTTGGCGTTTTGTTTTAGTTCCCCATTCAAGGAATGAGCACAGAATTTCCTTCTTCCTCTAATCCCCGTCCTCAACCTACTCTCCTCACCCCCCACAGCAAATAAAAGGGAATCCATGTTATACAAATGTAGATGATACAGCTTCTTTCTCTCTTAGATTTATGTGAGTAAAGTCTAGCAAATCAACAGCGAAGTTTGGAAAACAATTTCTCCTTGGATTTATGAAAAAAGGTAGACTAAGTGCTGCCTACATAATTTTCATGGCCCAAAGCAAAAGGAAAATGCAGACTCCTTTTTCAAAGAGCAGAAAAAAAAAAAAATGCAGTTGAAGGACATGCAACTTTTTCCTGTCTTTTGTGGTCTCTCCCTGACATATACTATTTCTACATAACAGAAATTCCATAACATAACATTGTCTCCTTTGGGCATGGGGATCCTTGCAGGGCGAGTGCAAACCCTCAAGACATGGTTGGCAGGGACAACCACTGCCCTTTGCCATCCTGAGCTGGGCAGGGCACCTGCCTCTCAGATCGCCCCCCACAAACACCCCTGTGCTGATGCCCTCCTGGCAGCGCAGGGCTACAGCAGTTGTGGGCAGGGTCAGGGGAAGGGGCCAAGAGGGGCAGATGGCTAGGAGAGGGGTGAGTGCACATCTGAAACCCTCTGCAGGAAGAGGCAGAGAGCCTGAGGCAAAGCTCCGGGTGAGTTCTCTTGTCCCATGGGACCTCACTCACAAAGCAAAACAAAAGTTTAAGATAAAATTATTAAAATGTTCAAGGTGGCGGTCACTGAGCATGAAACCCCAGGCCCTTCCAGCTTGGGACACGGTATGACTGCCCTGGTCAGTTGTCCATGAAGCCAGCCCTGTGAGTACTTCCTCAAAATAGAGCCATGTGATGGCTTAGGTGAATTAACCAGATTCAAAACATTATACCACAAAATATAACACCATGGCCCTCAAACCGGCAATTTAGTAACAAGAAATATTTCCGGCTTTAAGATACAATTTTTATATTGTGTTTTATTTTTATATCCAACAAAATTAAATTTTCAGACTATTTGGAAAAATTACATCCATTCACATAGCAGATGTTAACAGCCTAGACTCTACAAAGCAGGCATTTTGGGGGAATGACGATAATAAAAAATAGCATTTAATTTCTACTAACTATCAAAGCTCACAATCAGACCTGTCTCTGTGGTTTGCTTCTGTTTAGGTAATTCCTAAGATTTCCTGAGTATAGGAGGCCAAGAAATGAACACAACACTTGCAAACGTAGCTAACGAATTGTCTAAAAAATGCCAAAGGCTTCAGTTTATGCAGGCTTGAAGCTGTTCTGCTCTCTGTTCATTGGGCTGTGACTGCACTCTGATGCACATTCTGAGGTGGGTTAAGTCCTGTCTCAAATCAAGATTCCTCCTGACTCCTGACCTTGACCTTCACTGCTCCACTGCCCAGAGGATATAAATGATGGGAATGAACAACGCAGGTAACCCAAAAGCCAACCCAGACATCTGAAATGCAAGTTACTGAGTCCAAAGAAATGCCCTTTAATCCTCGGAAGCATCACTGTAAATGGTTGAGAAAACATCTAATTATAGAATCCCTTCACTTGGAGACCAGTTTACCTGAAGATGTGGCAAACCCCAGCAAGAGTAGAGTACTCTGATGTTTAATGCGTGTGGTGTCATGTTCCCTGAGGTGTCTTGATGTGGTTATGCATTAAAGTAAGCAGACAATTAAAAACAGAAAGCATGTGTTCAGGAAGGTACAGAATTAACTTCAGTAATAAAAGACTGCTCTTGGCAGATTAAAACTCATTTGGTTTGCAGCAATCCCTTTCTTAAAAAAAAAAAAAGGTTCCTAAACTAAAGAGTAATGTGAAAAATTTCTTTACTTTGATAGGAAAGTTTCAATTCAGAGCTAGAGTTTTAGAGAAGCAACGGATAGAGCACAGCGTGTATTGATTATCTGCCTTGTGGTTTGAATGAAGGACTCTAGCAGCTGTTTGGGAAACACTGAGGGAACTTGGTAGGATCACTCACTTTTTCTGCTTCAGGAAAACATTACCCCTATGAATTAAAAAAAAAAGGGTATTTCATGCTTAGAACTTCAGAGACGATTAAGATCTATGCAGCAGACTTAAAATGGTTGCAAAGGGTAACCAGGGTTAATAAATAAACAAGATAGGAATCTCCAGATAGAAAAAATATATACATATATAATTTGAAAAAATATTAGTTTTATTGCTAGAATCAGATCTTTGGTTAAGTCACTGAAAAATGTACATATTTATAACTCAGATTTGAGGCATTGCACTTGCATTTCTTAGGTATATAAAAAACGTTTATTGTTCTTTAAAAGCAAAATATTTTATTCTTTTTAATCAAAGTATTTAACCCCAGCATGAGAAAATAAAATTGAATTTCTTTAATATCTCTATGTAGTTCATCATTTCTCTCCTCATACTTTTTCCCATTTTAGCATTTTAAATGAGAAACAATCTCATGAGATGAAACATGAAAAATTGATTTCCTTGAAATACATTGATAAAAATGTCTTGAACAGAGATCAAGCAAATGATCTGTCCCTTGATATTAGCTTTTCCTATACTATACCTTAACGATACATTTACTAAAATAATGTGAAGCTATTGAATATCACAATATCTGTCAGATATAGCAAGCGTCTCTCAAACTGACTCTTAGACTTCCTGTCCCTGTATAATTTTTGTGGTAACTTTTCTCACATGTCCCCCTGCCTCCTATTCTTTTTTTAATTTTTATTGATTTATTTATTTATTTTCGGTACGCGGGCCTCTCACTATTGTGGCCTCTCCCGTTGCGGAGCACAGGCTCCGGACGCGCAGGCTCAGCGGCCATGGCTCACGGGCCCAGCCGCTCCGCGGAATGTGGGATCTTCCCGAACCGGGGCACGAACCCGTGTTCCCTGCATCGGCAGGCAGACTCTCAACCACTGCGCCACCAGGGAAGCCCTGTCTCCTATTCTTAAAGGTAACACATGTCAAATTATTTGGGAACCACCATAAGGCACTTTTCCAGGGAGCATGCAATGTCAATCTACATTAATATTGCTTGAATAAATATTTAATTAGAAAATGAAAAATGCTATAAAATACCTCATGAACAAGCAGCTGTATTTCTATGTATTTGAGATTTTCATTTATTTCAGGGATTATTTCTTTATCTTCTGCATTTTATAAACACTTAAGAATGTTAAATGCACCAAAATGCTAAGGATTTTATACTCTTTCACTTCCGTGCTTACAACCTGAAGAGTATGGGTTGATTTCTACAAATGGTACGTTTGGTTCAGAGGTACTTACAAGAATAAGAACCTTGTGAGATCCTCGTTAGTTACCATGATGACCTTTTTATCCTCTTGCTGTGAGGACATAGCTCATGGGGCTCTCACATCTTTGCACATCTTCTGAGCAAAGGCATTAACAGCTTTTTTGTGTTTTGATTGTCTTTTCAAGAATATTTGCATAATGTACCTCTTGGAAGATAGAGATAGCTTCTCCCTACCTGGTAGAGGGCAGATTTGTCAGAAAAAATAATAAAGATATGAAAGAATGCTCAACATCATTAATCATTAGAGAAACGCAAATCAAAATACAATGAGATATCATCTCACACCGGTGAGAATGGCCATCATCAAAAAAATCTAGAAAAAATAAATGCTGGAGAGGGTGTGGAGAAAAGGGAACCCTCTTGCACTGTTGGTGGGAATGTAAATTGATACAGCCACTATGGAGAACAGTATGGAGGTTCCTTAAAAAACTAAAAATAGAACTACCATATGAACCAGCAATCCCACTACTGGGCATATACCCTGAGAAAACCATAATTCAAAAATATTCATGTACCGCAATGTTCATTGCAGCTCTATTTACAATAGCCAGGACATGGAAGCAACCTAAGTGTCCATCAACAGATGAATGGATCAAGAAGATGTGGCACATATATACAATGGAATGTTACTCAGTCATAAAAGAAATGAAACTGAGTTATTTGCAGTGAGGTGGATGGACCTAGAGTCTGTCATACAGAGTGAAGTAAGTCAGAAAGAGAAATATAAATATCGTATGCTCTCACATATATATAGAATCTAAGAAAAAAAGGTCATGAAGAACCTAGGGGCAAGACGGGAATAAACACACAGACCTACTAGAGAATGGACTTAAGGAGGAGGGGGAAGGGTAAGCTGTGACAAAGTGAGAGAGCGGCATGGACATATATACACTACCAAACGTAAAATAGATAGCTAGTGGGAAGCAGCCGCATAGCACAGGGAGATCAGCTCGGTGCTTTGTGACCACCTAGAGGGATGGGATAGGGAGGGTGGGAGGAAGGGAGACGCAAGAGGGAAGAGATATGGGAACATATGTATATGTATAACTGATTCACTTTGTTATAAAGCAGAAACTGACACACCATTGTAAAGCAATTATACTCCAATAAAGATGTTTAAAAAAAAGATAATAAATATAACGTTTGCATCTGAGGCAAAGTTTGGGCAAAGTTTTACCAGCCTCCTGGTAAGTCTGGGGTTTGCTGAGCTCAAGCTTCCTTAGCTGTGACACACAGCCCCTCTGTGGACAGCATTCACCTGGACCACCCACAGTGACCTATGGAACTTGGGGAGCAAGAAAAACTAGGGGGAATATGAAGTTTGTGCTGCCAGCTGTACCATTAGTGATAGAATCCTTTGTCTCTGACCCAGGAGTCTCTTGTCTTCTATGCACGTCTTTGAAACTAAGGCAGGCTAACTTTTTAGCTTGCAAGCAGGGTAAAATTTCAGACCCTTGCAATTCTTTGCACCGTTAACATTCTACTAGTCTCTAAGGCAAATTTTAGATCAAAATATAATAAACAATGTGGAGCAACACTTTTGTGTTGTGCAGAAGTGAGAATTAAAAATTTGTAAATTTATGAAGTGAAAAGTGTGTGATTTGAAGATACACTGTTAAAATTACAAAGACATCTTGCAAACATCTAATCCAGGCATTTAATTATATAGATAAGGAGTTCCAAAACTATAATATGACATGTATCATAAAGCTAATTAATCAAAAAGTGAAAAAAAGAACCGGCAAGTTGCCTAATTTCTGGTCTAATGCTATCTAAAATTATGTCGATAAAAATAAAAGGTCTCTGCTGAGGATGAATGATGACGACAATGATTTGCTACTCCTCTGAGAGGGGGGAGTCTAATTTTATTTTCCTGAATCTGGGCTGGCCTTTGTGACTTGTTTGACCAACAGAATATGGTGGTGGGAGCGAGTTTATGGAACTTCCAAGGCTGGGTCATAGGAAGTTTTGAATCCTTTGCCTGTGTCTCTTGGAACACTTGCTCAAAGAGCCCTGATCTGCCATCAGAGATGTGTAGCTGCCACATTAGAGATCGGGTAGGGATGCCTGAGACTCACAGAGAGACAGGGGGTCAGCCGAGCCCATTCTGCCAGTAAGTCCTGCCAAGGCACCAAACGTGTGAATGAAGCTGAACCCCATGAAGGGACACCATTCAGTGCCATGGTATTCTGAATATTGCCATGGTATTCTGAATATCTGCCATGGGAACTGAATATGGGCCCAGCTGAACCATCCCTGACCACAATACTCTGTGATATAATAAAGTCCTGTTGTTTGAAGTCAATGTTTTTGCACAGTTTGTTACAGAATAGTCGATATCTAGAACAGCCTCTAAATTTCTTAAAACTACTGTGCTTAGCAGTACAGTAAGTCCCCTACATAGGAACCTTCAACTTGTGAACTTTTCAAAGATGCGAACGTGTGTTCGCGTGTCCAATCATGTAAGTTAGTTCACGTGTTCACATTGTGACATGCTTGCATCCTCTACAAATGGTTGCGCTTTTGTGTACTCTGCTGTACAGAACTGTATAGAGTACAGTAGTACAGTATCTTTATTTCAAGCCCAGGATGTCCGGAAGCAAGCGTAAAAGCAGCGATGATGTAGCTGGTACTGCTGTATTTTCAAGGTACGTACTTGTAAGATTAAAAACGTTTTCTTTATTTTTTGTATTTGTTTTTTATGTGTTATTTGTGTGAGAAGTATTATAAACCTATGACAGTACAGTACTATATAGCCGATTGTGTTAGTTGGGTACCTAGGCTGACTCTGTTTGGCTTACGAACAAATTGGACTTAAGAACGAGCTCTAGGAATGGAACTCGTTCATATGTACAGGACTTACTGTAAAGCACTTTGGTATAAATGTTAAAAATACAAAGTAATGTTGTTTTTCTTCTTTCCATCCCCCTTTCTCTCTTGGAGAAGAGAATAGGGTTTGTAACAAAATTGCCAACACACCCTTAAATTTCCATGAAGTCCCTGGCAGTTGTTTTTTAAAATTTATAAGCAGGTTCTTACTAATTAAAATAAACGATGTCTGAAATTTGTCTTCTCTTGAAAGGCATGGGTAAGAATAATGAGGCAAATTTTTTTCATTGAGTTATTGTGTTTTTTAGGTTAAATGTATTGCCTGTGTTTTAGCAGTCAAATGCCATGCCTTAGCAATTTTGGATGGGGTTGGCCGGGCATAGGCTACTATCCACTCGTGGACTTTACAAGATAGTGACTCAAAGTGAGCTTAGGTAATATATCTAGACTGAGGTCCTGTCTTCCTACTGATGAGGTGCAGCTGTATCCGAGAGTGGTAGTAAGCTGTGTGTACCTAGGTAAGCTAGGTGACCAGCTGGTGGTCACATAGCCTGAGGCGTTGTAGGTCTGGCTAGGTATAAAGCCTGAGGGGACCTAGCTGAAGGCTTTCCTGAATTGGTTTCTGTCCACTCAGCCTCTTCTCTATCAGTTGTGAACATCCTGAGTGTAGAACGTCTACAAAATCAAAAGATATGCCTGTGAGCCATGTAATGCTCTGCTGTTACTGTGTGTGCTTTGTTGTTTCCAGTAAATCGCTACTTAAACTTGGTGCTGAGTGAGGTTTCTGTGTCTTGTCTGCTTCATTTCAGTCTGAACCGAAGATCATTAATGCTACTGAAACAATATTAGACACAATTATTGCCTAAGTTATTGTACAACCTATGTTAATTTGAGATCATACTGGTTCTACAATCACAAGGGAAGATAAAATGGTAGGAAAAAAATCAGAAACAGAAAGTTAAAGAAAAATTGGGTATATAATGCCTCATGATAATACCTTTTCTGTTTACTTTGTTAATGTCCTGGATTTTTTGAATGTTAAGTCAATCTTATTCCTGAGATGATCCCCTTGGTCATAAAGTAGTATCATTTTATGTATTGCTAGATTTGTTTTGTTAATGTTTAGTTTCGGCTTTTTGCATCTATGTTTATGAAAGTTATTGATTTGCAACTACTTTTCTTATAATGTTCTTGTCAGATTTTACTATCTAATTAAATATGCTGATAACTGTTTCCACTTATTAATGGTGTAAAGCAATTAGTGTAAACTTGGAGTAATTTCTTCCTTAAATATTTAGTAATATTCACTAGTGAAGTCCCACAATCCTGAAGGGATTTTGTGGAATCCCAAACTTTTCTTTGTGGAAAGTTTTTTTTGTTTTTAATTTATGAAGTCAATTCCTTTAACAGAGAGAGAAGTACTCATTTTTTCTTTTATCAGTTTTGACAAGTTTTCCCTTTTAGGAATTGTCTCACTTTGTTTACATTTTCAAACCTAAATATGCTTATTACATTTTAATATACATGGACTCTTTACTGATGTCTGGTTTTTATTCCCAATTTTGATAATTTGTACTTTTTTTATCTCTGATAATTTCTAGGAGTTTATCAATGTACTACTCATTTTAAATAATTAACTTTTATCCTTTTTTATTTTCTCTAATACAAATGATTTTGAATGCTGTTAACTTTTGCCTGCTTCTTAATTTCTTCCCTCCTATTTTTTTTTATGGCTTAAATTTCAGTTCTTTTCAACTTCTTGATTTGCATACTGATATTTAATTTAAATCTTTACAATTTTTAAGTACACATTTAAAGCTGCTAATTTCACTCTAAACACGGCTTTAGCTGCATTTAACGTTTTGATATGTTTAATTTTAATACACTGACAATGTTTTCACTGTAATTTCTTCTTTACTCGATGTGTTATTTAGAAATATATTGGTTTATTTTTCCGCATTTTGAAATATCCTTATCTTTTTAAAACTTATTTATTGTTTAGTCAAATAATTTATTTTGGACAGAGAATATCCTCCATGTGGTTTAATTTCTTTAAGATCTTTGAGACATGCTTTATGACTCAGCATACAGTTAATTTTCATAGAAATAAGAACATGTAAGATTGGAAAGAATATGGATTCTGACCTTGTTGGACACAACGTTCCATACCCGTCAACTAGGTCAGGGGTACTAGGAGTTTAGTTCAATGTTTATTTACTTTCTCATTTGTTCTTGTTGTTCTGTAAATTACTAAAAGAGGCATGTTAAAAGAGCTTCCACTGAGAGCTTCCACTGTGAATGCAGATGTGTCTACGTCTCCTTGTAATTTAATCAAGTTTTATTATCTACATGAATACAGATTTAGAATTTTTAAATTTTCCTGATGGATTCAATCTTTTATCATTATGCAACCTCTTTTTTTATATCTATCAAAGTTGTTTGCCTTAAAGTTTGGCGTTAGCATAGATTTAATAGGTCTTTGGTGTAGTTTTTGCATTACTATATTTTCTTTACTTTTCATTTCGATGTTTATGTGTAATTTTTCCATTTTGTCATCAAAAAGAAGAGTATTTTTGGCTTTTTAAAAAAAATTTGATCTGAAAATCTTTGACTTTAAATTATGCTATCTTGTTCATTTATAATAAATAAAATAACTGGAATTAAGAACACATTTTGGTCTAGCTCTGCCATCTAAATACTTGATTTCTATTTGCTCCCTTTTCTGTCTTTTACTTATTACTTTACTTTATTTCACTTATTTCTTTCCCTTATTTTACTTAGAGTTCTTTTCTATCTCATTTTTTAACCTCAATTAGCTTGTAAGCTATGTATTCTTTATTATTTTATAAATTCCCTAGAAACTGGAGTAGGTATCCTTGACTTATGAAGCCTAGTACATCCTTCTACTCTTGTCACTCAATAAAAAACTTTTACATCATTTTAATCCCATTTATCCCCTGCTGCCATTTTGCTATTAAAATTACATATTTTAAAATACAAACAATATTATTAATACTCTATGTTTACCCACATATTTCTTTTTTATTAATCTGCATTCCTTCTCACATCTCTCTGCTTCCATCTGGGATCATTTTCCTTTTGCATGTTTGCTTTAATGATTCCTTTAGCATAATTTTGCTGGTGTCAAATTTACTCAATTTCTCTTTGACTAGAATGTTTCATTGTGCTTTTATTTGTGGATCACATGGCAGTTTTGTTTGTCTGTTTGTTTTATCACTTTTAAGATGTTATTCAGTGTTTTCTGTTAAGAGGAGGCAGCTGTACCTACTGACATTCCTTGTTTGGTTTTTTGTTTGTTTCCCCAAAGTTTGCTCACCATCTCTGGTCTCTTGCAGTGTTAGCAGTCTCTAGATAGGTCTGACTTTATATCTATCCTGCTTAGGGTTCATACTGCTTCCTGACTTGCTGGTTTGAGATCTTTAGCAGTTTTGACAGTTTGTTGACCATTATCATTTAATATATTGCTTCTGCTTTATTTTCTGTCATGTCTTTTTCTGAAGTTCTAATTAAATATATTCAAGAACTTTTCACTCTGCCCCATATTTCTCTTAAGTGTTTTCTGTATTTTTTCTTCTTTTCTTGACGCTTCTCTCCAAATGTTTTATAGTGTCTTATTTTTTAATTTTCTAGCCTTCTGTCTATAGTATTAAACACGTTTACTGAGTTTTAAATTGAGGTTATTCTACACTATAGTCTCGGTATGTGTATATGTCTGTGTGTGTATATATATATATATATATATATAATAGGTATAATTGACAAATAATATTATATTAGTTTTAGGTATATAACATAATATATTCTATTTGCATATTCTGTGAAACGATCACCGCAATAAGTCTAGTTAATTTGATTGGTTTTTATAGATATTAATTCTCTGCTGAAATTTTCCATTTTCCAGTTGTGGCTACAGGAAATAATTTCTTTAGGGCCTTCATATAGACTTCCTTAGCCTCCACCCATGCCTGGAATTGGGAATTCAAGGCTTTACATTTATTTTATTTTTTTTCCTTCTTTGAGTACCTTTTCAGGGCAATCAGAGGCAGTTGTTCTAATTTCCACAGTTGATATCATAATCAAGTGGCACAGGCAAGCATCTTTCTAACGTGTTGCCATCAATAAGCATGTCACTCCAGACCAGAATAAGTTATGATTTAAGTAATCATGGTGCCACTTCAAGAATGAATTATCAGCAACTCATCTCTCACTTGCAAGGAAGTAATCTTTGAGTACATCAACTACATTAGACACTCAATGCCAGAATCTCAATTTGAGGGACTAATTCCTGGGGCTACTCTTCATTTCCAATTAGCTAAGCTTAACAGGACACAAATGACCCACTTAAACAGTGTGTAACTGAAGAGAGTTTAATAAATAAAATGTTTTCAGAGGTGTGGACGGGGTTAAGGAAATGAACAAATAATGATTAAGTGCCAGGTCAATCAACAATGAAAACCCAAATCACTTACCACTAGGATTGAAGCGCCCAGTGAGAGCTATAACTAGGAGTGGGCAGGGAGGGAAGGAGCAGAGAAAAACTGTCAGACAAGGGGTGTCAGTGAAAGAGGAGGAACCGAGGCCTCAGGTACAATAGACGCCCTGACCTTTCTATTCTTTTATTCTTAGATCTTATGGTTCCTCCCGATGGACAAACTTAACGGAAAGTTAAGAGATCAAATGAATCAGAAATGTAGTCAGTGGAATTCAGCCTCCTGGGACACAAAGCAGGGCAGAAAAGGGATGGTCTAATTGGGCAGATGCAGAATAACCAGGATATACACCAAAGGCAGAAAGATAACCTTCTGTATTTTAAACTACATCATAACTTTTATCAGTTTTAAAGAAAACTAATTCAGGAACTACTCAACACATATTAAGATTACTTCTCACACTTATATTTCATTTTCTTCATTTTGTTCATCTCTACTTTTTCCCTCTATCATTTATAATACTTATTTCTATTCCATGTCAGTGCATAAGTGAAAAACAACAAATGATTTCAAATGATTTCACATTTTTACACTTGCTTCTGGACTATTTTCTTTCTTCCTTCATGCCAGATCTTTTAAAAGCATTATTTATGCCAGTGTGGTCAGTTTCTCACTACATATTATCTTCTGAAATCTGTAGTTCTGTGATTATAAATACTTTAGGCTACTAATTTTTCAATCAATTAAAATGAATGTCACTTCCTCAGTGACAATAGCCACATTTTAATCACGCCAGAGCTCCCTGTGGCTAAGGCTGCCATACCGGACATTGTGGACAGTTCACTTTCATCTTCACAGAAAGCTCTATTGGACAGCTATTCTAGATTATACTGCACACCTTTCCATTGCACTAGACCTTCCCTTGTTCAAGTCACTGATGATTGTCACATTAACGTAATAGGGAAGAACAAATCTGACTCCATGTTGGATCTGTTTCTTTTACTTTAACCTTTGTATTCTATTGCTTTTGCTACAAGTTAATCACTAAAGGGATGTTGCCTATAGCTGAAAGTAAATAATGGCCCATCTCCAGGAAAAATTTGCAGCAACTTATCACCTTTTTACTTTAACTCCTCACTTCCCCCCTCTTTGTTCTATAAAAGAAACGAGCATCCAAACATGGGCAAGATGGTTCTTTGGGACACTAGTCCACCATCTTCTACGTCTGCTGACTTTCCAAGTAAAGTCATTATTCCTTGCCCCAACACCTCCTCTCTCCATTTGTTGGCCTGTCATGCAGCAAGCAGTATGAGCTTAGACACGTAACATTAAAAAGCCCATAGATAACTGCCATCATTTTAATCTTTATTGCGTCAACCTCTACAATATTTGACAACAGTGAGTGTTAACTCCTTTAATCTCTTTACTCTCCTGCCTTAGCACTTTACTCTTCTGGTGTACCTGGTACTTCCTAGATATACCTTGGAGTTAACCCAAGTTCTCAGGATTTGCTGACATTTATTCTCTAATCTTTACCTTTGTAAGTATATACTTTTGGAAGAAGCAAAGATAGGCCCTTTGGTTGTAATGCTACCATTATTTTTGTATTGAATCTCAAACTAACCACAAAAACCATTTACCTGCCCCATATGTTTATCTACCAATTTATTATTCATAATGTCACTGTTATAATCTTTCCACTGGAATTCACTGTGGCATACCAAACCATTACACAATGTGGTACCTCCCTATCCTTCTTTTATCTTTTCCCTAAATTTACTCTTCACCTATAAGGAAATACTTCAAGTTCCTCAAACATGTGCAGTTTGTCTTCTTGTTTGGAATGTTCTTTCCTGCTTGCTTCAAACACTTTATGCTTTATGCAAGTTTCCCAACTTTATGGCCCAGGTCACCTTACAAACTTTTAATTGTACCTCAAGTTTTAGGTTCATGTTACTGAAATCAGTAATTACTTAAAAAACCAATCAATTTGCCTAATTATTGGCATGGCTTATTTTTATGTTCTTTTGTGAATATATGTGAATACGTGTCTGGCTTTGCTAGTTAAAGAGACAAAATTAAAGTAAACAATTTAAAGCACCCATGTGACATAATACTAGAGCTACTGATTGCAACCTCATTTAAGCATACAGGCAATTCATCAGGATGTAGTTGGTTGGTGTCAGTGTTAGCTTCCATGGTATCAAAGTTATGCCCATCGGTCACCACAAAGATGTTGTTATGCAGCTGCCTTGGTATATGGAGAGATAACCAACAAATGACTTCGATATATCATGGCCATAAAATAGTGATCCTTTGAAGGTATTTATAATAAACTGTTAGTAATTTTTCTGTGACTGGACTGAGAGATACCACAAATGACTGATCTCAACAGTATGAAAAATAAAACATGCTTGAGAGACTAATTTTTATTTTCAAGTTTTGCTAGATAGTAGTCATTTCTCAGTGTTCCTTTTTCTTTCCCAGAAGCGACCTTCTGATACCATCAATCTTTCTCTCTTACAGTACAGTACAGTAAGTTTGAAAGAGTTATTGATCAGTTTTTTGCAATTATGTAAAAAATAGATTGAAGTATTTACACCAGCCTACTGAGACAGTGTCAATTATTATATAATTTTATGAACAATCGCACCTACTTATTAAAATTTCCCAGTGAATATTTACACAATTGATCTAGTTCTCCAATCTTTCCATGTCTTTTTTTTTTCTGTCACGATCTTAATTATGTCTACTTCTGTTTTATTCAAATTTTAGGCATATATGCTATTGTTGTGACTTAAAAATAAGTTATATTAAATTTTAATTTGGGGAGATTTCCTACAAAGAACCATGTACCACATTTCAGGAGAAAGTTACTCTGATTGCCCCAAGTGAAGTTTGTGTTATTCTATCAGTTCACTATATACCAATAATTCATTCCTGATTATGATGATGGTATTTTACATGCTAGTTCTTGAACATGTGTAGTGAAAAATTATTTCAGCAAATCTTTTTTAAAGTTCTGAAGTATTGCTTTAATGTATTTATTTTGCATTTTTAGTTTACATTGGATATTTAATATTGATATGCAAATATTCTGTGTTTGACACAAAGTCAAATATGTATATTATTTTTATATTTGCATTCACAGTAGAAAAAATTTAAAATATGTACATATAATAAAATTTTAATGAAATTACCCATATGGCTACTGAAAGTGAATATTTTTAATTTCTGTTATTATTCTGAAAGAGTAATTCCATGGAAATACCAAAGCTGTTTTAATAAACATAAATGAAAGACTCTTTCCTACTAGAAAATCTATAAATATAATAAACTTTCAATAAACAGAATAATTCTGTTCTGCATTAATGCAACTATTTCTAGAATCCCCACCAGAATACCACATATGGATTTCTTTCCTGTGTGTATAACATGTCCTTGAATTTCTTTTTTATGTGTGATTTACCAGCTAAAGTTTTCTTTAAGGCAAGGATCACTTTGCCATCTTTGTATCCTACCATCTACCATCTAGCTTGGCCCCCAAATGCTGTTTGATAATTTAAAATGAGAACTATTTTTCAATTGGCATAACCTCTAAACAGTCAAAGAATAATCTTTGAATATCAAATAGAGGAAACATTTTTACTTCTCAGAGCAAGACTTTGGGGGTGCTCCTACTTGTGTTTAAATCCTAGGTTCTCTAATTATTAATTGCATCACATAGGCAAGTTACCTCAGATTTTTACATATATCACTTCCCTGAAGAATGCAGATGCCTAACTCATAGTAATGTTTTGAGAACTAGATATGTTATTGTTTATAAAGTAGCTTTTAGGGTTTCATGATCGCATGGCATTGCAAATTGGTGGTAATGACGATATTTGTGATGATTATAATACAGTTAAATTGTAAGAAAAGTATAAACAATACTCAAAGAATAACCCAATATTAACGAACTTTGGAAACCTTATGCTTAACTGTATCTACCTATCTAACTATGTTTTTTGGACAAATGATACTTGTTAGGAGTGGGAGCAGGTAAATGTATCAATAGTTCTGAAACTCACAGCTACCATTTAGTTAGTTAGTTATTATTTTGTAATTTATTTCACACACTGGGGAATTGAGACTTTGAAACTTGCTCCGTGTCATACAATTTGTAAGTGATGGAACCAACATTTTCACCCAGGTCTGACTGGTTCCAAAATGTGTTTATCTCCAGATTGTACCACGTGGCCTTCTTATGGATTTTGACCTTGCACAATGACATTAACAAACTACTGATCTGTAAGAGACTCAAAAAACAGTACTGCCTTAGAGAATATGTTAGCCACATGTCCTTGTAGTAGTAACTATTTTTGAGACTAGTTAGTTAAATGCTATAGTTTTGGTACCATTAGGCTGATCATTATTGATAGAGGAATTATGGTTGGCAGGCATAGGAAAAGATACTCGACATCACTGATTATTAGAGAAATGCAAATCAAAACTACAGTGAGGTATCACCTCACACCAGTCAGAACGGCCATCAGAAAGTCTACAAATAATAAATGTTGGAGAAGGTGTGGAGATAAGGGAACCTTCCTACACTGTTGGTGGGAATGTAAATATGGAGAACAGTATGGCGGTTCCTTAAAAAACTACAAATAGAGCTACCATATGATCCAGCAATCCCACTCCTGAGCATATCCAGACATAACTATAATTTGAAAAGATACATGCACCCCAATGTTCAGAGCAGCAGTATTTACAACAGCCAAGACGTGAAAACAACCTAAGCACCCATCGACAGATGATAGGCTTAAGAAGATGTGGTGCACACACATGCGCACACACACACACACACACACACACACACACACACACACAGGAATATTACTGAGCCAGAAAAAAGAATGGAATATTGCCATTTGCAGCAACACGGATGGACCTACAGGATATTATACTTAGTGAAGTAAGTCAGACAGAGAAAGACAAATATCAGATGATACCACTTTTATGTGGTATCTAAAAAAACTAATACAGGGCTTCCCTGGTGGCGCAGTGGTTGAGAGTCCGCCTGACGATGCAGGGCACACGGGTTCGTGTCCCAGTCCCGGAGGATCTCACATGCTGCGGAGTGGCTGGGCCCGTGAGCCATGGCTGCTGAGCCTGCGCGTCCGGAGCCTGTGCTCCGCAACAGGAGAGGCCACAGCAGTGAGAGCCCTGCGTACCGCAAAACAAACAAACAAACAAACAAAACTAATACAAATAAATCTTCATACAAAACAGAAACAGACAGACATAGAAAACAAAGTTATCGTTACCAAAGGGGGAGGGCACAAATTAGGAGTATGTGATTAACAGATACAAAATACTGTACATAAAATAAACGGCAAGGATTTACTGTATAGCACAGGGAATTATGTTCAAACCTTATAATAACCTATAATGGAAAATAATCTGAAAAAATATATATATATTTCAGTTATATATATAACTGAATTACTTTGCTGTATACCTGAAACTAACACAATATTATAAATCAACTATACTTTAATTAAAAAAACAAATAAATTATGGTTGGTAGAGATACAGGGCAATTTTATTTGAAGTTTACACTTAGGCCTTCATGAAATAAAATCTATATGGAATAAAACATGACAACTGGATGACATTTGAGTTACTAAAAATGTACACGAAAAAGTTCTGACCAACATTGAGAAAAACCTCTCCATATCTTTAAGTGGAAAAAAATCATTATAAATATTTTACATAAAATCTTGGGATTATAGAGCCTTTTAATGCATACTACTTGAATTTGGGAACTTGTAAAGTATGGAAAATGTGGTTTTCCCTAATAAAACGAAAATACCTTAGAGTCACATTTCATACAAATGCACCAGGCATTATTTTCAACTAGGTAGAATTTTATGTAGACATACAATTTAACTAGAAACAAACCACTATTTAATAAATATTTAGTCTACTGTTATTTCAGTTCAAATTTGGTTTTGCCTGTATCTTCTATGTTAGAGGTCATTCTCTGAGGAAAAAACTATTTGCTCAGACAGTAAAAGACTCAGAAGCAGGGGTTCACAGCTCTACTTAATGTAAATAAAAATTCAAAGGCAGTTGTTCAAAATGGATACATATTGGGCATTAATACATTAAAACAATTTAGTGGATATTTTAAGGCTTAAATGACTAAAACAATTAGAACTTCTTTCTGTCGTTTTATTTTAAATTTTATTTTTAAATAGTATTCCCCATAATGTAATGTTGGTAGTTTCCAAATTCACAACAAAATTAATCATACTTCTTTCAAAAATATTCTTGCTTCATTAAACTTGTATGCTTCAATGCCCATTTTTACTTCATTTTTGAGACCCGATAGAGAAATAATTCCATATACAATTAATGATAAACTCAACTTAAGTGTAACCACTCTGCAAAAAGTTTATAAACTGTTAGGTTCCCCATCTGATACTTTGTTACATATTTAGATTCATGAGCTAATACAGTAGCTTCAGCTACTCTGTAGATAAAATTATGATATTAGTTACCCTTAAAGAAAAATCAAGAACTTCATCTATCTGAACCATAATAGGGAGTTCATAGAGCTGGCAAAAAAAAAAAAATCCATCTTCTGTTTTATAGAGGTGATTTTCTTATAAAAATATTCACCATGAACATTAGGACACTCTAAGTCAAAATATTCTATCTAGTGTTTAATCGAGAGCACTTCTGGTTAAAGAAAGACTCATACTTTTTTTATTGGATCTTGTATTCATTTCCATCCTCCTTAATTTGAAAGCAACCTTCAGCTGGGCCTCCGTGAATATGATCAGATGTCTGGGCTGAAGGTGTCTAGCTTACCTCACTTATGATAGAAAGACAACACTCATAGCTTATTGATTCCGTAGGCCTACCATGATAAATCAAAATCACAAAGGGTGGTGTGAATGCCACTTCCTCTTATTACACACACACACACACACACACACACACTTATTTGTTGCACACCTCTTCAGACAACTCAGTGCACTAGATGTGTACTAGTGTAATAGTCTACTTTTCTCATTTTCATATTTTCTACAATGAACACATATTACATGGTAGGTCACTGAAAAGAAAAGCTCCAGGAATGAGATAGTATTTTAGATTCATCTTGAAGGGTATGTATGTTTGAATATGAAAAAAGAAAGAAGACCACTGTATGGAAAATACAATGTACTGCAATTGATCTAAAGAGCAAAGCAAAACACCAAGCACAGCAGTGATGTCATGCAGTTCACTGAGACGTTACCAATTTTAAAACAACTGAATTAGCTCTTTATGATAAATTACAGGTAACTGTTATACGTTCGATACCTAGAAAGCAGCCTAAAGCCAAAAGCATTGATTCCCTTTCTTAGGTTTACCACAAACAATAACCAAACAATACACTCCTGTTCTTTGTTCTAGTAACACCATACATAAAAAGATTTGTTCAGGACCTGGTGTAATACACCATTATTATATTTTTCTGTTTTTCTTCACGTCACTTATAACAAAGTTATTTAGAAAATATTTGCATGATTGTTTAGTGCTCTTCCCCCTCTACCAAACTCTAAGTTCCCTGCAGACAGGGACCCTGTCCGTCTTTTCATTGCTGTGTCATCTGTGGCTTGTAAGGTGCCTAGCATATCAAGAAAGTGCAGTTGCTATTTATTTAATGGAGGACATTAAGTCCTGACCTCTGTGTCTTTCTAGAGTTCTGTAGTCCCAAATGGCACGGCTCTATCCTGTCGTGGCTCAATTCCCGGCTCCCCGGTGAGCCTCAGCTGCTTTTGGATACTGTGCTGCCTCTTGACTTAGTTAATAGTGTTCTTGCCAACTTCGCTCACTGAAAACATAGCATTCCCTCACTGTGAAACAGTTTAATCAGTAATCTGGCTTTTCTTTTCATAATTTCAAGCATCCCTTAATTTTTAATATTTGGGTATTGTCTTGGAAAGAAAGACTAATGATTTCATCTCTTTCCACTGAGTTGTATTTAGTAAAACTATTTAACCTCCTGTAGATAGAGGTGTCTCAGAAAACAGGAACCAATTCTTCCACATGAATCCAGAGACAATGGCTAGAACTTTACTGAATCCAGACTTAGGGGAAGGGTACAAATGAACAGACTACTTGAAAATGTAAATAAAATAAGGCAATTGTAGAGAGCAGAATAAGCTAAAAAATAAATGGTGCTGCCACTTTTTGTCATTTCTCATTTTAGATACCCAGTTTCTTACAAAGATGCCTGTTTTCAAAATTACAGTATGGTTGCTATGGTAATATGCACTTCATAAATCATGTACAAAGGCTGTCTTCATTCCCACTGTGTCCCGAAATAATAAAGATTATTAAAGTGGAGTCACAAGAGTCTGAAGAGAGTCTGGTGAGACAGAAAAAGAGTGAAGGCATCAACCATTAAGAGCAAAATTTCAAAAGATTCCACAAAGACCTCATTAACTATTTGTGGTAGCCTTGGGGTCACTCAGTTATATTTTGGACTGCTTTCCCAGTCTCCCTGAGAGATAAAGTGTGGATTACTGATGATGAATTGTTCGTTGATATTTGACAGCACTGACAGTGTACCTGTGTGATTTGGGAGTATCTTCTTTCACAAGAGATGAGTGAATTAGGATCTCTGTGTTATAATTTCATACACAAGTGTATCCCTTAAGGGATTGAGTACTTTTCCCATTTTCTCTCCATTGTTAACGCTTTAGAGCCATACACAGTCCACGTCTACTTCTTTCAACATGAAAAGAAATGATTTCTACTCTCCCTTACAGTCAAAATTATTCTGACACACGGACTGGAGGTGAGCCACTCAGAGGCTCTATAAAACGTGTCACCACCTCAGAAGTCGTTATCCTTCGTATGCACATTTGCCTGGAGATCCTGTCTCTGTGTTTCCCGGTGATCACTGGGGGAGCACGGCTGCAGACTTCAGCTCTTACATCCATCCTGCCAGGAGAGGCTAAAGAACCTTTCAGAGGAGACCCTGGAAAATTAATAGCAGGGTGTCCTCCATTCGAGTCTTCATCTGAGGGAGCCCCAGAGCAATTAAAATTGCTGCAGCCGGAACTAGAACTGGGGCTCTTTCTCAATAGGCATTTTAATTGGATGGTTCCAAGACGGCTCTATTTTCTATCTTCCCTTTGTCTACACTATGGAATAAGGGTTGCCAAGGTGTTGACAGAAACGAGCAGGTTGACCAAAACATAACTTAGGGTTCCATAGGCAGTCCCGGGGTAAAGGGATTATAGAAAACTGACGACTGTCTGTTGTTTAAACTGATGCATTCTGCATCTCTATGTCAGTGATGATATAATCTGCACATGAAAAATCTTATTGGGGGAAAATAGTAGGTACTTAGCGCCATATTTTTAATGCACACATTCAAAAATTGATATTCTCTAGCATCATGGGATTTTATTTGATTCATCTGCAGATATTTAGGTGAGCACTTTTGCATTCATATATATGTTAAGAATAAAATGGAGATATATAAATTAGTATGGTTCTTTAACTCTTCCGTATCATTTGAGGAAAGGTGAGCTGTAGTTAGAGAACTAGCTGTATTTGAAAGAGTCCATGTCTTTATGAAAGTGGTTTTATTTTCAACGGTGGTACAAATGTCATATATGATTATCTATTTGTTGAGATAAAAATATGTGACAATGCATGGAATTTCTTTCTGTACATGTATTCTCATAGATATCAAATGTGGATAGGTATCAGAAACTAGTTTTTGATGGGTCAAAACTGACTCAAAACTTTCCTGGAGAAGTTCTTAAATAATTGATATCAAATACAAATCATAAGAGAGTCTCCACTTATAGTCTATTGTTATCAACTTGTTGTATTGTCCAGTGTATCTGTAAGTCCATTTTTCCTTCTTCATATTCAATAAAAAGTTTTAACGAACTCTAAGCAAAATTCATTTTCCTGGTAGAATACATTACTTGTATTGAGTATCGCATTTAGACAATTGTTTTATTTCATTATGAGAACCGATGCCTTTTGATCAAATCTTACCCATTTTGTTCATCAGCACTGTAGAATCCTAGTCTTTTGAGTTCATTAAATAACATATTTGAAGGGTTTTTTTTAATTGTAAAACTGTTAACATATATAAGGTAATTGTATATTCCGTTATTGAGGAGTGCATTCTGTAAGCTGACGATTCTATGGTAACTGTAATTGTACGGTTGCTGTTTTTATTATCTTCGATGAACAATTACATTACCAGATGAAGTGTGATATATAAATTCAGTCTTTTTTCAGTATTGTTCACCAATAGAATTTTTAGATGAGCAGAAATTATTTTGGTGCTAGCATCTCTGTTCCTGACCACATCTAGGTCTATTATATTATGTTTTTCCTACTCTGGTGACTGGTCACAAATATATACCACACAAGAGATGCTCTCATGTAAACAGAACACTTTGGCAGATACTGGAGAAAATGTCTGCCAGGGATGATCTGTTTTAGATACTCCCCAGTATGACATGTGTTGCCAGGGTTATCTGCACTCCATAATGCTGAAATATTAAATCACGCTGGAATAAAAGACAGGTAAACACTGTCCTAAACTTTATAATCATCAGAACTAATTTTTCTTCTGTTACCTATTTCTCTCATGATCTACCTTAGTGCTTTCCCACGAATTGAATTAATTCACTTGCCTGTGATCCTAATATGAATTTATATCTAACCCTTAAGAAAAACGTCTTGCTCTTCTGTGCTCTGTCTGTACGGGGAGATGGCAGTCTTGGGTCCTGTTTTCAGCCTCCACTCTTAACTTGATGAATGTTTCTGAGAGGCTTATGTTACCTCAGTGAAATTCTCTTTTCCTTTCATTAAAACCTTACTGACAACATATTTTAATCCCAGAGCTCTTAGATAGTCATTATTTATGAAGTGCTTTGCGGTACCTGGGAGAAAGATTTATTATGTGTTGTGCTGCTGAAAACAATGTATACTGTATTACTTAGTACACACTGAGCTATCTGCTTTCTATGTATTATATAAAACATCAAAATATGCATTACCTTGGGCAGATTGGAGTGGATTTAGGAAGTGCTGGATTAGCAGGCAAATGAATAGAAGTGATCCAGCAAAGTTTGCCCCACTTTGGAAATGTCTGACCATTTTTTTTCCTCCTTTAAGGAAAAACAACTTGTGTCATCAAGATGACACATTTCAAGGATAACTTGTAATGCCTAACTGAAATTTTGCAGGTACTAGAAATGATAAAAAATAGAAAGAAATAAATTTAATTCTAATTCTACCAACCAAAAGTGACACTCAAACTCTTGTAACAGATTCATCAAATTTTCCTAATGATATTACATTTCATATATGTGCTATGCTATCTCTGCACTCCAGTCATCAATTACATTTCCATTTAATTTGTGGACACTAGAACTTCTATTGATATGTCTACTGAACCTCAGTGTTGCAGTGAAAAGACTGATGATAATTATGCTTTTCCATAATAAGTCACATGCTCTTTTTTCCTAAGTGCTTCCAAAACATATTCTTTCTTCTTTAATTTTTTTTAAAGTTCATCAGTTTTACTAGAATATGCTTTGGTGTTGATTATTCAGAGTCAGTATTCCCAGGCACACAGTCTTTTTAGTCAATATGTAGTTAAAAATTTTTTGTTTGTTTTATCTTCAGAATTATTTTTTAAATTATAGCTTTAGTATGTATTATATTTTCTTGCTTTGGTTTTCTTCTTCTGTGATCTTCATTATCCTATTTTCCATATGTTTAATTTCCCTGTCTACTTTAAAGAGCTTGCCCATTTTCCTCTTAAATTGTTTTACCTCTTTCTTCAGTTTTTATGGTCGTTTCACATCTTCCTATCTGTTACTTTCTACTTGTCTTAAGGCATGATTTTGTTGTTGCTGTTGTTTTGTGTTCTTTCAACGTCAGCATTCACTTCTGACATAGTTTCTGTTATTTCTAATTCTTTCTTGAGTTCTCGGACCTCAATACTCAGTCTAGTTCTGATGTGTGTTGCTCTTTCATGTTTTATATTATTTTTATTAATGTCTTTTAGTTTGTGTAAACATGGCAGGTTATAGCTTTGATCTGTTTTGTGAGCAGGTCTTTCTGGCATTTTCCCCTTGTCTGTAGGGATATTACTCTGTTCTTTATTCTTTTTATTCTTACAATAGCTTTGCATGTGGTTTGATATGTATACATTTCTTTTTTTCTCGCTTTTGGGTGAAATTAGATTTCCTGAACTTCATAACGAAGCAGGGTACAGGAAAGCTTTTCCCAGAGGTTCTGCTGTACATTGTACAGCAATATGGTGGCTCACTTTCTGTGAAATCCCGGTTCCCTTTCCCTCCCCAGCTTTGGTCTGACCTTCTCTTTTGTTCACTCTGTTCTCTCTGTCTGTTCTAGTTTGAATTCCCTTGCAGCAGGGACTCCTAGAGGGGGCCCTTTTCCCAGAAGGCAGCCTCTGCAGGGCAGCTCTGAGAATCAAGTTACTGGAGTGCCCCACATGCCCAGCCCTTCCCACCACTGCGGGTGCCTCAACTCGCTCCCTGCTGGGCGCCAAGCCCCAGTGTCAGCTGCTCCTCCCTCATCAGCCCTCTGAGGTATCCACTGAATTCCCCTGGGTTCTTTTGGGGTCTCCTGATCTTCTGTCACACAGAAGATCCTTTGCTTTTCTTCTTTTCCTCCACACACAGGATTGTAACCAACTGCCTGGATTTTGGAATTGGGGGAATACCTTTTCACCTCGTTTGGTATTAATGTTGTCTGTAGATATTTTGTTTTGCTATCTCTTTGCTCTGTCAGTTCTTCTGGAGAGATGGAAAAACATACTGTTGTTGTCTTTGCTATACTCCCAGAACCCAGAGATTGTTTCAAAACAATCAATTATAATATGAAAAAAAGGCATGTAATGCATAGCTTTATGCGTAGGTCTATAAAGTAAATACACAAGTGTTACCAGCACCCAGATAAAGAAATACTTCGTCATCGGTCAAGGATTATTAGCATTTTTTCCCCATTTTTTTCTTCTAACAATAATCAGAAGTAAGAAATCAGCTTTAGTGAGCTATAGTCAAGAGGTCAGCAGAGCTGATTGTTTCTGGAGACTCTAAGGGGAGAAGGTTTCCTTGAAGCTCCTAGAGGCTGACGAGTTCCTTGACACGCGGCCCCCTCCTCCATCTTCAAGGCCAGCATCTCTCTCTCTCCCCTTCCTCTCACCTTCCATCTCTCCTTCTGTCATCTTATATCCTTCTCAGCCTCCCTCTTACAAAGGACCCTTACGACTACCTTGGTACACCTGGATAATCCAGGATAATCTCCCCCCGCCCAGATCCTTCATTTAATTAATCACATCTATAAAACCCCTTTTCCATGTCAGGTAACCTATTTTCAGGTTCCAGGACTGGGAAGTGAAGAGATTTGGTGAAGGAGACATTATTCAGTCTATCAGAGCACTATATATATTCAAAAACTGCCAAATGAATAAATATTCCCAACTAGCACATCTACTCTGAGAATAGTATGCTTTATCTTTAAAAATATGAATCTTTATCCCTTGTGTTTCTTTGATCTTACTTAGACATCAGTTAATATTTTCAACAGTGCTTCATTTTTTAAAATTTATATGCTGTATTCTTTTCTTCCTTTTATTTTGTACTTTTTTTTAAAAAATTAATCTTATCTGTGTTCTTTCTGAGCAGAATATAGCTAGAACCCAATTTGAGAGCATATCTTTTAATAAAGGAGTTCCCATTAAATAGAATATCTAATATGTTGGGTTACGACTTCTATGCCATATTTATTTTCTGCTTGTTTTTATTATTTTTATTGTTTCTGGTGGTCCCTTAACTTAATGATTTTTAAAAAAAGCATTTATCTGTATGGTTTCACATCTATGAATTTGGACGTTCTGCTACATATCCCTACTTACTAGTAATTACCTTCATAATTCACAATTTTCCCAACATATGCTTTTTTACCACTGAGATTGAGAGTTTGGAGATATTTAGTTCACTTTTACTTTTCTTCTCTTTCTTACTACTATTTCCAAATGCTAAATTTTTGGAAAATGTACTGAATTTCGTTTCAAGGTTGTTTTTATTATTTACTTTGTGTTTTTCCCTTGGCTAGACATTTTCCTTAGATGAATTCCACAGAGATGGTTCCTGGATGGGATGCTGTCTAATTCTGCACATGTTCCCATATGTCTTTCTATTGTCTTCCAATATGAATATTAACTGTACTCATGTTTGGTGTTTGGATCATAACCCTTCCTTTCAAAGCCTACACGTCTTATTCCCTTATCTAATATGACCCTGTGACCAGATTTTCCTTTTTAAAAAGATACTCATCTAATTACCTTTCCTTATGAAGCTATCTGTTTTCCCATCTTAAAACCCGTGTGACATCTTTTTATGAAAACAGCTCAAAATTTTAAGATGCTATGTCTAGGTTTATCTAATTTTTTCAGTGTTTTTGTCTAATCTTGATTTTCCTTTCATCTCTAATTTTAATTTTCCCTGAAAATAACGTCCTACTTAATCTCACAAAATTTTCTTTTTATATTTTCTAATTTTTTCTCTCCTTGTTGGACATTTATTATTCAAATGGTTAATATGGTCAAGTATTATACATGTTTACTCTTTTCACCTGCAATATATGTCTTTGCATAGCTATTATGTTTCCATAAGGTAATTCCATCACGTAATCAACCAGTGGTATCCAAAGTGGAGCGCATGCAGCCCAGAAGTTGTGCAGGATGATCCTGGGGATAAGGAAACTGTCCTGAATTTCAGAAGTCACAGACCACATGCACGTGCTAAGTGGTGGGTTGCACAGTGTAGAAGGCTGAACACAGGCACCCTCCATCGCTTGCTCACTTTCAGTGTTTCACAAGCTATTTTGGGTTATGTTTGCACGTTTTGGATTCTCTTATTCCCTTTCATTGATGACTTGACTTACGTCATTCTCCTCCATAAAGCTCTAACCGTGGCAAACATTGTCATTTTAGCTCTTTTTGACTGAACTAAGTTTTAGAATGTGTAAATGGTTAATGGTGACACTGTCCCCGGAAGGTGAGAAGAAAATGTTAGCCCTGTCCTCTGTGAGCTAGAAATGATCAAAGCAAGATTTCTGACACCTGCTTGAAAGTAGTGCTAGGACTATAAATCATTAAACTGGCTGTATATTAGCCCAAAAAATATACATCAAATTTGTCAAAATCACACATGGAAAACATAAAGTAAACTTGATTCTAGAAAACATCCCATGACTGTTTCAGGAGACAGATTCTGCTCTGTAGTTAATTCTCTATCTGCTCATTAGGGTAACTAAACTTTTAATGTTAGAGTTTAAAAAAAAAGAACAAGATTTTTAAAAGGAAAGAACTAAATAAAATGTGGGCTAAAGTAAAACTATCCATATACACTGTAGTCTTTGAAGAGGGATCAATAATTACACCTTAATGAATGAAATAATCTTCTAAGCCACCACTGGTAGCCCCTGCCTGCTGCTGGCACTCAAGTTACATGAAGATGCCTCTCAAGGTGCTGTGCTTTGCCCTGTCCCTCTTCAAAGGGAAACAAGCCTCTTTGAGAAAGAGGGTGTTTGCCATATATAGGGAAGAAATGCAATTTTAGTTGGGAACATCTAATTTTTGCTCAGATTCGTTTTAGGGATATACGCATGAGAGCATCCACTAACAGAGCTGAGGAGTTGAAGATAAGATAAAAAGCAAGGTTCCAAGAAAAAACAGTTTAGTATATGTAAGTATCCATCATGAGAGCCGAGAGAGAAAGGAATACACAGTGTGCAAAGAGTAGATGGAGGGACTTCCCTGGTGGTGCAGTGGTTAAGAATCCACCTGCCAATGCAGGGGACACGGGTTCAAGCCCTGGTCTGGGAAGATCCCACATGCTGCGGAGCAACTAAGCCTGTGTACCACAACTACTGAGTCTGTGCTCTAGAGTCTGTGCGCCACAACTACTGAGCCTGTGCTCTAGAGCCCGTGTGCCACAACTACTGAGCCCGCATGCCACAACTACTGAAGGCCACGTGCCTACAGCCCGTGCTCCACAACAAGAGAAGCCACCACGATGAGAAGCCCAAGCACTGCAACAAAGTGTAGCCACCGCTCGCCACAGCTAGAGAAAGCCCGCGCTCAGCAACGAAGACCCAACGCAGCCAAAAATAAATAAATAATTTAAAAAATAAAAACACTTGGAGTTAAAAAAAAAAAAGTAGATGGTATGCACTCACAGGATTTAACACAATATACACATTTTGGGGAATTGATGTATTCATGAAAATAAATTGCAAGTTATGTTAGATTTGGGGTCAATATCTAAGAAGCAAAATAAAGTGCTTCTATCCTCAGTCCCTCCCAAATATTTGGATGGAGGATACATTGTGAAGAAAGAGGTGACATGACATCACCACGCTTTCCTGAGATAGCTTTGCTACGATCGAATCTCTCCCCACCCTCTTCTTGAGAGATGGCTTTTGCCCACCCCAAGCTACCCCAAGACTTTATGCCAGAGGGAGCAAATGTCCAGAAGTTGCCAGCCAAGGGACAGGCTGCCTCCAAGACAACTTGTCACTTTACCTTGGCGTTCCCAAAACAGACACGCATCACTGCCAAACCTCACCTTTGGCTGATAAAACCAGCACTCATATGAGTTCATGCATTCTGTGAATTCGAGCCAAACGTCTGTAAACACCTGCCGTCTGGAAGAGTCCAAATCAGGACTCACCAACGGCAAGAGAAGAGAGAACAGGTCATGAGATTCAGGGACACAGAGGCTCTTTTCCACCTGTCAGGGAGAGAACCCGCCCACCTTCTTTCCCCTGATAGGGGCTCACCTGAGAGTGGATTGCCCACCCTACTTCTGACATTAGTCACCACCTTCCCTGACTACGGCTAATGTAGAAACTACCTTATGAGCTGGGATATATTATGGTTAGAAGGTCAAATTGCCTTGGAACTCTGCTTTCTTGAAAACTGGTGTAAAGACCTGTGGCTACTAAATCGTCCTTTTCATCTAATCTATCTCTACTCATATAGCAGTTTTTTAATGTTAAAACAAAGCAAGAATATATAGAAAGAAAATTATATAAAGAAATGATGTGAGAAACAAACCGTATCCTTAACACACTGTAATTAATCTATTTGTATTTACTTCAAAAAGATACGTTTTCAAAGTTCTTTGTTCTTTTATTCCCAGGTGCATATTAAAAACCTTTTCAATGGTCTACTCAACAAGGCAATAGCAAGTTAAACATTTAAACATTTCAACACATACCATTTGGGTTTATGCATGCTCAGAGTTCTGAATTTATTAAATTATTATTTACATTCTACTTGGGAAAACTTTTATATACAAATTTTTACTGTAAAATGAAATAGGGGTAACACATTACTATCATTCCTCCAATTTATACATTTTGATTCAGTTTTGTGTGATGATTAAAATTAGTATTTTGGCATCTCTCTATCCCAATATCTCTTTTTTGGAGATGAGTGCAATTTGGTAACTTTCTTTTTTCTTCCTTTTCTTTTAATGGAAAGGCTATTTATTTTAATCTCTTTACTATCATAGTAAATTTCTTGCTTCTGCTTTTATTGGTGACATAACACAAGGAGTCTGATCAGATCGTCAAGGCAGACTTGTATAGATTAGACGTTTTTCCCACTACCAAGCCTGATGATTTCAGCGATACAAGTAACTTCAGGTACAGGCAAAGCAGGAGGACAGCCCTTCAACAAGTCCCTGGGTCTTTCTTCCTCCTGCTTCTCCCATCCCATCTGTTTTATCCAGACTACGGGAGGTTTCTAAGTGAGGTTTTCAGTCTCTTCTCTGACAAGAAGGGCAATCTGTGTCATGAGACATCTCCACATTATGTCCAGATGATTATATAGATTGTGGAATATTTTTCAGGAAGCCGTGCCTCAAAAACCCACAGATTTAATTTTTAATAGGCAATTGCACACAACAGAGACATTGTGATAAAACATTCCATAGATAGAAACATTTGGTACATTTTCTAGTTGGTATTTCCCTAGCATGTTTACAAGATGATTAGACTAGCTCCTGCACCTTTCCTCTTTTCCAGCCATCTCTCTCCAGTAGAAAAAGTAACTGAAATGGAGACCACTGACTTCCCAAGAGATCCTGACTAAAACGTTCAAGTCAAGAACCACTGAACAACATCTGCTATCATTCATAAAAGTCCCTGACACACCTGGCATCTAAGATCTGATGCTTGGATTCTCACTGATCTATAGTAAAAGCTCATGAATCACAGGCTTCGTGAGAATATTCCGTTTATTTCACCATCACATCCACTGCATTAAGGCAAGGTTTGGCACGTAAGAGTTCCAGTATATTTTTTGAATCAGTAAATGAATGAATGAGGGAGAAGGGAATGGCCAGTTCATGTTAAATTGCACAGAAGGAACAATTTAGGGACCATGGCTGGGGCAGTTCTATCAAGAGAAATTTTATGTTAGAGCTAATGATGATTGGGTTTCCTTGATTTGTTTACAATAACCTTGCAGATTGTTTAGACCTGGAATGATTAGATTTAAAAGTAATAAGGTTATGGATTAACTTGGAATTTAATAACTACAAATAATAAAACCCAGATAATGGAAGTGATTTTTTTTTTTTTTTTTTTTTTTGTGGTACGCGGGCCTCTCACTGTTGTGGCCTCTCCCGTTGCGGAGCACAGGCTCTGGACGCACAGGCTCAGCAGCCATGGCTCACGGGCCCAGCCGCTCTGCGGCATCTGGGATCTTCCTGGACTGGGGCACGAACCCGTGTCCCCTGCATCGGCAGGCGGACTCTCAACCACTGCGCCACCAGGGAAGCCCTGGAAGTGATTTTTTAATTACACTTTGTAGGAGGTTTTATGGCAGCCACTTAAAAACAAGTCAAATCCATCAAGCCAGCCAGCCAACCAAATACACACACACACACACACACACACACACACACACACACACACACAGAGGCTTTGGATAGAGATAGGCTGTACGTAAATTCTTACAATGCTGCTTCCACGGGTATGACGTTTGACAAGTTATCCAACCATTCTGTGCCTTTATTTCCTATACAGTGAGCACTGTAATAGAGCATCCATGATGGGAACACTCTGAGAATAAGACTGAATAATACACATGAAACACGTGTGTGGGAGCAGTATCCAACACAGATAACGTCCAGCAAATGTTAGCTATGGTTGTTTTTATCATTCCTTTAAAAATTACCACAATACTATCAATTTCTAATGTTTCCAATAACTCATAAAAAACAAAAATCTGTCACTTGAGCATTAAGAAAGTGATTGTAGAAGAATAAGCAATTGAAATATTAAGAAAACAATATTTTCTCCACTTAAATGTATTGTGTGTAATTCATTAATATATAGAGTACATTTAAGCGGACAAAATACAATTATAACAGCATTCATTACCTTCTTAATATAGTAATAAGTCCTTCTGATGTATTGTGTGAACACAGGAGAGAACATAGATCAGAGGGAAAAAACATCCTGATCAAGTGAAACGAACTATGGTAATAGCTCTAGCATCCTGTGAGGACAGGAGCAGGAAGAACAAATGCATGAGATTTCTGATGAAGTCTGGTTTTATATTTCAATTGAAAAGCCCAGGGGAGCATTCAGAAAAAGTTGACCTCAATTGATTTTAGGATCTCTATTCTTCGTTTTTTCTCACCTGATAAATGAGAGCCCTGAATTCGATCCTCTATCAACTATGTGCGGTTTTAAGATAGGCCTTTCTTGATAATCAAAAGCTACAAATACCTGAGGTCTTTTTTTTTTTTTTTTTTTTTTTTTTGTGGTATGTGGGTCTCTCACTGCTGTGGCCTCTCCCGTTGCGGAGCACAGGCTCCGGACATGCAGGCTCAGTGGCCATGGCTCACGGGCCCAGCCGCTCCACGGCATGTGGGATCTTCCCGGACCGGGGCACGAACCCGTGTCCCCTGCATCGGCAGGCGGACTCCCAACAACTGTGCCACCAGGGAAGCCCCTACCTGAGGGCTTTGTGTTAGTTTCCTAACAAATCATCACAGACATGGTGGCTGAAACAATACAAATGTATTAGTGTAAGGTTCTGAGGTCCAGAGTTCTAAAATCAAGCTGTTAGCTGGGGGCTGAGTTCCTTCTGGAGGCTCTGGGGGCGAATCATTTCCCTTGTCTTTTCCAGCTTCGTAGAGGCTCTGAATTCCTGGCTCGTGGCCCCTTTCTGTCCTCAATACCAGCAATGCAGGTAGAGTTCTTCTCACCTACATAGAATTAGTTTCTTTTTCTTTCCTTCTCCACATTTAAGGACTCTTGTGAGTATATTGGGCCCACCTGAATAATCCAAGATACTCTCCCCAATTTAAGGTTATCTGATTAAGCAACCTTAATCCCATCTGTCACTTTAATTCCCTTTGCTGTGCAATTTGACGTACCCATGGGTCCCAGGGATTAGGATATGGGTTTCTTTGGGAATCACTATACTGCCTGCCACAAATTTTGACATCAGAATTGTTTTAACACCAAGATGTTTTATTTATTCATTTTTTTAAATTGGATATATTAACTACTCTAATACTCCTTTTCTTAATTTGGAATACAGCAATAAACAACTTTATCATAATTTGGTATCGTGAAAAATTAATAGAAGCATATTTGTAAAGTAACTTGTAAGGCACTCAAGTCTTAATACTCAAGCACGTAAAGAACTGTAGATGCTGTAACAGTCAGGAGTATTAGCAATAGTGTTTTCATATGGATAATTATTCAGTGTCTTTCGTCTTCAGAGCCCAGAAATAGACAATATGAGATCTTGAAGAAATACCTACAAAAGAAGCCCATGTCCTTAAGAGTCTTAAAAAATAAATGCATTACATATAGCCTAGAGATATTACATGCAATAGAGATCTCCTTTATGCTCACTGCATTATCTACTCAAGGAATAATTTTTTGTTTCTCGGTGAAGGTTGGATATACTCTCAAAATTTGGGGTAGAAGGAGATAGTACAGATGTTTTTGTCAATTAAAAGCCACATTTCAATTTTCATATATTCCTATTATGTGGATACGAGTTGAAAAATAACTATAGTTATAAAAACTGAAGAGGGCCAAGAATTTGGGGGGTGGGGAAATGTTAATTCCAGTATTCTAGATCGAACAGAAAAGGTGGGTGTAAGAAGACGATCTGAAAGAGTGCACTTAACAGATGCTGATGAATATGCCATTCTCAGCACAGGAAGGGTAAAGAGTGGGAGAGGAAGACAAAGCCGCCTGTCAGGATGGACCTTGATGGCGTTCAAGGTCTGCGTGTGAGATGAATTTGGCCTAGGAATCTATGCAGTTCAAAGCCAGAAGATTATGCAACTTTAGAAACTTGAGCTGTAATTCTGTAAGATATTTTCAGACTAAGAGAGAGATTTTAAAATGAGTTGACACGATGAAGGTCCTGGAACAGTAAAAAGATCTAAGTAGCAGCGATTTCAAAGTGCTTCAAGAAGAACCAGACACATTTTGCTGAGCCAAACAATGACATTCTGAAAAGAATAAAATGAAGTCATAACTCATTTTGGGAACTGCACTGTAAAAAGTGTTAGCAAAAAACCGGAGAGGGCTGTGCAGGGAAAAGGAAACCTCAATCATTGTCATGACTGGAGAAACCTTTTTAATACAGAATACAACAAGAGAAAGTAGAGGAAAAGTATACACATAAAATGGAAAGTTTTCAGAAGACAGTTTAGAACTGACAATATTTGTAGAAGAAAAGTTTCTAAATATTGGTTAAAATAGGCAAAATAATTCATAATTACAATAAAATTGATGTTCACTGGCTGCTTTATACATATGTATTACACACTGTACTATGTACCTTAAATATATGAATTTATCAGATATTGCCATTCCTGTTTTAAAACTGAGGAAATGAAGACAGAGGCTTGCAGAATGATGTCCCCACAAACGCACAGCTAAAGGTAGCAAAGCGGACAGCTCTGAATACTGGCAGAGTGGCTTGATACATGCTTTCACCCTTCTGAAATAACTGACTCTATTCTTAAAAAAGGGCAAGCCTTGGACAGGACTATTCTTCATAAATATATACAGTTATAGAAGGCTTATGATGTGATAGGTTTGCTAGACACTTAAACATACCTAATTTTACATCTACTCAATGAACCAAGTATTATCACCTCCATTTCGAATGCCAGTAACTTACACACGCACCAGATTTTGGACAGAGAAACTGGTCACTGACACCCTAAGACTTGGGAAGCTTAGTATGGGTGGGGGTTGGCAGTACATAAATAAACCCAAAATGCATGCATAAATACAAAGCGTGGCACTTAATGAGGGGAAAATCAAAATATTAACGTATGGAGGAAGAGAAAAGATGTAATTAGGATTACAGGTTCAGGAACATTTTCTCTGGGGAAATGACATTTTTGTTGATATTTGAAAGATGAGTAAGAGACAACTAATGGGCAAAGGAAGTAGAGAAGAGCTTTATTTGAGGAGGTCAGAGAAGAACACTTCGCTAGACCGTCATGAACATGAAGAGGAAAATGAATAGTTGAGTCAGAATTAAACAATTAGGACTTGACAAATTAAGGAATTTGGATTTTATTATAAAAGTAATTATGAACAAAAAGAAGTGTTGCAGATCTGATTTGCAATTTGTTAAGTTGAATCTTCCCACTAGAGGAGGAGACTTTGACAGCAGAAGATGAAAGAAAGGTTTCAGGTTAAGCAAAGTCAGTAAGCTAAACATGAGTGCATTTGGAGGCAAGGTGGACACATGGTTGTGAGCAGGCTGTAACAAAGAACTAAATTTCAAGAATGAGCCTCGCGTTCCTGATTCATACAATTACACTAAGTTTCAGGCTTGGACAAACACTGAACATATAAACCTTACGTTCACAGGAGAGGTAGGAGCCAAATGCAGAATTTGGGAATTTCTGGCAAAGGAATTAATATACTAGGAAAGAATGAGGTCCTTTACATGGAGAAGGTAGAGTGAGAAATAAAGACAGACCTGGATTGAGCCCTGAGGTACTCTAACAATTAGATGCCAGCTGACAAGGAAGAAGAGGTAAATAGGAAAAAAAAAATCAAAGATGTAGGAAGAAAATAAGGAGAATGTGGTTATCACAGAAGTAAGAGCAACGTAATTTTACGGTGGAGGCAAGAGTTAACATGTCCAATGATTCAGAGAGTTCTAGGGGGGAAAAGAGTCACCAATGAGATCTCTTGCATCTGTGAAGCCGTATTTCAATGGTGGTCACACCACAGTGGGCTAATCCAAAATTAATCCCAACAAGGGTGAAAGGGACAATTAGAATCTCTGCTGGAGAGATTCAGCCTTCTGCAGAAACAAGAGCTCCATAGGTGCCTGTGTCTCCCCTCTATCCTTGGAAACTTGGTGCCTTGCTAGGACCTAGGGTTTCTGTGAATGTTCCTGGACCGTTCCCTGGATGGTAACACACAGAGGCTAACAGGGCTCAGCAAAGTCATGATGATGTTTAAGGTAGAGGAGGTGACCACATGATGGAAACAGCATTTAAATCTAAGATTTACAATCCAAAAGCTTGAGATCCTAACAACTACTCGGTAGTCTTTTCAAATAGACCAAAATAAATGATAAGCAAATCAATAAATAGCAAAGCCTAATATCAACATATTCTTTATCCACTTAAAATCTACAGACAGCCCATTTCCAGATGGATCTGTGAGGAGGCACATTTTAAATGTACGCAAAATATGAAAGAGCATACGACCAAAATTATAAAGGAGATCAACGTTAGATAAAATAATATTAACTTTTATCGACTGACATATATTTTGGTCAAGGGATTTTGATCACATGGTATCTTAGGCTTGGTTTAAAAAACAAACACAACAACTGAGTGCTATATGTCACAAATACCTGATTCAATACATAGCATGAAGAGAGTTTTAACTTCAAAGAAAAGTATATACCCTGACTTGGACTAACTCTGAGTTAAATTCATATTCTGAAGAAGACAAGGGGGTCTCATCAATGCTCACATCGAGGTTAGTTGCATTTCTCATACTGCTCTGGATGAGCTCTGTTTTTATACACACCTGACACCTGCCTGTCAAGTGGAAAAGTCCAAGGGCAAAGCAAAAAAATGGCGGGGGAGATGAACTGGAAATACATGCAATCTAAGAAACCTCCTTAATAAACTGAGGAAATTAAGGCAACTATTGCATGAATATAATCATAAATATTGTTTGTTGTTAGAATGTCTCAAATCTGCATGAGAGAAGAGATAAATGAGAAAAATCTGGCAACAATTGAAGGAAAATTACTAAATTATAGAGAAATAACGTTGAATTTGATTTAAAGACACAGATAATGATGGCATTATAATTACTATACTGTTAGTGGCAATTACTTTTTGAAAACAGGTAGAACAAACGTAAATTGACTGTATCCTGTGGACTTCCTAAGTAGAGTGTGCTGTTATAAACTCAAACTCTAATCAAATACAGAACCATTCACAGATTAAAGTGAAAGACAATGGTTTTCATCACAAATTTCTTGTTCCTCTAAAGTGAGGTAAACATATCAGTGGTGATGAATTTACAACATAATGCTAATTTGCTAATTTTCAGAGCCTGTAATAATATTATGTTGAATTATTTTTGAACACATAGGAGTGAAAATAACAGAAAAGTGAAACACAGTCACCTAAATATGTGGAAATAGAAGATAACCATTATTTGTAAGAGATGATGGAATTCTTGGGGAAAAGTTTAGGAATGAAGAAAAGTCAGGGTAATGTCTTAGAGTAAACCCCTCAATGCTAGGATACGTCATGAAATCATCTTCTTTCTAAGCTGCACCAAGCACTGACTGAGACCTGTAATAATGACACCCATGTGCTAGAGACAGGGTTTCTCTCCTGTAGAGGAGGATGGTGCCCATCCAACCATCAGATTTCCAATGAAGCCCTTCTTCATAATGTGCATGCATCATTTTTGTTGTTGTTACTTGTGTTTTTGTCTGGTCTCCTCAATTATTTGTAGTTTCCAGTTATTTCATTAATCCTACATAAATGTGACTTTCAGTTGCTATAGATGGAAAATACAATTGGAATCACCAACTAAAACCTTTTTTTTTTTTTGGCTGCATTGGGTCTTCTTTGCCGCTCGTGGGCTTTCTCCAGTTGCGGAAGAGCGGGGGCTACTCTTCGTTGCGGTGCGCGGGCTTCTTATTGCGGTGGCTTCTCTTGTTGCGGAGCATGGGCTCTAGGTGTGCGAGCTTCAGAAGTTGTGGCCCACGGGCTTAGTTGCTCCGCAGCATGTAGATCTTCTGCACCAGGGCTCGAACCCGCGTCCCCTGCATTGGCAGGCGGATTCCTAACCACTGTGCCACCACGGAAGTCCCACCTACTAAAATCTTAATAAGTAGAATTCATCATATTATTCTGATCATCTATGGCACTTTATCAATGTCTTTTGACTTCTTTCTATTATGCAAGTTCTTCGTACTATATATTAGAAACACAGTTATCTTTTATTTTCAATTTAAATTTTTTGTTCACAAGCTTTCTCCTTTGCTCACACTTAAAAATTTGTAGTCAATGTGTACCTTTCATTGAAAAATAATTGACTCGATTTGCATCTAATCATTTTGTGTCAATAAAATGTGTGTATACAGTAGCAGTTCTAATTTTAATCATTTTAATCATTTAATGTGCATGAGCATCTCAGAAAAAATATACTACAATAAAAAAAAAACCTCTCAACCCTGTTTTATTTTGTGAAGTACAAATAGGAATAAAAGGGTTTTTTTCATAATTATATTACATAAAACTCATCAGTGGAAACAATTACTTTACACTCAACTTTTGGATGAGGTATAATTCTTATTTTAAGGGAGTGCATTGAAACCCAAAAAAGCTTCAGAGCCATCCTGCAAATTAGCTTTGTTGGGGAAGCCACATAATGAGTGTCAACAGAACAGAACCCCAGGGTATCACAGCACATGCTTCCAAAAAGCTAAATGAGAGACAGCAGATCAGAAGGCAGGCCGAAGAAAACTTTTCAAGAGCTTAGAAGTCCCCTCTTGGGACAATGAGATGCAGTCATAGGCAGGAGAGAACTACACCATACCATGGTGTGCAAACCATTAGAGACAGATTCTGTTCAAAGAGAAGCAAGGTGTTATCCATGAGGCCACAGAGCTGCAGATCATGGGACCCCCCCCCCCAAGAACGGCTGAGGCAAAACCCAAGTCATGTAACAGCACTACCAGACACACACACATTCTTTTAGAAAATAACACTACTACTTCAGCATCCTCAGCTAACAGGCTCAAAGACCATGTAAAAATATAAGGTTTTGAAGCAAAGACTAAAATCTTATCCACATTCTAATATTTATAGTTAGTCATTGAGAAATGTAGGCTACACATATACAATTATTTCTTCTTATTTCCTATGGTCCACATAAAACAACTCAGAGTTCATATTCTTGGATTACGGTTTTAATGCATTAGAAGTACATAATACTTAAAGACTTTAAAAATGTCTACACACAATCCATTAAAATATCTATGTCTGAGGTCATAATTTCACTTTAAAAATAAGTACATTCTATTTAGCTACAGGAATGATTGGAGCAATGTGAAATCAAGTGGATATATATAATATTCTCTAATGTAAAGATGGACAAAAAAGGTAACTTTGGAAAATCAACTGACCAACATGGAATACCATAATATTAACAGAGCACAAGGCAAACCCTGGATTAATATGGCTCACATAAGAGATGGCAAGAACAAGTTCTACATCAAGAACCTGTCACATAGAGCCTCAAATTCCATCAAATTCCTCCAGAGAGCAAAAAATAAACTGTTACTTCTGAATGCATTTTTCTCATATTACTGCTAAAAGCTGAATTATGTTATCCAATTCCATATATTTCACAAAAAGCAGGTCAAATTTTCAATGATACTACAATGACATTCGCAACTATGAAATTTTTCTGATGTATGTACAATAAAACCCCAATAAATAACTCCTGAAAGCACTTGAATCATTACTTTGATTGATTAATGTCTCTAAAGGGCTGCGGTCCCTACTCCTTGTCATTACATATGTCTGTGTAGATGCAAGTCAGAACAGCTTCAATGAATATAAGTCTACAGTCACTTATAAACAGTGACTCCCAAAGTAACATGGAAACACAGGTTTGAATCCTCAGCTTAACCTGACCCCAGCCTGTGTCCCAGGGAATGGCTACTTCCTGCTTCAAGTTTACTGATGGTCTCGACTTGGCTGCCAGGAAATTCACACTCTCGCTTTTACTCTGCTTCACTCGTTCCTCTTTCCCTGTTTTCTCTACTTGTTCTTTATCTTCTTCTTGTCCTGGTGCCACTGGAATATCTCAGGGCTCAGTCTTTGGCCCTTGGTTCCTTTTCATCCACACTCAACCTTTCCCCGGTGTCCTTTACTTTCGTGGATTAAAATGCTGCCTTTATGCCAATGATTCTCAAATGCTTTCTCCAGATCAGATTGCTCTCCCCAAACCTAGATTTCATAGCTCCATTTGTAGTCATGTCCACTTGGATGTCATGTAAACATCTAAAACTCAACATTTCCAAAGCTCAACTGATGATTTTCTACCTCCTCTGCTCAGACAGGCACCCGTGGTTATTTTCATTACATGATGACATCTGTTTCCCTTTTATTCCTCAGGCAAAATATTTGGAGTAATTTTTAATTTTGTTCTTTCTCTTACACTCCACATCCAATCCACCACCAAGTCCTTTTGGCTCTATCATCAACGTGTGTCCAGAATCTTACAAACGATCAGCATTCTATTTCTCATACCCAGGTCCAAGCCACCGTTGTCTCCAGGATTTACTGCAATAACCTCTTAACTGATTCCTCAGTGACTACTCTTTACCCTCTGTCCTTTCTCAGCATGGTTGCCAACACGACCCAGTAAAACGTAAGTCAGACTATGTCTTCCATTCCTCTGCTGAAAACCAGCTGGTGGTTCCCTATAACCCTCAGTAGAAGCAGAAGTCCTTAAAGCAGACAAGACTCCACAGAATCTGCCACCACATCCCTCTCCTGCCCTTCCGCCATGACTCATCTGATTACCTGTTCCAGACACGTCAGGCATGCTCACATGACAGGCATTTTGCTCCAGTGACTCTCCTTGACTTGAATGCTTTCCTCAGGACCTGCATGTCTAAGCCCCTCATCTCACTCGAAACCCATCCTCACCATTGTCTCACCTTCTCAATGGGTACCCTGACAATGCTACTTAATACTGCAACTTTTCCTTCTCCAATTCCTCCCAAACTTAGTTAACTTTTTCTAAATTTTTTTCACAGCTCCTATCACCTACTCTTATAAAACAATTCATTCAGTACACTTATTATTATTATTTTTATTTTTTTTTGCAGTACGCGGGCCTCTCAGTGCCGTGGCCTCTCCCGTTGCAGAGCACAGGCTCCAGACGCGCAGGCTCAGCGGCCATGGCTCACGGGCCCAGCCGCTCCGCGGCATGTGGGATCTTCCCAGACCAGGGCACGAACCCGTGTCCCCTGAATCAGCAGGTGGACTCTCAACCACTGCACCACCAGGGAAGCCCCTGTACACTTACTATTTATCACGTGTCCTATGACACCGATTCCAACCTGCATTAGGGTCAGGAATCTTTGTTTCATTCATTGATGAATCCCAAAAGCCAGGAAGAGTGCCTAACACCATCCTGGGTTCTTAATAAGTATTTTGAATGTATAAGAAAAAAACCGAATGAATAAATAATTGAATATAATTGCTCTGTTATTCTCTTTCACTTATTTATTCAACAAACATTTATTAAGGAGCCACTATAAACTGGACACGATATTACAACCTGGAGATACCACGATAAACCATTTATATTTATCTGCACTTATGGAGGTTGTTTTCTAATGGGACAAACAGATATTAATCAAATGATTACATATATCAAATCAATGCAAAGTTACAATGTATTATTTTTTAAGTAGAGGTATATGGCGCTCTAAAACTATAGGGAATGGTTGTCAAGACAGTCTATGTAGATACTTTTAGTCCAGGTTAGGAGCTGTGGTCTTTATTCCAAAGCCAAGGGGAGGTGTTGAAAGGCTGTAAGCAGAAGGGTGTCCTGATGAGCTACGTATTTACAGGCACCATCTGAGGCTACTGTGTACGTAAGAGAGGCGCCTGGGAGACAAGTAAGGAGCTGGACTAGCCTAGGTGATACCAGTGGAGCATGAGAGGAGTAGGGAGTTCAAGAGGCGTTCAGGAGCCAGAACAAACCAGAGTCTGAAAGACGGAACCCTGTCCCTGAAAGAGGAGGTATCACGTGTCATTCCTGGTCAAGTGATTTTTCTTAAGAATTTCTATTCTTTACCTCTTGGGTTGTTAAACTACTTTAAGTCTCCACCTTGTGTCAAAGAGATATTTTGTGGAAGCTTAAGAATATGGACAAAAACTATTAACAGTTAAAAAGTCAAAGCCTATAATAAGGCATGTCTCCAAATCCAAATACCTCAAACGGATGTAAGTCGGGTGATACAAGCAGCATTTGTAGGATGAGTTATTCGGGAAATAATAATTAAGCACAGCTCTAGGTGGAATATAACAACCAAAGAAGAGTTTCAGGTAAACCAATGTTTGTTTGTTTGTTTTTTAACAACTTTATTGGAGTATACTTGCTTCACAATGGTGTGAAACCAATGTTGATCAGATGCATGTATACACAAAGAGACAAAGAAAGAGAAAAACACTTGTGAATGTTTCACACAATTTCATTTCTTTCCTAATTCAGGTTTAGAATTCAAGGGAAAAACTGGTAGTTCCTACATCATCTGTCAATATTTTGCATATTCAAAATTAATTTAGAAACAGTCAAAAATAAATTTTCTCTACTTTAGGGAAAATTAAATACTGATAACTGTTTAGATATGGAATTTTGAAGTAGAGCTATTTATATATGTATCATATTTATAAGGTGTATTTATATTTCTTGACATATAATTATAATCTGTTCGCAGTTACTCTTTGACCCACCAGTGAGTGATTTTATGTATCATGCATACTGTATGATTCGTTAAGGACTTTTCCCAGTATCACTTTGAATATAACTGTCAAACTTACACAATGTTTTGTAGAGTGCCCAAAGGATGCTTGGCCAATAAAAGATAACTGAAGTAAAGGAAATAAAAGAGCTCAGGAGGAATGCCAGATGATTCTTGTAGGGCAGAATGTGGGCAGTGAATGCTCCAGAGACCTAGGAGTTCTCTCTGTAGGAAATCAGCTACAACCCAGAAATACCCACTGGTTGAAAGCACAAAGTAGCAGCAGCTTAACCTCAACAGAAGTTCACTTCTCCCCCGTGGATCCTTCACAGCAGTCAGGACCAGAGTGTTAGTCTTGATTCTCTAGAGAAACAGAACATTCACAGCCCACAGGAATCAGTTACCATTCCTCACAAACTCAAGTTTTAGTTTTGTTGTTCTATCCACGCCTTCAAACGACTGGATAAGGCCCATCCACAATAGGGACGGCAATCTGCTTTATTCAGTTTACTGTTTTAAATGTTAAACTCATCCCCAAATACCTTTACAGAAACACCCAGAATAATGTCTGACCAAATACCTGAACACCCCATGGCTCAGTCAAGTGGACACATACAACCAACCCTCACAGCCCATAAGGCAGCCCTGCTCCACACAGGCTTCAGTGAACACGCTCCTGCATATCTGACCGCTCTGTCGTCTGTAGGAGAAGGTTCTTATTCTGGAGCCTGAAGCTGGGGCTGGATCTGCAGACATTACACCCACATTTTGGTCAAGATGACGCAAGAGGAAGGAGGCGTAACAGGCAGAGGATCTGTACCCGTTCTTTCAGGAAAGGCTTTAGAAGCCGCGACAAAGCTTCACCACTCACACGTCTGTGGGGAACAGTGAAATGCTGATTCTCGTCTGCAAGCTTCTCCCATCGCCACACTGAGGGCATTACCATTATTGCTCATTCAATCACCAAATGTTTATGAAACGCACGATGTGCCAGGCACAGATTTAAGGAATAAATATTCCGCAGTAAACTAGAGACCAAAGAAAACCAAATCAGACAAACAGGCCCACACCCCCTTGAGTTTGCATTTTTAATGGAGGGAGGCAAAGAATATGCAGAAATCTAGAAGAAAAAGGCAGTCATTCCGAAATACTGCCATTTGCAGTGACATGCATGGACCTAGAGATTGTCATACCGAGTGAAAGAGAAAGACAAATACCATATGATATCACTTGTATGTGGAATCTAAATAAATGGTACAAATGAACTTATTTACAAAAATACAAATAGAGTCTCAGATGTAGAAAACAAACTTATGGTTACCAAAGGGGGAGGGGGGGAGGGATAAACTGGGAAGTTGGGATTGACATATACACACTACTATATATAGAATAGATAACTAATAAGAACCTGCTGTACAGCACAGGGAACTCTACTCAATACTCCGTAATGACCTATACGGGAAAATCTCAAAAAAGAGTGGATATATGTATATGTGTAACTGCTTCCCTTTGCTGTACAGCAGAAGCTAACACAACATTGTAAATCAACTAGACTCCAATAAAAATGAATAAAAAATGAGTTCATACTTGTGATGATCACAGAGGGTTCCAGAGCTGTCAGGTTAGGCGTCATGTCGAAAGTGGCATTTGAATAAAATCTGAAGGAAATGCTAAGAGAACTATTTAGATTTTCTTGGGGGGAAAGAGAAAAAGCAAAGGCAAGGGCAAGGGCCAGTGCTCCAAGTCAGGAGAAGGCCTAGCATCTTCTGTAATACTCAAAGGCCAGAGCAGTTAGGAAGGAGAACAGCAGGAAACAAGCTAACGCCTGGCCTGTGGGGAACCACGGCTTTACTCCGGTGAGACTGGAAGCAACCGGAGAACTTAGAGAAGAGGGTTGACGTTAGGTGACTCGCTTAACGGGAATACTCTGGCTGCTGTACTGAGAACAGACGAGAAGCAAGCAAAGGTAGAAACAAGGAAAATGCGGGTCCACTCTCCTACTCACCTCGTGTCCAATATAATTGGGTTTTTTTTTTTTTTACATACTAAACAGTCCCATGTCTGCCCAAGACAGATGACTGAGAGCATCACCTAGTTACTGCCTTCAACAAATGGTCCAGGAAACCTGGTTATGCACAGCTCTTCAAGCCCCAGGAACTATACAAGTTATCAGCACACAATACATTCAACAAACAACGGTGGAACACGAACAGGATGACCCGTTCAGAACTGGCGGGAATGGAAAACACACAGCACTCTTTTGCCCATACAATTATCATTTTTCCCCTAATATATGGAATTCCCCCCCTCTGTCAGTAAATTTTTCGTTTAGTAATTACAGCAATTCTGCTCTCTCAGAAGAACTCATTTTTTCAGCATCCCCTGTGGTCTCAGTCCTTCCCTCACCCTTCAAGCCCTCACCTCAAAGAGCTATTTCTTGGGGATCACACGGCTTCCTACGCCTTTTTACTGCTATTGCAGTTTGGGTGGTCTAGAGCTGCTTTGGGGATAGAAACATTACAGGTGCTGGCAGACCAGACCCCTGAAAATCTCTTATGTTTTACTTATTGTTGCACCTCTTCACTACCATGGGCAAGTAATTATAGCCAACTTTCTTGTGTGGATAAATGTTTTCATTGTGAAGACTCTCTTCTTGCAACTCCTGGTCCCTGTGCTCTTGCTCTCACTGTCTCCCCTCCCTGCCACTCTTAGTATTTAAAGCAGGGTCCCCACTCTCGGTCGGCAGCTCTGCTGCAAAGTTCTTTCTATAGCACGATATTGCACTTACCTTACACTACGTCAACTGCTTGGAAGGTACTGCTGATGAATGCTTGCTAGTCTCCAAATTCCTGTGATTTCCATTTCCTGACCCAGGGAATCCAGATGCAGCTACAGGTGGGAATTTCTTACCACAAAAAAGGGCACTGCAAGATATTCTCCATTGTGAACTGAGACCCTGGAGCTCCCTGCTGGCTTTAGGCCCAGAGAATACTGGCAGTGAGACCTAAAGACACTAGCTGATGGGGTCTCCCAGCAAAATGGAGTAACCTTTTCATACTACATCAAAACCCACTGGCCAAGCAGCATCCCCTATGTGCATGACATGTTCAACCCGCTGTAGTATCCCCTCTTAAATGTGAAGCAAGAGGCTAGTATCATTGGGTATTTAAAGGAATTGCAATGATAAAAGATAAAGACCAAATCAAGCAAAACAGGCAAGAGACACAACCCACAGTAAGTCTGCCAGATAAAATGCACAAGGCCTAGTGACACTCAAATTTCAAATAAACGACAAATACCTCTTGAGCACAAGGATGTTGCTTCCAATATTTGGGACATACTTCTACTGAAGACAAAATATTTGTTGGAATTCAAACTTGACTGGACATCCTGTATTTTTATTTACTACATCTAGCAACCTTAATCCATGGAGGATAAGAAAACATTACAAAAATGATAATCAGCATGTTAGAGATATAGAAAAGATGCAGCAACCAGAGAGAGAAGTCAAGTGGGAGTGTGACCTCTCAGGAGACAGCAAAATCTCCATCACGTATTTGAGGTTTTCTAAGTGAATCCAAAAAGGGGGGGGTATATGTATACGTACAGCTGATTCACTGTGCTGTAGAGCAGCAACTAATGCAACACTGTAAGTCAACTATGCTTCAATAAAAATTTAAACAAATAATTTTTTTAAAATGTCCACAGTAGCAGGGGATGGGAAGACGTTTCCATACTCCCCACGCCCCCTTATTACTATTATTTTGTCGCATTAGTATAACATTTGGATTCCAAAAATCCCAAGTAATATCCTTCAATTTAGGTGGGTCTGAAATCAAACATATAAAAATTGTATTGCCTGGTGGGACTAGCAGTGGTTCATAAACAGTAATATGCAGAAAGATAACCTGGATTTCTTACTAAAATACTAATAACAGTGTCCCACACCCATATATTCTGACTGCATCTGTGTGGACTGGGCCCTAAGAATGTGCAGTTTAGCAAACAATGCAGGCAAAACTTTGATAACATTTTGAGGAACACTGTCTTAGCACTTGCTAAATCTGCTGTATCGTCATACACATATATATTTATAAGACTTATGAATAGAAGTTGAAGGAACCTAGTGTTTTTTTTCCAGGTAACATTTAGTCTTTATTAATAATCAGGAAGGAAAGCACTAAAACCGTCTGAAGCTTTCCTCTTTGCTTGTAGGCAAGAACGAACCCCATGGAAAGAGTGATGTAACATTTTTCTAGGAAAGCAAACTTTCATACAGAACAGAAAACACAGTCTCACAGAGTCCAGGGTTGGGACCTGGCAAGTGAGCAGCTCTTCTGAGTGATGCAGTGGCTATGAGTCTCCATCCTCTAGACACGTGCCTGGTGCAGGTGGAAACCAGGAGATGCTGATTTTATATCGAGAGGTTCTGATTCTCAACTCCCTGGAGCATAAATATTTTAGAACTGTAGAGTGTGAGTAGGAAGTGAAGGGAGAATGTCCTGAAAGTGTACCCACCGTTAGAAAGAAACAGCCTGCAGAGCGGTGGGGAGACTGGACAGTTGAACTCACAGCCCCTAATACGAATGGGTGCTTACAGTTCAGCTCTCTCTGGCTTTGTGGGCATCACCCATTGAATCGTCACGGAGACTCTAAGAGTGGATATTACCACGACCTTCATTTATGGATGAGGAAGCCGAGACAGTGAAAGATTAAATAATGGATGAAATATTTACTAGTAAATGAATTAGTTACACACATAGTAAGGGGCTGCACCAGGCTTTTAATATAGGCTGATTGACTTACATTAGTAATATTAGAAAATTTTAAGCACTATTCAAAATATTATCGAGTAAAGAGTATCCCTAAGATAATATACATCTTTAGCTAATTCAGTTCCTAGTTACTGGCAATTTCAGTTTAAAGCCAATATATGACCAAATGTTTCACTTTAAAATTGTGTTTACCATGTAGCATGGGGCTCTTGCTAGAACAGATTAAGGCTTTTCTCCCCCTGGATCTGACCACAGGAAACATAATATCTGCACTATTTCTCTCCACATTTGTCTCAGAGCTCACGTCAAGATTTTTAGAAACTTTTTCAGTGATCAGTTTTTTTATCATCATGTTCTCAGTGGGTGAGTTTCTGATTTAGATTCGTCTCTTTTCCTGAAAGAAATAGAATTTAATCATATGTAAGTCTAATATACGAGACATGTCTTTTCATCATGTCTATAAATTTCCTCTCCTAGTATTTAAAATGCGATTAAAGTTCAACAAGTCCCCATAGTTAAACCAAAGGAGCATTGCAAGTGATGTATCCTAATTACTCTGGAACAGCAGGATGGAGAGCCATACTTGAATAGCAAATGACAGCTTTCATAGCACCTCCCAAACCACTGGGCTACAGCTCATCCCCCTCTGGAGAGCTTTAAAGGAGAAGGGAAGAGCATTTGTAATAAAATAATCATAAGCTGGGTAAAGCAGAATTCACCTGCATGCACACCTGTGTGTCTGTGTAACACACAGTTCATTGCACACATTCCTCTCCATTTTTCTAGCAGGTACCATGAGGGAGAGGCTCTGCAGTTATTCTAATTGTACTCCTGCCAGCAGATCAACTGAGATAAAATAAAGAAGAGCACGTACATACCATCAAATCAAAGCACAGGTTAGCCAGCACAAAGAAAAAGGCCATCATACTGCTGAAACGCACAGACTGGAGAAACAGGTTAAACCCCACAAGATGACAAATAACACGGATGAAAGCAGACGTCTGTGTGTACTGAAATCCAAAACTCCCAGCATACAAATAAACAAGAGGAGAAAACTAAGAAGCAGAACACTAAAAAAGAAAATCTCAAGGATTTAGTCTACAGTAAGCTTGACATAAGAGCAATTTGACATGGTTGCCAAAGTTAGCATGACAGCGGACATGATCTGATATTAAAAATCTTGTTTGAGTTTCAACTTCAGAGCATATCTGGTTAAATAATTACATGGTTAGAGCTCACTGGTCAGAGTAGGATCTAAATAAATTTAGAGACAGGAGAAATTTTTCTATGGCCTTCAGGTTTAAGTGACAAAAGCTGTAGAATTACTAGTACTGAATAAGAAAATACCCTAGAATTTGGAAAATAAAGATATTGTCATGAAATTCAAGAGCTGAGTGAAATTATTTGTATATTTATCTTCTTAGACATTATAGAAACTATGACTTTTTTTTTTTTTTTTTGCGGTACGCGGGCCTCCCACCGCTGTGGCCTCTCCCATTGTGGAGAACAGGCTCCGAAAGCACAGGCTCAGTGGCCATGGCTCACGGGCCCAGCCGCTCCGCAGCATGTGGGATCTTCCCAGACCGGGGCATGAACCCGTGTCCCCTGCATCGGCAGGCGGACTCTCAACCACTGCACCACCAGGGAAGCCCAGAAACGATGATTTTTATATTTATGAATTCATTATTATTCTTCTATGTATAGTACAAATTCTTGTTTTATCATATGATGTTTAAATTATTAAACAATATTTGATTATAAAAAGAATACATGTTACAAAACATAAAATAAATAACCATGACTACATTACCATACTTAATTTCAATGTTAGAAATATGATTGAATATATGTGTTTATTGCCTCAAATTCTGTCTCTCTGTCCTGCTGCCAAGCAACTACAGATGGCTCCTAACTTATGATGGTTCAACTCAGGGTTTTTTGACTTTATGATGGAGTGAAAGCAATAAGCATTCAGTAGAAACCATACTTTGAATTTAGAATTTTGCTCTTTTCCTGGGCTAGGGATCATAGCCTGCTACCCTCTTGTGATGGGGGCAGTGAGCACAGGTCTCCCATCAGCCAGGTGACTGCAAGTGTGAACAATCGATACACGTAACACCATTCCATACCCAGACAACGATTCTGCTTTTCACTTTCAGTATTCAGCAAATTACATAAAATATTCAACACTTATAACAAAATAGGACTTGTGTTAGATGATCTTTCCCAGCTGTAGGCTAACATAAGTGCTCTGAGCACATTTAAGGCAGGCTGGGCTAAGATAGGATACGTCCTAGTTTGTATGTTAAATGCATTTTTGACTTATGGTATTTTCAACCTACTATGGGTTTATTGGGACATAGCCTCATTGTAAGTCTAGGCAGATACATAGATTGAATTTTGGCTTCATGGTATGCATTCAACAATTTATCATTTATTTTTAAAATTGTGTTTCGGACTTTATAGAACTGTAATGTGCTAAGACTTGCTTTTGGGGACTCATATTTATTTCTATAAGACTCATTCATGTCACTGAGTACGGCGTTAGTTTGTTCAACATCATATCTGTAAAATAGTTTCTTTAATTTAATATACATAAATGGGCATTTGGGCTACTGATTCAGTCCGCTCCCTTATAAACATTGCTATTAATACCTCCTACCTGTCCCCTACTGCATTCTTTGTTTGTTTGTTTGTTTGCAATACGCGGGTCTCTCACTATTGTGGCCTCTCCCGTTGCGGAGCACAGGCTCCGGACGCGCAGGCTCAGCGGCCATGGCTCACGGGCCCAGCCGCTCCGCGGCATGTGGGATCTTCCTGGACCGGGGCACAAACCCACGTCCCCTGCATCGGCAGGCGGACTCTCAACCACTGCGCCACCAGGGAAGCCCTCCCCTACTGCATTCTTGTGTAAGGAAGAAAAATCATCTTCCCTCCACTCTTCTGAGTTCTTGGCTGACACACTCTGTCATAAGAGACAGATTAACAAGAGGAAAACAAACACAAAGTATTAACACGTATACCTCACATATACATGGGAGATACACAGGGAAAAGTGTATCATTTACTCCCCAAGGAGGCTTAGAATTCATTCATACCATTTTAATAGGGAAAGGGGAGGGGGATGTCGACAACTTAGGGGAGAGGAAATGATTTTTAGGAAAGATGAATGAGCCCTTAGAAGGAGAGATGGGGGATCTGACAGTTTGTGACAAAGTTTGTCTGCGTGTGGAATTGATTTCTAGTCTCTCCTGTGATTAAGAGTCAATCTTCCCTGGTTGATGAAACTCCTGGGGAGCGGATCTGTGGCCACGCAGTTCCTTTTGTTCCTTTTGTAGAATTTATGTTTGGACAGATAAAAAGAGTTCAGAGAAGGCCTCTCCCTCTACCGCCTTGTTACCAAGTGCCTACAGCTCAAAATAATCAATACAGCAAAACGGCATAATTTGGTGTGGAATGTCCTGAATGTCTATGTCATATTTGAAGTGGTGTATCTGCTCCCCTTCAGTTGCAAGATAATAAAAAATATTGCAGGATTACAGAGTATTGAATGCTAATCTATTCCAAAGTAGTTTTTACCATTGTACACTCAAAACAACAAATTATAAAATTTCTCCTCATTCCATATCCTATCCAAAACTGGCTATTGTCACACATCTTATTTGTGGCCAAAATAATGAGTGTAAAATTCTATCTTATTGTGATCTCACTTATATTTATTTCACTAATTACAAGTGAAGTTAAGAACATATTTTTATTTGTTTATTTAACATTTTTTCTCCTATTTTAAACAACCAATCCTTTCTTAGGTCTGTTTTTACTTTGTTGTTTTTCCCTTTTCTTATTAATTCCCAGAAATTCTTTCTATGTATAGTATACTGTGTGTTGGTTCCAGATGTCACAAATATCTTCTTTAGGTTGATGGCTGTCAGGAATGTGAAGGGTCTGCAGAGGCACATGTTAGCTCGGCAGCACCATGTCATAGGTACTGACGAAGACAAGAAAATTCTAAATAAGAGAGAAGAAACCATTACTCACAACACAGCAGCAAACGTCATGAGTATTACCATATTTTCACCCTTTCTCCTGCTCTCAATTCCATGAGAATGAAGAACTGTGTCAAGGCTGCCAGGACTCCCTCCTTGACCAAACTCTACTAGGCTCCCTCTTAGCCCTGTTCTCGACTAGCCTCAACCTAGGCTTATGAAGTCTTGAACAAAACATTAGCATGGTTGCTACCATCTCAAGGCCACATCCCTAGGGTGACCGTCCCACCTTTTAAAGTGCCTTCCTGAAAAAACTGAAGCTGCGAAAAGAATGTACTATTTGTTCCACCCAACACCTGAAGACAGGGCCCTGGTCCCCCAGCCTCTGTGGAAGGGGAGGAGCCTAATTTCCATAAACGCCAGTTAGCAAACCGGATGGGGTTCATGGACCAACATTCCTGTCCTCCTTTTGTATTTTTCATTCACTCACTCTACTGTGCCCTTGCTCATGCCCCTTTAAAATACGGAGTCACCTCTGTACAGATAGAAATTGAATTCAGTTCATGCTGGACTCTTCCTTATAGCAGTAGTACAGCATGATGAAAATCCATCCTTCCAGCTTTATCTAGCATTCAGCTGTGTTTATCTCTGACAAGCACATACATACCACATGAAAGTAGACAGGATTCACAGCTAAGGGACTCGGCTAAGGGTCCTGCCTATGTTGACCAAAGAGCAAACACTGTACCAAGCAGCAAACATGCCTGTCCTCCTTCATGCCCTCCACACGCACCCAGGGAAGCAGGCAGTTGGTGGTTACACGGTAGTTACACCAATCCCTTTGACCTACACAGTTTTCTATGTGATCAGCCATAGAGCTGACTCAGATCAGGAGAGCTTTCAGTCTGTCACATGCAGCAAAAACACACAAGGATGCTCAGGACCTGTGGCAAACTGTTTCTTCAACTGACTTTTTCACAACATTTAAGGTGTTTTTTGATAAGTGAAGTTGTTCATTTTACTGATCAAATGTAAATGATGTAATATACAGTTAATACATTTAATAATAATTGCTATTACTATGTCATAAAGATTTCTTACTATACTGTGTTGTTTATATATTTTTTTTATTTTCTAAATATTACAATGTTTTGCTATCTTAAAAAAAATAACCTTTCTGACTGGGAAAATACTGGCATTCATGGGCTGTCCAATTCTTTGAGACAGCAAAGGGCTCAGCGGGGAGCATGCCTTTGACACCAAACCAACTGATGAGAATCATCCCTCCTCTATCTGGTCCAATCGGTATCCATCGTTTAATCACATCTGCAAAGTCCCTTTTGTTTTGCAAGGTACAAGTCAGGAGTTTTAGGAACTAGAACCTGGACATCTCTTTTGGGGGTGGGGTGGGACATTTCCTGTTTAACAATTACCTTAAATAATTGGGAAAATAACACCTGCCGGACTTGTTTTCATAGTTTGTCATTAGGCTCAACTGAGATGATTTTGGGGAAAGCTTTATACCATCAGTAAAGGTATCATTTACTAGAGATTTTTACCGCTCCCATTTCACGTATTTCTCTTTACTACACAAAATATTTTTCTCTTTATATTTGGATCATTATGTGAATTGACTTCAGTGCTGTGATTCACACACATAAAATGAACTAAAAAGGCGTACTTTCTTCTAAATGACTAAAAATGTTGCATCTCATTCAAGGGATTAATCCATCAGCAATTATTTTCTAGTATATAGTGAAAACTAAAGATCTAACTTCAATATTCCTCTAAAAATAACAAATTATTGTAGGATCAATTCCCTAATGCCATGCAAAGGGAAGTCTGCAACATCTGAGTTTTCACATAAGTATGTCTGCTCCTGAGAATTTTTTTGCTGTTCTATCATTTCATTTGACTACCCCTTTAACTCACAGTCTCAATTATCCTAGGTTTAAAATCAATTTTCCTATCTGGTAGAACAATTTCCCTAGTCCATACTCTTTGTATATAAGTATGAGAAAGATCTTGCCAAGGTTTAGCAAAATCTTGCTGGGATTTTAAATGGAATAGTACTGTGTCTGAATATCAATTAGGAAATAAATAAATAAATTCTATTTTCCGGAAAAGTTTTAATTAGTTACTGAGGTACTTTTTAATGAAATAAATATTGCATTTTCTATATGCTTCCTGTTAGTTTCTAAAATTTAGTTGACCCATGTATATTGATATTCTGTTAAATTTATCTATTATTTCTACTCATTTGTTGGTATACTATTTTGGATTCTCAATGAAGATAGTCACATCTTCCACAATATTCACAGATTTGTTTTCTTTATCATTCTTATAATATTTATTTTCTTTTTTCATTGGAAATACTAGCTGGGGTCAGAAAGCAAGGAAAGTGCACATTTTAATTTTGTTCTTTAGAGTGAAATCTTCTAAGATTTCAGTGTTGAGAATTATAATTTCTGAAAGAATTATGTAGATACACATTATTAGCATAAGTACCAGTACTGAATTGATTTCAAAAATAAATGTTGAAATTTATCAATACTTTTCCTACACTTACTGAGATGCTCATATGTCTTTCTACTTTAATGTGTAAATATGGTAAAGTACCACATTTTGTTAAAAACTGTCCCAATATTTGTAGATTAACTCCATTTCATAATATATTGGATTTTTGCACGCAGTTTGTGTTTGCTAACATTTTAAGATTTTTTTAAAATCTATATCCATAAATGCAATCATTCAGAAAAATTTTCTTTTCCTGCATGTGTCTAATTTTGTTAAAGCAGTTGTGCAGACCTCATAAAAATATTTGGGAGGAGTTCTGGGGTTTTTTTGTATTCTATGAGAGAGAAACTTAAATATACAAAGAATGACCAGTTTCCTCGTATTTTGAAAAGAATTTACATACTATATCAATTTACTTCCTTTAGGAAAATGTTTTAAATTGATTCATTTTTAAATTGGTTACAATATTAGTTAAGCATTCTTTCTTGAATTTATTTTAATTAACTCTATTTTCCTAGAAAGTGGTCCATCTCATCTAAGCTACAAATACACTGCCATGAAGATTTTAATAGCATTCTCATACATTTTTAACTGTTTGCTACAATTGTAGCAATAAATTACATTAAATAAATTGCACTAAAAATAAACACATTGTACTAAAATTATTACATTAGGTATGCTTTCTCATTTTTGTTTCTTAACTCCCTTCAAAAATATTTTATTTAATAAGTCATATAAAAGAATTAACATTTGGCTTTGTTGATATTGTCTATTATAATTTAGTGTACTGTATCATTAATTTCTTCTTCAATATAATATTTTCCTTATTATTTTACTGACATCTTAATTCAAATGATAAGGTCATTATTTTTAAATATCATTTTATTAGAAAAATTTATGATAATTTCCCTCTAAGAATTTTTGTCACTGTATATCACATTCATTGATATGCGTATATATTATATTCTAATTATTGTATAAATTATCACCATGAATTATTTTTGGACTGAGGTTTTTAGCAGTGTGCTTTTAAATTTTCAAGCACAGAGATTTTTGTTGTTGTTTCCTGTCTTTTATTGGCTGTTAAAATTTACTTGTCTTATCATAAGACGAGGAGTTTTATACATTCTTAATTTTGATAGTTATCAAAAATTGCCTTTTATTTTAGAAAATGGCCAGTTGTTTGTAAATGTTCAATGTGTGTTCAAGTAATTCACAAGCTATTATATTCATAGTTCAATATTTTCAATAAATGGAAGTCATTATTTGTGTGGTTCAAAATTTTTATATCTTCACTAAATTCTTGCCTGCAAAACACATAATTAAGAGAGATATGGTACAGTTACATACTGTAATGGTGAATTTTTCATTTTTTTCTATTGTGAAGATTTATGTAGTTTTAGACTATTTTATTATTTGTTTACTTAGTTAATTGAATGTTTTGTCCAGTAACAAACTCAACTTTTTTTTCCCTCTTGTGTCTTTTCCATCCTTTTATTTTCAAGCTTTCTATAATCTTATGATTTTAGTGTGTATCTTATAAATAGCATGCTACTAGATTTTCATATATAATCTGATATCCTAATCTTTTACTTGGCACAATTAGTTTAAATTCACTGTGGTAATAAAAATATTCAGATTTTTTTCAAATATCACTTGTTGCTTTTGGGTTTTCTATACACGCATACCTCATACCTATTTCGGGTTTGGTTACAGACCACTGCAATAAAGCAAATATTGCAATAAGGCAAATCCCACAAATTTTTTGTTTTCCCAGTGCATATAAAAGTTATGCTTATAGTATCCTGATGTCTGTTAAGTATGCAATAGCATTAGGTCTTAAAAAACAATTCATATACCTTAATTTAAAAAACACATTTTTTGCTAAAAATGCTAACCATCATCTTAGCCTTTAGAGAGTCGTAATCTTTTTGCTGGTGGAGGGTCCTGCCTCGATAGTGGCTGCTGGCTGACCAGGGTGGTGGTTGCTGAAGGCTGGGGTGACTGTGGAAATTTCTTAAAACAAGACATCAGTGGAGTCTGCCACATCGATTGACTCTTCCTTTTATGAACACTTTCTCTGTTGCATGCAATGCTGTTTGACAGCATTTTATCCATAGTAGAACTTCTTTCAGAACTGGACTCAATCCTCTTAAACCCTGCTGCGGCTTTATCCACTAAGTTTAGATAATATTCTAAATCCTTTGTTGTCCTTTCAACCATCCTCACAGCATCTTCACCCAGAGTAGATTCCATCGCAAGGAAGCACTTTCTCTGCTCTTACAGAAGAGGCAACTCCTCATCCAGAGATGGCAGCAATTCACTCACCTCTTCAGGCTCCACTTCTTTTTTTTTACATCTTTATTGGAGTATAATTGCTTTACAATGGTGTGTTAGTTTCTGCTTTATAACAAAGTGAATCAGCTATACATATACGTATATCCCCATATCCCCTCCCTCTTGCATCTCCCTCCCTATCCCACCCCTCTAGGTGGTCACAAAGCACCGAGCTGATCTCCCTGTGCTATGCAGCTGCTTCCCACTAGCTATCTATTTTACATTTGGTAGTGTATATATGTCCATGCCACTCCCTCACTTCGTCCCAGCTTACCCTCCCCCTCCCTGTGTCCTCAAGTCCATCCTCTACGTCTGCATATTTATTCTTGTCCTGCCCCTAGGTTCTTCAGAACCTTTTTTTTTTTTTTAGATTCCATATATATGTGTTAGCATATGGTATTTGTTTTTCTCTTTCTGACTTCACTCTGTATGACAGACTCTAGGTCCCTCCACCTCACTACAAATAACTCAATTTCATTTCTTTTTATGGCTGAGTAACATTCCATTGTATATTATGTGCCACATCTTCTTTATCCATTCATCTGTCAACGGACACTTACGTCAGGCTCCACTTCTTATTCTAGTTCTCCTCCTGTTTCCACTACATGTGCAGTTACTTCCTCCACTGAAGTCTTGAACACACCTCAAAGTCGTCCATGAGGGTTAGAATCAACTTGTTCCAAATTCTTGTTAATGTTGATATTTTGACTTCTTCCCATGAATCTTCTTATTGGTATCTAGAATAGTGAATCCTTTCCAGAAAGTTTACAGTTGACTTTTCCCAGATCCATCAGAGGAATCACTATCTGTGGCAGCTATAGTCTTACTAAACGCATTTCTTAAATAATAAAACTTGAAAATTGAAATTCCTCCTTGATCCATGGGTTGCAGAATGGATGCTGTGTTGGCAGGCATGAAAGCAACATGAACCTCACCATCCATCTCCATCAGAGCTTTTGAATGATGAGGTGTGTTGTCAATGCACAGTAATATTTTGAAGGGAATCTTTTTTTTTTTTCCTGAGCAGTAGGTCTTAACAGTAGACTTAGAATATTCAGTCAACCATGCTGTAAACAGATGTGCTACTATTCAGTCTTTGCCATTCCACTGATAAAGCACCAGAAAAGTAGATTGAGCATAATTCTTAAGGGTCCTAGGATTTTCAGATGGTCAGTGAGCATTGGCTTCAACTTGAAGTCACCAGCTACATTAGCCCCTAACAAGAGAGTCAACCTGTCCTTTGAAGCTTTGAAGCCAGGCATTGACTTCTCCTCTTTAGCTATAAAAGTCCTAGATGGCATCTTCTTCCAATAGAAGGCTATTTTGTCTACACTGATAATCTGTTGTTCAGTGTAGCCACCTTCATTAATTATCTTAGTTAGATCTTTGGGATAACTTGCTACAGCTTCTGCATCAACACTTACTGTCTCACCCTGCATTTATGTTATGAAGATGGCTTCTTTCCTTAAACCTCATGAACCAATCTCAGCTACCTTCAGACTTTTCTTCTGCAGCTTCCTCACCTCTCTCAGCCTTCAGATAATTGAAGAGTTGTGGCCCTGCTCTGGATTAGGCTTTGGATTAAGGGAATGTTGTGGCTGGTTTGGTCTTCTATTGAGACCACTAAAATTTTCTTCACATCAGCAATGAGGCTGTTTCACTTTCCTATAATTTGTGTGTTCACTGGAGTAGCACATTTTTTAAAAACTGAAGTATAGTTGATTTACAATGTTGTATTAGTTTCAAGCATACAGCAAAGTGATTCAGTTATATATAATTCTTTTTCATATTATTTTTCATTATGGTTTATCACAGGATATTGAATATAGTTCCCTGTGCTATACAATAGGTTCTTGTTGGTTATCTATTTTATATATAGTAGTGTGTATATGTTAATCCTTAACTCCTCATTTATCCCTCCCCCACCCCCTTTCCCCTTTGGTAACCATAAGTTTGTTTTCTATGTCTATGAGTCTGTTTCTGCTTTGTAAATAATTTCGTTTGTATCATATTTTAGATTCAACTTGTAATTTCCTTCAAGAAATTTTCCTCTGCGTTCAGAACTTGGCTAACTGTTTGGTGAAAGAGTCGTGGCTCTCAGCCTATCTTGGCTTTCACATAAGCTTAATCATTTCTAGCTTTCGATTTAAAATGAGATATATGTGACTTTTCCTTTCACTTGAACACTTAGAGACCATTGTGGGGTTATTAACTCTCCTAGTTTAAATAGTTTTGTGTACATTAGGGAGGCCTGAGGACAGGGAGAGGGACAGGGTAATGGTCGATTGGTGGGGCAGTCAGAACACACACAACACTGAAGATTAAATTCCTGACCTTATAGGGGCAAGGTTCATGGTGTCCCCAAAACAATTACAATAGTAACATCCAAGATCACAAATCAAAGATCACCAAAATCATATAACAATAATGAAAAAGTCTGAAATATTGCAAGAACTGTTAACACAGAGACACAAAGCGAACAAATGCTGTTGGAAAAATGGCGCCAATACACTTGCAAGACTCAGGGTTGCCACAAACATTCAGTTTGTAAAAAATGGAGTATCCACAAAGCACAATAAAGTGAAGTGCAATAAAAGGAGTATACCTGTATTTTTCTCCTTATATGTCTCTTTTGAGTGATAGTAGCTATGTTACATAATCTTTTTCTATTATTTATTGGTTATCTTAGACATTTTATCATGAGCATTTAATTTATAAAAGCTGACAAGCAGCATATCAGTCCATTTCCTGAATGACATATAGAAAATAAAATTATTTCATTATTATCAACCTACGTGTAATTTTGTCATATTATGAAGTTCTCTTTTTTATTTCCCAAATTAAATATGATAAATTATTATTAAACTAATAATAATTGTACAAAATGTCTGATTTGATTAATGTAAGTCAAGAAGGGATTCTTTTTTTTTTTTTTTTTTTTGCGGTATGTGGGTCTCTCACTGTCATGGCCTCTCCCGTTGCGTAGCACAGGCTCCGGACGCGCAGGCTCAGTGGCCATGGCTCACGGGCCCAGCCACTCCGCGGCATGTGGTATCTTCCCGGACCGGGGCACGAACCCATGTCCCCTGCATTGGCAGGCAGACTCTCAACCACTGCGCCACCAGGAAAGCCCCAAGAAGGGATTCTTGCTCACAAATTTTTTAAATATATTTGAAAAATATTTTTTAGCTTTTGGAGTTTTAATATACATGTGTAATAGGGAAGAATACATCTGACTCCATATTAGATCTCTTTCTTTTACTTTAACCTTTGTATTCTGTTGCTTTCGCTACAAGTTAAGATTGTTGCCTATAGCCTGAAATATACAGGATAGCCCATTCTCAAGCATCTGGCCTTTAAAGGTGTAACACATCTCCATTCATATAGAGATAAAAAGTTGCAGAACAGAGAATAACATTTGTCTTATTGGAGGTTTATGTGAACACCATGACCAGACTTATGTGGACAGCTGCAAGAACAAAGGATCTGACACTAAGAAGTTTGCAACAACAAGCTACACACCCCTTCCCTTTTAATATAAAAGAAGACTGAATTCTAACTCAGGGAAGATGGTTCTCTGGGAAGCTAGTCCACCATCTTCGCTGTCTGCTGGCTTTCCGAAAAAGTCGCTATTCTTTGCCCCAACAACTCAATTTATTGGCCTGTCATGCAGCAAGCAGTACAAGCTTGAACCTGTTAACACACACACAAGGAAATACACTCTTTTTAAGTATACAATTCAAATGCTATTGATAAGTATATAAAGTTGGATAACAGTTACCACACAGCCATGATTAGTAAATCCACATACCCCACCCATCTGGAAATGACTAATCTAACAGTTATGACTTTTCTTGAGTTTCATAAATAGAATCATAAAGTATATATTCATCCATGTGTCTTGTTTGTGTCACGAACAAATTGCTTTTGCATTTCATCCATGCTATTTTCTGTAGCAACATTTTTCTTTGTTTTTTCATTAAAAGCATTCAATTGTATATATTTTCACCACATTTTTTAACCTGTTCACAAGTTGATAGACATTTTCATTTTGGGAGGAATATGAATGGACTGATATTAAAAAACTGAATGTAAGTATTTGTGTGTTTATGTTTTAATTAATCTTGGGTAAATATCAAAAAGAGGGACTGTTGAGCCATGTGGTACATTTACCTGTACATTTACCTATGGAATGCACTGTGAAGCTGGTGTCTAAATTGGACACACCATTTATTTTCATCCCCAGCAGCAACGTAGGAGAGTATGTGTTGCTTGCTACAGCCATGATTTTTAATGAGAGCCACTCTAATGGGTGTATAGTGACATTTAATTGTCATTGTAATTTGCATTTAATTTGTAATTTAATTTAGATTGTATTTAATGACTAAGGATCTTGAGCATAGCCACTCATTTACCTACTTTAGTGAAGTATTTGTTCAAATCTTTTACCCATTAGTATTGAGTCATTTGTCTTACTACTGAGTTGGAAGTATACATCGTATATTCTGGATATAAGTCCTTTATCAGATACACGTTTTGCTAATATTTTCTCTGAGACTATAGTTTACTTTTCATTTTCTTAACTCTCTTTTGAGGAGCAGTACTCATTAATTTTGATTAGATTTCCTTATCACTGTTTTTCTTTTACAGTTTGTGATTTCATGACCTAAGAAATACCGTAAGAAAGATTTTTCTTATAAATTTTCTTCGCAAAGTTTTATAGTTTTAGGGCTTACATTTAGGTCTATAATCAGCTCAACCATCTTGAACCATAGGATTAAACCCCTGTGTTTGGTTTAAGAAACACATTCAATGTCTGGATGTGTATTCAAGCAAAAGCCAGGACAAATTTGAAAAGTGTGTAGATGAATGTACCTTAAGCAGAGAAATATGTTTCCTAAATCCCGGGTGTCTTGTATTTTGAGAATTTACTTATGTGACTCCACATGTACTATATTAATAATTTTCCATGGTTGATACATCTAGTTAATAAGATTTTTTAAATTCTACATAGGATAGATTTTCCAATGTGAGAAGATTTATTGATTTCCAAGTATTTTAGCTCCATAAAAATATAGAAACATACCCAAATAAATTTTTGTTATCACTGGTGAAAGCAAAAGTAGTTGAGACATAGCAGTAGAGAGGGAGATTCAAGTATTAAGGTTGTACATCCACAGCAAACTGATTTTGAAGAAAAGATTATACAGAAAGGCACAATGCTTACTCCACACTCTCAGTGAGAATCAGTTTCTTTAATTTCTCAAATGGTAAAAAAAATTTATGCAGAATCATTAAAAGCACACAAGCTATAAAACAAAAATCAGATTTCCTCTTCTTCCTCCTTTCCATCAAATTATCATTATATTTATCTCGTTTTTCACTCCAAGCTGCTAACAACATACTGTCACTCACAGATTACACATCCTCAGTGAAACCACTTACTTCTAAACCCATCAATCTAGTTAGTCATTTTACAGCAGGACGAAAGCCAGACTGGAAAACCAATGGCTGTTTTTTAAAATTAATCTCACGTCGGAAATTAACACAGTTTCCCACTCTGTTGATCTGGAAATTGTATTTCTTTTGTTCCCATTCTGACCTCAACAGATATTTTAACAATATTTTGGCAGATTTTTTTTTGAAACACAAAATAGTAATACGTACTGGGAACAGGCTTATGAACAAAACTTGGTCCCTACAATTCAGGAAGTGATAATTTAGTAAGAGAGCGAGAAATGTAAACACAACATAATAAGAGGGTTAGTAAATGCTTGCAGGGATGAAGTGATAGTTGATGAGAGGCTGCCCTAGACCCCTCTCCGTGCTGCATGGATTGGAGAAGCCTCAAGAGGTGAAAATCAACAACTGTGGAAAATAATGAACATGGAAAATAAAGTACACTTTGAAGCGGAGATTTATTCCCAGATATTTGATTTGGACAAATGAGTAGATGATAATGATATTAACATTAAAAACTGTTAATGCAAATGAACTTTTTCACAAAGCAGAAATAGAGTCACAGATGTAGAAAACAAACTTATGGTTACCTAGGGGGATGGGGGAAGGAGGGATAAATTGGGAGACTGGGTTTGACACATACACATTACTATATATAAAATAGATAACTAATAAGAACCTACTGTATAGCACAGGGAACTCTACTCAATACTCTGTAAAGACCTATATGGGAAAATAATCTAAAAAAGAGCAGATATATGTATATGTATAACTGATTCACTTTGCTGTACACCTGAAACTAACACAACATTGTAAATCAACTATAGTCCAATAAAAGTTAATTTAAAAAATTGCTGAAGCAGATACACCTAAATATTAATTTTATAATAAATTATTATAGTATTAAAAGCCAGAACATTTAATTTTTAAGAATATGTTTCCTCAAAGTTTGGAGTGCCTTTACATCCTTAGATTTTAAATTATTTTTATACAACTATCTCATTTTTTAATTTTTAACCTTTCTAATTCATAACTTAACTATTCTAGTGATTTAAGTGGTAATCCAACATCATTTTAACTCATAAAATGCTATATTTTGCAAGATTTTTCATTTAACATGAAATTGCTTTGAATTTTTATATGATCACTACCTCTATTAATTAAAGAATAATTACAAGAGTAAATACACAGGGATATTTTAGAGGGAATAATTTCATGTGTCATTGCATTAGTGAATATTATTTTTTAATTAGGAGGATTCCATTTCTTTGGCTACCTTACTGTGGCAGCAACTCAAAGTATACACAGATAATTAGTGCCTTATGGTTGAAGGAAAGGCCACATTGGCTCTGAAACAATGCAGTCTAGTTTGGGGGAAATACCATTAACTCTTCTTCATGTGAAAAGAATCCTGCATTGCTATTTTCTACTGAAGAGGGCCTTGCTTGGGAGACAGATAAAAAACTCATCCTCAAAAAGGACATGACCTTAAAGATACACATTGGAAAATAAAAGATCTAAAATAAACAAAATCAGGTTTCCCTGGTGGTGCAGTGGTTGAGAGTCCACCTGCCGATGCAGGGGACACGGGTTCGTGCCCCGGTCCGGGAGGATCCCGCGTGCCACGGAGCGGCTGGGCCTGTGAGCCACGGCCGCTGGGCCTGCGCGTCCGGAGCCTGTGCTCCGCAACGGGAGAGGCCACAACAGTGAGAGGCCCGCATACCCCCCAAAAATAAATAAATAAATAAATAAACAAAATCATATTAATCCTAGTGAAAATTACTATTCATAGTACTAATAAGATGCAAGTTGTATGGAAGAAATATCAATAACAGGGTGGGGTGAGCGTAGGGTACACTGAATATAAGCAGCTCAAACATAACAGGTGCAGAATAAAGACTTTCTGAAAGTTCATAATGGACGTGAACATATAAATTATTCGAAAGGAGTTTCTGCACCAGGTGCCAAAGAGTTTAAAAGTGATCAATAGTGAATTAACAGTGTTTAAAACTAATCTGCCCCTCACCTAGATGGTTGACCTACGAATCCAAGCCTTGCAATTCATCAGGAAAGACATTTGCATAAAAAGGCCTAATTATAGAATACAGAGAATTCACTTTTTTAATAGGACAGACTACATTCTAAATACACTAGATGGAACGAGGTCTGAAGATCTGGTAAGTTAAACACTTTAACTGTTGTGAAGTGTTACTTAAAATTAAATTTGAACATGTCACATTTATTGAACATATGACGAGGGACTATTCTTAATCCCTGTCTGAATTCTCGTGTCCAATGCTGTATTAAAATTAAGAGAAGTTTATTTTAAGTAATACAATTGGAAAAGTGACCACAACAGTGTGTGCATCAGATTCTTAACTTCTCTAAGTAAATATCGCAGACTTGTAGCTTTAGAAACTATATTTCCACGTTTTCTCATTTTGGATTTAATTACCAAATTCATCAAAGGATGATCTAGGGTGCTTTCCAGGCCAAAAAATTTAGAAAATGTTAAGTCAGTCAAAACTTCAAAGAGATGTCTTGGGCTTGTTTGTACACACTGATGTTATTACTTGTTAAGCAAAATGTATCCTTAGGTCATTCAAATCTATTTTAAGATACCTCCAAAGACAGGATGTACTTTTCATAGTAGCTTCACCCCAAATACCAGCACATTTCATGTTCTCTAAGCATCTGCCCACATTTCATCCTTCACCTTTGTTAAGTGAAAAGTAACTTGACCTGAAGCAGTCAGAATCACCAGGCTGTGTATGCACCGCAGTTCCAACTACTGGGACGTGTCAGAAGTCTAGCCCAGTGGGAGCGGTTACCAGGAAAACGATTATCACAGAGCCCCCTGGTCAGACAGCAGCCGGGGCCCCACTACTCTGCTCCGTCTGTGGTTAGGGGCTCATTCAAGAGCTGCTGGGGCATTCTCACTTGAAGTCTTCATGAGAAAAGCGTTTTCCATTGTTTCCCAGAATATGCTTCACCTCCTCCCTCTGCCAAGATCCCTTCTTGACACCCCCTGCTCCCCTGACTAGGCCTTGAAGAGTTAGGACTTGTTTTCTCTGCAAAGTAAGTCATTCCTTTATTTCTTATCTCCATATCCCAACTCCGGCCCATATCTCAGCTTTCAGAGAGTGAATGCCCACGTTTTACTCTGTGAGTGATATTTTCATTTTCAACTGAAGCAACTTGCTTCACTGAGTCATTGTTGCTACATAAACTGGGAAACAGCAAAAGAGCAGGGGGTTAGGGCAATACACACATAATCCACAGAAGTAATTAAGTGTATAAGTATTAAATTGGAGAGGTCCTTGGCAAAGAGTGGAATCAAATCTCTACAGCATGCCATGGTATCTTTTTTAATTTTAATTTTATTAAAAAAAATTTTAATTGGAGTGCAACTGCTTTACAATGTTGTGTTAGTTTCTGCTGTACAATGAAGTGAATCAGCTGTATGTATACACATATCCCCTCCCTCCTGGGCCTCCCTCCCACCCCACCCCCCATCCCTCCATCTAGGTCATCACAGAGCACCGAGCTGAGCTCTCTGTGCTACACTTTAGGCTCCCACTAGATCTATTTTACACATGGTAGTGTACATATGTCAATCCTAATCTCCCAATTCGCCCCATCCCCCTTTCCCCTGCTGTGTCCACCCGTCCGTTCTCTACACCTGCGTCTCTATTCCTGCCCTGCATATAGGTTCATCTGTACCATTTTTCTAGACTCCACATATATGTGTTAATATACAATATTTGTTTTTCTCTTTCTGGCTTACTTCACTATGTATAACAGCCTCTAGGTCCATCCACATCTTTAAAAATGACCCAATTTCATTCCTTTTTATGGTTGAGTAATATTCCATTGTATATCTGTGCCACATCTTCTTTATCCATTCATCTGTCAATGGACACTTAGGTTGCTTCCATGTCCTGGCTATTGTACATAGTGATGCAATGAACACTGTGGTACATGACTTTTTGAATTACGGTTTTCTCAGGGTATATGGCCAGGAGTGGGATTGCTGGATCATATGGTAGTTCTATTTTTAGGTATTTGTGTGTGTGTGTGGTACACGGGCCTCTCACTGTTGTGGTCTCTCCCGTTGCAGAGCACAGGCTCTGGACGCGCAGGCTCAGCGGCCATGGCTCACAGGTCCAGCCGCTCTGGGATCTTCCCGGACCGGGGCACGAATCCGTGTCCCCTGCATCGGCAGGTGGACACTCAACCACTGCGCCACCAGGGAAGCCCCTATTTTTAGTTTTTTAAGGAACCTCCATACTGTTCTCCATAGTGGCTGTATCAATTTACATTCCCACCAACAGTGCAAGTGGGTTCCCTTTTCTCCACACCCTCTCCAGCCCTTATTGTTAGTAGAATCTTGATATTTACTCTTCTTCCATGGAATCCCCAGTTCTCTTTGTACCTGTGATATATTCTGAACAGTTGCAAAGGCTGCTGCTGGCTCATTCCACGCTCCTTCTAGTGCCATAGAAGCATTGCATGCATACTCCTGCATGCTGCTTTCTAAGACCAAAGCTGCTTTATCTCTGATGCTGTCTTTGGTTTTTATCAAAGTCAAGTTTCCTCTTGTGAAAAGGGAGGTAAATGTTGCAAGAAGAACAGGTGTTATCTTGAATCTCAAAGCAGAAACATAGTGTATAAAGCAGGCTAAAGGCAATGCAGAATCGCAAGTGTAGGTTTGGGGTAATGTGCTGACAGAGATGCTGTTACACAAGTCCTTGAAATTTTGCATCCTCATAATTGGTGTCTGGAGTTTGGTGAGAGAAGGGGTTGCAATCACAGCTGAAACAGCTGACGAATTGTCTATCTCAGCACCCACCATCACTCTGGGATCCTGAACCCACTGACAGAAATCAGTGTGCATAAAGCCATAAAAAAGCCCTTACACAATCATATGCCCTTTTCTCTTGAAGTGCATCCTTCTGTTTTCATTGATTAAATCTCTTCCCTTCTGGGAAAGAAATTCAGAATTATTATCCTCATTCTCAGGTATTGTTAGAGAAAAACCATCCACAAATCTTTGTGTAAAAGAGAAGTAAACTACCAATGCTTGTCTCCAATTAAGTTAATACGGTAGTCCAGCATATAAAACATATAACGGCAAATCAATTTTGTTTGAAACAAAGGTGAAAACCTGTGAATCATGCTACCCAACCCCCTACATTCTCACCCCCTACCCCCATCATGGTTCATCAGTGAACCCCATCAAACATGTATTTAAAAGCCCATGTAGTACAACCTCATTTCTCAGATGTCGTTCCCAATAAGTAAAATAGTTGACAGACCTCTTAAAAATCCTGAAACGGAAACCCAGCTCTTAAGTGCTCACTCAGAGTCTTTGTACAAAACTATGAAACAGTTTGCATTTTAAGTTGATCAGTCTATGAAAAAAAAAATTAAAAAAGGAAATTATTTAAAAGGGAAAATGAAAAAAGTTGGAGAAATAATTGTTCCTGTGTTTTATTCTTGTATTTTGCTGTTTATCACTATTTCGAAGTCAAACACTGCAAAGTTAAAGGTTATTAATCATTGGGTTCAGTGTGCCTCTTTGTCTGAGGATAGCTTCCCATTCAGAGAGTCTGTCTTCACTGTCTGCTTTTCTACAGCATCTTCTGACGGGAAGTTGATCTTGGGAGATCACTGAAATTGACAAAACTGAGAGGTGAGGTGCTCAACATTTTCCTGATGGCAGCTGAGAACTGATGTTTGCAAAGGGATTTAACTCAAAGATTTCTATCCCATTGGCATGAAAACACTGCTGATAAATGCCATATTTATTTATCCAGACTTAGAAGCTGGGTATCTACACGCTTTTGAATTAAAGCTCATAAATAATTCTCGTTGTATTCTCTGGTTCCTCTAGTATCCTTCAGTGATCCGTTGGTTGTATTAGAATGCAAAGACTCATTTCCAAATTAATTCGAGAGCCAAAGAAAAATTCTATTCCTTCCAAAGGTCAAACATTCTGATGGAAAGGAGTTAGTGTAAAACTTTGAAAAATGTTTTGTAAGGTGTAAGAGCAGCTCAGACTTTACCGAGTCAAATTTTAGCATAGAAAAAATACAATTAACAGTTTTGTTGAAAAAGATGCAAAACTCTATACAACAAAATGAAATAAAGGAATGAGAAAATATTAACATTAAAAATCTAAATGAAGCTGTTTAAAAATCTAACTTCTGTTATGACTTAAGTATTTCATGAGCTGTCAATCTACTTTGCTGTGCATGGCGAAAATGCACAAAGAAATATGCACTTTATAAATATATTTTGGTAAACTTGACTGTCACAATCTCATTTTTATGACTCTGGGCAATAGTCATCTCTGGGGAATCCTTAAAATTAAAAAAGAAATCTCTGAAGCTACTTTAGATTAATTGCTTTGGAAGTTTCAAATACAGATGCTTTGATCATAAGCTTAAATAAATGCAAAATAAGAAAGAATATTAAGTTGCTTCATCAATCCCTAAGGCCTTCTGTCTAGAGCTTACTGACTTGGAAGAGCAGAAATATGAGACCAAAAACAACTCAGATAAAAACAGGTCTATAAACTAGACCAACATTTAACAACAAAATGCTGGGGATATTGTTAAGTGAAAAAAAACACATCTAGTCCTCAAAACACCACCTGTCTTCTAAGCCTTGAATGCCCAGAATGTAGACACTTAAAACACATGAAACAGCTGCTCTTGATCTGCAATGCTGGCTTACATGCTGGGGATTTATGTGACTTCTTCAAGGTCACACTTACCTCCTTCTATGTGTTGTCTGTCCTACAAATAGTTCATTGACACATAGATAAAAGTGGGCAATTTTGAAATATTTTGTATACCACACTTCCCTTTTCATAGAAGATGTAAAGCGAGAGTATCAATGAAAGAACTACTTCCACCTTTGTGCATTTTGTAAATCCCTGGTGGTGGATTTTTTTTTTGCGGTACGCGGGCCTCTCACTGTCGTGGCCTCTCCCGTTGCGGAGCACAGGCTCTGGACGCGCAGGCTCAGCGGCCATGGCTCACGGGCCCAGCCGCTCCGCAGCATGTGGGATCCTCCCGGACCAGGGCACGAACCCGCGTCCCCTGCATCAGCAGGCGGCCTCTCAACCACTGTGCCACCAGGGAAGCCCCCCTGGTGGTGTTTTGATGTCACAACTACAGTAGGTGTGGGATGGGATGGGGTTTGGCAAATGAGGACCACTGGGCAGTTAGCTGGACCTGGTCTTGTCCTGTGGATACTCAATACAGCCCTGGATACTGCACAACTGTTGATTGATCTTCTAGAAATGTGTGGAGGGATACTTTTTTTTTTTAATCATTAATTACCTGAGACTGACTCTTAACTGTCCTGCACGTAAATGAAGTGTCTAAGAACCAATACAGGGTGTTGATTGGGAGCGGTTCCTGGATTACTAGGGTTTGAATTCTGGGCCTGTCGCTAGCTGTCTGACCCTAGATGAGTTACTTCATCCTCCTGTGCTTTGGTTTCTCTCCTTATGAAACCGGGATGGTCATACCAGAAGGCTGTGATAAGTAAACACAAAGAACCTGCAACGGTGCTTGACGGACAACAAAGACTCTACGTCTTAGCTATTTCCAATATTTCTAATAGAGAAGTAATAGGTAAATCAGGGGAAGTTTATACTTTTTGTTCAAACTCTATTAAACCTTATGTACCCTTTCACGAAAATCCATACCTACAATGGTAAGATGGCAGCTTTTCTTATTTAAATCACCAACAGTACACAACCACATCATTTTTTTTGATTTAGGTATACCTGGCATCCCCTGGTGGATGCAGGGAACAACTTCCCCCCACCCCCAGATTTATGAACATCTGGCCTAACGACACACAGGTACCCCTGGATGTGTAATAAGTTTATCACTCACATGGCACACAGGAAGTGGATTTCCTCAAGGAGAAGGGCTCAGGTTGTGTCTGGAGAGAAACAGGAACAGGAGGAGATGGGTGGCTTGGAGTGTGTGTTATGGTCACTGGGTGGAGTGGATGGGCTGCTCTATTGTGATGAGTTTCCACCTGTGACCTGAGACAGGAGGTGTGGCGGTGCAGGGGGATTACTCAGTTATGGAGGAAGGGGTGTGTGGTAACCTGAAAACTGTCTTGCTAACATCAAAAATGGAATCTTTTTATTACAATATCTTCCTGTATTTGCATCATTCATAGTGATTCCAGGTTGAATTATAAGAATCTCACTACTTTGATATGACTCCTAATGTAATTATTATGTCTCATAAGTTTACACTGAACACTATCATTTATTATTATTTTAATATCTCCCTTATATTGATGGCATTGTCTTGGTTTATGTTCCTCATATAAGTAGGCTATAGAATCTGTGAATTTCATTTTAATATAGGAAATAATGTTATAAAACTTTTGTTCTTAAAAAGTGTCATTGAGTCTTACAGGTTTAAGAATTTCTGTATTAAAATGTGGACTTTTCTGAGATTTAGAAAAATGCATAAGAAGAGGTAGTGAAAAGTTAAGGGGACATTCATAAAACATTTTTTCCAAGTGCTATAACATGTAATATTATTCCCCAAGTGAATTTATTATCCTAACTTTTTATGCATGTCTTTACTAACCTACATACAGATGGTTTTTGGAGCAAGATGCTTTGTCCCAAATCTTTCAAGGAAAGACCTTGATTGAACAATCTATGCTGCACATTTTAAAAAGGAAAAAAGAAAAATCTGTATATGCCAGAAGGCTTCCATAAGCCCAGCTGGTGATCCATGAGTTTGGAGGCCTTAGGCTGGATTAACTGCCTTAAATTTTTAATTAATTGCTTTAAGGTATTGATTTATAAACACTGAGAACTGCCGTGTAGCAACCAAGAAGTTATTTCACAAATAACTACAGAAAATACACACTTGGAATCAACAAATGGCAAAACACAGGTGAGGGAAAAAGCATTGATAAAGGTACTCTATTTACTGAGGAATTTAGAGTGATAGAATTAGATGGTCTCCACAGAGAAAGAAAAAACCTGTATAATGAAGTTCTAAAAAATAAAACTTCTGAGGCTCTATGGTCATCCTCAATCAGTAAGTACACTTCATTTTTTGGGTGGTGGGCAAACATGATGACAGTTGATGTCACTGATGCAGCTTGAAATTGTATGCTTTTTGGGAGTGGGTTCTAATAAAGTCTTTATCATGCACAGAACGCTATTCAGACCTGTTTTCACATGGTGATGCTTAAAAGGCTAAAGAGAGGTAGGGCTGTTTTCCCCTGACCCCACTGTACATATTTCTGTTCAACTTCATCTCCCCAGGAGAGGAAGATTATTTACCCATGAATGTGACCAAGCCCAGGGCATTCTTCATCTGCTGGTGTACATAAAGTGCAGGGTGGTGGGGCTCTGCAGGCTGGCATTCAGTTACATCAGTTTTTGAGAATCATGTGATTGTTCACTAAAAGAGTTGGGTGTTTTATGGCCTCTCATTATTATAAATAAATATGATACTTGTTTCTTGAAAACATCCCATCCCTACTACTAATTTCTATTTTTCTTCAAGACTCAGGTGATTCCCAAAGTGGAGAAGGTCCCACATAGCAACGTAAGATAGTGCTGTAAAGGACATGGACGTAAATGCAATCCAAAAATTTTACTTGTGTCCCCTACTTTTTTTTTAGACCCAACTCCTGCAGTCTCTCAACTTTCTAATTATTCCATGGTTTATTCATCTACCTCCAAATAGCTCTTAACTACCAATATCCTTTGAAAGTTTTACAAAGCATATGGAGAAAGGAGAGTGTAGGGTTTAGGTTTAAAATAGCATCTTATATAAGTCCCCGATGAAGCTTCTTCCAAATTACTTTACAAGTTACCCTGGAGCAGGGAGTAGAAAAAGAAAGAAAGAAAAAAATCACAAATAGCAGAAAATTCTGGGTCTAATCTTCAACTTTAGCCACAATCTATATAGAAAGTCTAAGAATTAATGGAAATGTATTGTGAAACAGGAAAGTAGGCTCATTACTTGATGATGATGATGATGATGATGATTAGTAGTGGTTGTAATGGTAGTAGTTCTGCTATTAGAAATGTCAGAAAAGAATTATTAGAAGCCTGGAAAGGGAGATCAAAAGATATTTAATCTATCTGAGACTGCCCTTCCTTATCTTAGAGATATATACTCTGCCACAGAAAACTGGGTAGACAGGTCTATACTGCACAGCAAGTGCCTTTAACGGAAGACTTCTTCCTAAAATCATTTACTCTGGGGAAAGTGACAAGCAGCCCTAATACCCAGGACGTGGTCTGGCACCATCAGCCAGGCTGTGGGGTTACAGGGACCTGGTGTGGCCATTACTGTTAGGACATACATTTTACTACTGAACACCAATTACTTCACCCAGCACCAACAGCAGACAAAGCCACTCTGCGAGTCTGACGGGCAAAGACAGAAATAGCACAACTCTGTATTCATATCAAAGCCTGATATGTGTATTCATATCACATGCTGCAAACATGAAGAATGACCAAATATCTCCATTTACTGGCTGATATGATTGCTGCTTCTCTACCAGTTACAGATTTAGCGCTGCTCCCTTCTTTCTTCCTTCTAGATGTAATACAGGCACCTAATAATAGAGAACCACCCCCACTTCATACAATCCACGACTCCCACTTCCTTGGACTCTTCTCCAATCACCCACCCCAAGTCAAATTCTATATTAGTTTCTTTCTTATAGTTTCTCTGGGAATAAGCAAGGGGCAACCAAATGAGCACAGGCAAAGGCTATTTATTCAGAGCATACTGTAGCAAAAGAGTCAGCCACCAACACTTGCGTTTTGGCAGGGAGTCAAAGGCAGGCAGAGGAGGGGGGCATCCTATGTGGTTGGTTAGGGGTACATATTTGGCTTTCTCTAGTTGGTCCTAAGTTGGAAGCAGGGACAGAAATTCAGAAAGCTGTCCGTTATTAACAAGTCCTGGCCATTTGGGGTCGCTCGTTATTGGGGGGGGTGGTTTCTAAACTGGCCTCCACACACAGAGGGCAAGGAGAGACCAAAGAAAGAGGAAGACGCCCCAGATTGGTGGGTGGCAGATGTGGAACAGAGACACTCAAAACAGGTTGAGACTCCTGCTACCTGGACAAGAAAATGCTGGCTCTCACACTTAACCACCTTGACCACCTCTTCTATATACAGGTCTTTCATACTTATATGATAGAAATGAGCAATCTGCAATATTTTTATTCCACATTTCCAGTTTAACGTAAAATGTAAAGCAACAGTCTCAAGGAAGAAACACTCCCACCGTGGAGCATCTCACAAATTCTTGGTGGTGTGTTGGTTTTACAAAGACAGGAAGTGAGGGGAGGGCTAGTGAATGCAGCCACAGTTCCACACGTGGTACATTTTCCCTGAATGCAATGAGCCAGTAAACCCAAATTTCTTTGACTAGAAGTATATTCCTGGTGGCCTCTGGCTAGAGGTCATTGACAGAAGTGGAGGTCCACTGAGATCCACTCAAGACCCTTGCTGACTGTTAGTCTCAAGTCAGTAAGAGTGAGCACCTCTGGGGCCCCTTGAGTCTTTGGCTAAGTTCTAGAGACAGGAAGGTTCATATCCTGACAGTCTTATGATTCTTCCAGGTCCTCTCAAGGTAAGACTGTGCCTCCCCACAGGCTGAACACCTGCTCCCTTTAGGATTTCTCACGAACACATAAACTTGCATGCAGATTTGTGTAACTGACAAAATTTTACCAGTAACAATTTAGACCAGCAATGGCTACTTTGGTAACATTTCCATATGAATTTTTTTTTTCCATTTGAGAGATAGGTAGGGTACCGCCCAGAGAAGACCTTCTCACCTGTTGAAAGGAAGAGATCATGGATTTAACATAGGAGACACCCTCTTCTTTGTCTCCATAGTTCAGGAATTAATAATGTTGGCTTTTATATCACACAACTTGTTAATGGTCAGGAGACTGAGTTATTAAAATAACTGTAATGCACCTCATTTGTGGATGTGTGTCCATGTTGATTTTCTTGACTCTAAAGGTTATTCTCCCCTCAACTTGCAGAGGGAAAACTGTTGGTCTTTTACAGTAAAAAAGTCATTTGTTTGAAGCTGACCTTCTCTCACTTTGTTTTTTTATTTCTCTCTTCCTCTTTTCCCCTCTCTTAGTAAACTTTAAAGATTAATCAAGAAAAAACATAAATAAAATTTATGTCACTATGTGAGGACTCTTAGGGATATTTAAGTACAGATAAGACTCATAACACCTAAATAAAAGAAAGAAAATACATTCAAGGCTTTGTGTTTTGTTGTGGATAGTGAAAATATTATATACATAATAGTATTTGTTACTATAGCTACAAGATAAAGAGGAAGAGCCTTGGTAACAAGAAAAAGATAAAACAAAAGAATATAACGTTCTCTTTAATATTTGACTAAATTATTAAATTAAAATTATGTTTAGTGACCAGTGTTTATATCAGTTTCTTACTTAGAAATCATCCAAGCATGCAAAAATTACTTACTAATTGAATATTTTGTCTAAGGTTTGGTTAGTTAGATCTGGAAATTACAATTTTAATAACACATTATATTCTTATGGTAACATTGTAAGAATTTACAGTTTACAATGGTCTTGCACAAACCGAAACATTGTGATGACATTACTTTTATATGGTAAGCTAAATTTTAAAGGCATGACTTAGGGTCTTTGTGCAAGAATAAATTGTAAATTCTTACAATGCTGCTAATAATAGGAATATAATGTGGTAGCTAAAATTAGAACTTTCAGATTTTTAATTTTAAAATTTAGACGAAATATTTAGTTAAATAATAAATAATTTTGCATGCCTAGGTGACTTTTAAGTAAGAAAGTGACATAAAACACTGGTTACTAAACATAATCTTAATTTATTAATTTAATCTTATTACTTATAATAGGTTAAAACATGCAAATTACTTTGTATATCATATGTACATTTACATATAATATAGAATTTATATACATTTATTTTGTTACCTCCATTTCTTAAAATAATATGAAATGAATAGAATGGTGAAGAAAAAATACTAAACTGTACTTCAGATTTCTCTTATGTCTGGAGAGGAAATACATTGGTTATTTGGTTAAAAATGGTAATTTTTATAAATGGTTGATTACACTAGGTACCATACTTAAGAGAAATACAAATATGTATACATATACACACACAGAAAATGGGGGTAACTTAATAGTTTGTTTCTTACGAAAATTATCGCTACTTTCCAAGACGGTAAATTTTGATCATTTTTCTGAAAACTGAGTTGTAATAAGAGAGCAAAGAACAAAGTTACAGAAAATTAGCCTAGGAATTGTATATGTCTATCCATCCATTCTCCAGCAGCATAGCCAAGAAATACAGTTGTCTAAAATGAAATCAGCTAATACATGGGATCAAATCCAGATCCTTTCCAAGTGGTGAATGCATAGACCTCCACTGATTCCAATATGATTTAATAGCAAAGAAATAGTTGCTCTACGAAATAAAAATTCTGAATAGTTAGATAATGAACCATCATCCTGAAGATCCAGATGCAAAACATACAGAGAGAAAGTATCCATCACAGGAACCATAAGGAAATTTTAGAAAACTCTATGACACACTCAACAGTAAGTGAGGAGACCTGGATTCTATAGATGGGTGAAGTGGAAAGAAATAACTTATATAAAATTATCATATGATTACATGAATAATGACTAAAATATGGAGGAACGAGAAGAAGACTGCAAGGAAAAAAAAACCCTAAAATTAAAATCAAGTTGAAATTAAAATTTGTTTTTATTTTTTATTTTCTTGTTTGTGTAAACAGTGTCTAAGCTGTTAAGAGTGTGGTGAGTCAAATACTTGCATACACTGGTGGGAGATGAGTCTACAGATACTATCTTCCAGGAAAGGAATTTGGCAATATTATCCAACATAAAATATATGCATTTTAACCATAGCAATTAGTAAGGAAAGTAAGGATAGTAATTATAGATATGTTCGTACTCAGAACTCTGGAGGTACACGATGGGTTTCTGAATATTTTTTTAAAATGCTACAGTAAAAATTTTTCAAATAAAAATGTGGTGAAAAGCATCACAAATTTAACAGGATAATATTAATGTACTTCAGTCATGAAAGGTGGAAAAGTATGAATATATTTAAGCTGAAGAGTTAATTTAGGGGATTTACTTTTCAGTATTTTTCAATTATACTCTTGCATTTACTCTTCAGTATGTTTAAAATTTCTGCAGTAAGATAATGTTTATTTTATCTTATTAAACATAGCTCATTTTATTGAAAATATACCTTTTTCTTATTATATTTTTATTCGCAAAATAATTAGAAAGTATGCCATATTCCTTGGCCCTATATCAGACAGATAAGTGAAATAGAATTCAGAGGATGTACATTGTCTAATACCACTAGAATTCTGGCAGGTTGGTGTTAGGTTAGAGGGTTTTTAGGGCAAACAAGATGTACGCACTCTCAGTAGCAAAATAATGAGTCATGGGCATGAAATGTACAGCATGGGGAATACAGTCAATTATATTGTAATATCCTTGTATGTGACAGATGGTGACTAATCATCGTTATCATTTTGTAATGTATAGAAATATCAAATCCCTATGTTGTACACCTGGAACCAACATAGTGTTGTAGGTCAATTATACTTCAATTAAAAAAAAAAAAAGTAAACCCTGGAGGAAATGCATCAAAATGCTAATGATGGTTATATCTGGGGGCTGTGGATTATGGGTGATAGTTATTTTTTTACTTTAAACTTTTATAGATTTCTAGTCATCAGCAATGAATATGTATTGCTTGTAAAATTAGAAAGAAAACAATAAATGTCATTAAAAATGAAAAAAAAAAGATTTTAAGAAAGAAAAAAGGCAAACAGTACAAGGAACAAATAATACAAGTCTTTTACATTGTAAGCAAAATGCCAGACTATGATTCAGCAGACTTAGCTTCTGGCTCTATTAGCTTTGAATTTTAGGTTAAGGCAAATATTTCTCCTCTTATTTTCATTCTGGAAAATATAATAGTCATATAAGAAGTTATCTCATGTCCTGCTGAACTTTAAAATTTAATTTTTTAAGTTAATAAAGCTCAATACTGAAAGTTATGACCGTAGATTCAATACTGGCCTCTTTAGAAGGACGGATTATCTTGCCTTATGTTTTCTTCATGATTTTATTCTCTTTCCCAATGTGTAAACAATGTAAGCTAGTAATTGTTTTTATTACATTTTCATATTTATATTCTTACGTATATTTAATATTTAACCATATAATACATAATTATGTCGAACATAACAGTTTTAAATTAGTCTTGTTTTAAATATTTAAAAAGCATATGGGCTATTTTATGTATCATATATTTTTTAAGAAAATAAGACTGAAGTATGTATTCCTAAATAATCCCTTCTATGTGTGATGTTGAAAAATTAAACTCTTCTTCATGGATAATTATTAGAACTATACAAACTCCTATCATATTAGTTTGTTTGCATAGATAATTGTGCTATTTAATAATTGTGAGTATTTATATGACCTAAGGAAGATAATATATTCATTTAGGCTGATTAAAACTTTTCTAGTAGGCAAACTTGGTGCCACATTACTCAAATTTTTAAATTATTTATTTATTTATTCATTTATTTTTGAAGTATAGTTGACTTACAGCATTGTATCAGTTTAGGTATACAACAAAGTGATTTGATAGTTTTATAAATTAAGCATTATACAAAATTATTATAATATTATTGAGTATATTCCTTGTGCTGTATGTTACATCCCTATGACTTATTTAATTTCCAACTGGAAGTTTGTACCTCTTAATCCCCTTCAGCTATTTGGCCCATTCCCCCACCCCTCTGCCCTCTGCAACCACCAGTCTGTTCTCTGCATCTGAGTCTGTTTCTGTTTTGCTATATTTGCTCTTTTGTCTTTTAAATTCCACATATAAGTGGAATAAGACAGTATTTATCTTTCTCTGTCTGACTTATTTCACTTAGCATAATGACCTCTAGGTCCATCCATGTTGCTGCAAATGGCAAAATTCCTCATTGTTTGTTGCAGCACTATTTACAATAGCCAAGACATGGAAGCAACCTAAGTGTCCATCAACAGATGAACAGATTAAGAAGATGTGCTATACAGTGGAATGATATTCAGCTATGAAAAAAAGGAAATCTCTATGTTATTGTTTAATGATTAAGGTTATAACAGAAAATGTATACCTGTATTATAAATGGATATAATAACATATAGACAAGATAATTTCCATTGTAAAAATCTACCACATTAAACCAGGGATTCTCAACTGAGGTAAGCTAAAATTATGAAAGACTGCATTTCAAAAAATATAGGAAGATTTATTACTTAATGATAGCAATTTAATTCTTTAAGTTATCCTACTGTTACTTATTGTACTTGTAGTTTTTATATTCAGTGGATTTTAACGTGCTATTCTAAATGCTTATTTCTTTTTAAAAACAAAAATTAAAACTTCTGTCATATTATTCATTTTTAAATGCTAATTTTAGTCTCAATTTTATGTCCATCATCCTATTAATTTCTTTTGTATCCGTTCTTCAAAAAAATTTTTTTTAAATTTTTACTTATTTTATTTTTGGCTGCATTGGGTCTTTGTTGCTGCATGCAGGCTTTCTCTAGTTGCGGTGAGCAGGGGCTACTCTTCGTTGCGTTGTGTGGGCTTCTCATTGGGTGGCTTTTCTTGTTGCAGAGCATGGGCTCTAGGTGTTCAGGCTCAGTAGTTGTGGCTCACGGGCTTAGCTGCTCTGCGGCACATGGGATCTTCCGGGACCAGGATTGAACCCCTTCCCCTGCATTGGCAAGTGGATTCTTAACCACTGCGCCACCAGGGAAGTCCCTGTACCCATACTTGGATGGAAATAGATTTTTCTTTTTTGCCTGATTTATTTAGTCTTGATGAAAATACAATTTAGGTTTGATTTTGTTTTGTTTAACTGATCTTCTCTTTTATTTTTTCTGAATTACATTGACAAAATACCACTTTAGCTTTACCTTAAATTATATATCACACAACAAATGCTTTTCCAACGTTTTCTTTATAGGCATTTCATCTGATATATATTTTTTATTAATCTATAGTTTTAAGTTTTTATACTTGTAGATAAAACTAGCATACAGGAGTAGGTACTAAGAACAACATTTCTCCTTGCAAAGGAAATTAATGATAAGTAAATAGATCATTTATATATGAAAACTCAAGCAATAACTACTAATTTTAAGTACCCCATTCTGCTTTTCATATCAAGATCCTGGGAGGTAAGATAAGATGTTGCCGTTTTCAAGCAATAAATGGAGCCACATTCTCCCCATTGAAATATCAATACGTAATTTTTTTTTAGTTTTAAGTATTTCTGTCTACTATATTTCTGGTAATACTAGTGAACCCAAAATTTCATGGTTAAAAGGGTGATTGCATGATAACTAAGTTTCCAGGCACTTTCTGGTTTGCTTCTCCACTCTTACATGTCAGGCCAGATAATGACTCAGGATTTCTTCTGTAACTTTGTCCAGTCACCTGGTATGCATTCAGCCATTGAGAAGCAAGAGTGAGAAGGAAGGGCATACATCCTCACTGAGATCACGTCATGAAGTCCGATTGTACCCAATGGTCAGCACCTCCTGTCATGGACACCGGAGCTACAAGCTCAGTGCGTTACTGTTGTTGGTACTTCACTATTTAACAGAGGAGAACAAACCTGACTTCATATTGGATCTATTACTTTAGCTCTAACATTTGTGCTCTGTTGCCTGTGCTTAGTCATGTTGCACCTTTGTCTCAAACTATAAAAGAATGTCACCTATTGCCTGAAATATACATAATAGCCCATTCTCAATGTTCTGCCTCCCAGGCTTGAGTTTTAAAGGTGTAACACTTTTCCATTCATATAGAGATAAAAAAAGTTACAGAACACAGAATAACAATTGTCTGATTGGAAGTTTATGGGAACATTGTAACCAGACTTAAAAAGGATTCCAGTACCAAGATATTTGCACCAACCAGCCACATCCCCACCCCTTTCAGTACAAAAGAAGCCTGAATTCTAACTCAGGTAAGATGGTTTTTGGGGACACTCATCTGCCATCTTCTCCGTCTGCTGGCTTTCTGAATAAAGTCAATATTCTTTGCCCCAACACCTCATCTCTTGATTGACTGGCCTGTCATGAGGCAAGCAGTAAGAGCTACGTGATAATCAAAGTTCTTAAATCGTTCATTGGCCCGTTCAAGAATGCAGATTACTTTGTAAGATCAAGTGTTCTTTTTGCTTTGCTTTAGTTACTTCCCGTATATGTTGGAAACAGCAAGGGATTCCTAGACCAGTTCCCTGCATACTGCATTGACTGTGCTTTGTGACACTTCCCTCAATAATTGGGCACCTTCCTCAAGAAAACAATGCTAAAGGTTATAGGTAAAATTTTAAAGCAAATGTAACCAGTGCTTACTTTAACGTATCATGCCAAAAAATTATAAATAAAATTTTATAATAATAATTCAGAAGGCAAAGCAAGGTGAATTTTATTTCAGCAAAGATAAGGCTTTCTCTTTAATGGATGACATCTTGACCTACTAAATAAGTGTGTGATAGAATCTATAAAGATATTTGCAATGTTCATACCTCTAAGAGATCAGAATCTGGGGTACACAAAGAACCCAACAAATCATTTCAACTGGGGTTCCTTATAAAACTACAAATAGAACTACCAGCAATCCCACTACTGGGCATATACCCTGAGAAAACCATAATTCAAAAAGACTCATGTACCACAATGTTCATTGCAGCTCTATTTACAATAGCCCAGAGATGGAAACAATCTAAGTGTCTATCATCGGATGAATGGATAAAGAAGATGTGGCACATATATACAATGGAATATTACTCAGCCATAAAAAGAAACAAAATTGAGTTATTTGTAGTGAGGTGGATGGACCTCGAGTCTGTCATACAGAGTGAAGTAAGTCAGAAAGAGAAAGACAAATACCGTATGCTAACACATATATATGGAATCTAAGAAAAAAAAAATGTCATGAAGAACCTAGGGGTAAGACGGGAATAAACACACAGACCTACTAGAGAATGGACTTGAGGATATGGGGAGGGGGAACGGTAAGCTGGGACGAAGTGAGAGAGCGGCATGGACATATACACACTACCAAACGTAAAATAGATACCTAGCGGGAAGCAGCCGCATAGCACAGGGAGATCAGCTCGGTGCTTTGTGACCACCTAGAGGGGTGGGATAGGGAGGGTGGGAGGGAGGGAGACGCAAGAGGGAAGAGATATGGGGATATATGTATATGTATAGCTGATTCTCTTTGTTATAAAGCAGAAACTAACACACCATTGTAAAGCAATTGTACTCCAATAAAGATGTAGAAAGTCCAGCAATGCAGGAGTTGGCTCAGACATGGTGACCAAGGAAGCGTTAAGCACTGTGGCGACAGAGGCAGGTCCTTGCAGCCTTTTAAGAATAACATGCCATTGTTCAGTCAAATTACTTAGCCCTCACCTATGTCCCATCATAGGGAACACATCGAACACAGAGAAAAGTAGCTGGTTATGTTAGCTCCTCTCCACTACTGCTCTCAACCCCCTTTTACAAATCACAAGACCTACTCTTGGGTTTCTACAAGCGCTATTCTTATAGCAGTAAATTGGTGAGAAAATGTTCATGTGCAAAAGAAACTTTTATGCAAGATAACTTTGCTGCATCTCTGTTGCTTTCTAGTTGTGGTATACATTCGAAAACATGGATGGTATAAGTTAGAAGAGAATTGCATTGTGAGAATTTTGCATTTTAATAATTTTCTCCTTCAGGTTTTGTTTCTCTGTTTCATGCTTCATTAGAATTTGTGACTTACAATGTATGTAACCTTGCACGGTGGCTAATTTTAAGAGGTGTCTAATAGAAGAATAGGATTCTAGATGTAGGAGTAAAGGTAATTCTGACAAAGATGAGGAATCAGCATTCTGTGAGTCATTTATTACAGTCATGCAACAAAGGTAACAAACGAATTGGGCATTAGAGTGAAAGCTACTATAGTGCAAATTAGCTTTTTGCTATCCTAACCACTGGGTGTCATCTCCAGCTTAAAACCTATAAATATAACAGTGGGAACAACAAAATTGAAAGGACAAGCACAAATGATTGCTACTTGACAATGTACTGATGATTTTAGATGGAAATTGGAACCTAAGACAAAATAAATTTATCGTTTGTTTGTTTGTTTTCAATTCACAGTCACTGAAAAGTTTCTGGATTCAGGAAGCAAGTTATAAATCGATTGGATGATAATTCAAAATGGTTAATTTTAGGTAACAAAGACTTGTTTAATCAAGAGTATTTAAAAAACTTCTGGAAGCTAAGACTAAGTACACAAACATCTACTATATATAGCAATATGATAGCTTTACAGAGGAAGAGTTCTTGATAAATTGATCTGAAAGGTGAATTGCAGTACTTAAAAAAACAGCAGGCCAGATTTTACTTAGTGCTTTGAAAATGAAGCATGTTTGCAGAAATTCCTTAACAGATATTTTTTAATTAGCTGAACACATCTCTGCAGCGGATGGAGAAAATGTTTTGATTTTAAGTGACAAAAATCTTGGATTTAAAAGAAAACTGAATCTTCAGGAAAATGTTGCAAAATAAAAATACTTAAATGTTTCCCCTGGTGCTTTGGTTTGGAAGTGATTAAGTATATGAGAAAGTCTCACGATTTATTAAAACCATCCGGAAGAAATGTAGAACATGGCGGAGCAGCATATTTCCTGTACTTTTAACACCTGCATGTGAATGGCTTAGGGCCCTTTCTCTGAATATTCTGCTCAGCTTCTGACATGTAGAGAAGAGAAAGAATCGTACAGAAGGTAGCCTGATAATGCAATGAAAGTGAGACCACCTGATTGCCTCAGACAGGTTCCAGATGCTATAAAAGATGTGTTCTGCCATTTACAAGAAAGTAACATGCATTTTGATACAATTTTCAACTTCATCAAAGCGTGAAGCAAGTTTCATTATTTAAAAAAAGAATCAAGAACAAACACTGAAATTGTCTCAGTTTAGTTAATATGAGATACCCCTGTGCTTTATTGCCTTAGTTAAGCAAAGTTAGGCATTTGTGCAGCATAAAAACATTACGGAGGTAAAGTCACTCATTTTTAGAGCAGAAAAAAGACATTTCAGGTATATAAAGCTGCAAAAGATCAAGAATCTCACACATGTAAAATAAACTTGTAACTTCTAGCCCTGTATTTGGACTTGATCAAGTCACTCGGGAAGAAACGTTTTTATATCAGTGTTGTATAAAATTATTTAAGCCACATGTTATTCATATTTTATTTAAAGGATAATTGTATTAGCATATTTAATTGTCAACATTGCCATAAATATTCATGTTATAAATGATCTTAACTAAGACCAATTTACATTCACTAAATTAATCCTACCTTTAGAAAATTGAATCCTATTTGGATTACAGCAATTATTTATCAGAAAATGTCTGCATGATGTTTTAAAATTTTATGAAAAGAGAAGAAAGAGACTAATTTCAAGAAAGATAAACTATGCTTCAACGGGGTTTCATTGTTGTTGTTGTTTTTGCTTTAGTTAGTAACTTTTAGTTAAAAGTCATTTCTGTTTAATTAGGAAAAAACACTCTTTCACAGACAATATTTCACATGCCATACCTCAACTCATCAGCATATTGTACAATAGAAATTTGTAATGAGGATTTTAGGACATTTCAGTAAGTTAAGAAAAAAAAAAGAGAAACTTTTAAAAAACATAAATTTCCTGTACCTATAATATTGATTTGATTAGAATTAATAGCCTTTGTAGGGAGGAATAAACTGGCCCAAAATAAGCAAAGCTACAGAAAATTATCTTTTACCTCTCAAAAGATCATTGACATTTTAATTATAGATTGTGGTGGAGAATTCAGGGAGCATGTTAGCTTGCCTTGACAAATAGATATTATAATTTTTACTTAGGGGTTCCCTGAGACCTGAACAAGAATCAAGAGCTCCTCCCATGTAAAATGTTTGAGGGAGGCTACCCTGGAGTCATGAGAGTGACTGAAGTTCACAAAGAGCAACAGAAATAAGTCTGCTATGAACAGCGTAGAGCATAAGAAGTCAAAGCCAACAGAGTACCTAGTGTGTGATTCCATTTATATAAAGCCCCCGAACAAGAGACATTATTAGTCTTTCATGGTCAGGATTGCTCTGGAAGGGGGTAGTGACTGGAAGGTATACAGGGCATCTTCTACAGATTCTGTTAATGTTCTATGCCTTTACCTTGTACAGAGTAATCAGACATGTTCATGTGGTGAAAGTTCACGCAGCTGTACACTTACAATGTGTGCGCTTCCGAGTGTGTAATAACCATCAACAAAATTTATGAAAATAAACACAGCATTAAGAAACCCAGACTTTGCAAGATCATATTCAAATAAAACGTACTTTATCAAACATATTAAGATGGTTATCATTCTGGAGGGAGTCATGGAAGCTGTATGAAGATGAAAGGGAATAAACAAAGGGAGAAGTATGCAATGACCAATAATTTTACCTTATTAGGGACTATGAGTGTGATAAACTCAGCTCTCTGGTTAAAAAAGAAAAACAAAAGCTCTCCAGGACTTAGCCATGAAATCAGAAGTGACCAATATTTCATTTAAAAATGCACACACGTTTATTCCTGGGGGTCGGAAGAGTAAATTACATGTGTTTCCATTATTTGGCTCATGTATAGAAAAACCAAGAACCCTAGGACTACCCTATAGATGACCTGCAGAGTTTCCTAAAAAGTGAGAGCTTAGCAATCATCTTAGAAATCATTTTTTAAAATGCACTAATTTTCATAGCTAAAAGTACCATATGTCAACTCCATAAATATTTTCATATTCCAATAAGGTTGTCAAAATTTCATGCTCATGACATTTATTTCTGTGACCCTGAAACACCCACATGGGTTTGTGTGTGCACATATGTCTGTGTGTGTATGTTTTGGGTGCACACCTTCAGCTAATCGAAGTCTGAATGAAATTTGTCTGCTAAATGTCTCCTTTTACAACTGCCCTCTGCCTTTGTGGCCTGAAATCTCTCAGGAAACTAGAGTCATTACTTCGTTCTGCAATGTGTAGAATGATTCTTGACTTACCTATTATTGATTAACTCTAAAATAGCTACATTGTATGTATGTTGTTGTATATAAAACTGAGAGACACCATGTGGAGTCATGAATCATACTTCATGCAGAAAGGACTCACTGCCTGCAGAAATACCCTCCTGTAGCCCTCATCATCAGACCCGCTTTGGCAGTCAAACAATTATGTAGAGGCAACTCCCAAGCAAATAGTGCAAAAAATCCCTAGGAATAATTTAGGAGCAAACACTCTTTTATGACTGCTTCACATATCAGATCCTCAGACAGTAGGAAATAGATGTAAACAAATAATTTATTTTGTCTCCTGCTAGTACAGAGAAATATCATAAAATTACAGACCCTGGTGCTAGAAGAAGCTTGCAAAAGTCAGCTCAACAATTTGATACGGTTTTTAGGAAGTGGCCACACAGACAATCTAGCAAACCTCTCATGTTAATGGAAAAAAATAGTGAGATTTACAGAATTTAACTGAGTTCCCAAAGACAGTTTTAAGGGTAAATCTAGGACCCATGTATCCTTATCCTGGCCACACTCTTTATACAATACTATATAAACTGACTCTGTCGCCATGCTTTCAGAAAATCTACTCTCAAACTACGAAAACTGATCACACATTCATTTTAGACAATCAGGGGAAAACACCTGTGGCTCATACTCTATTTAATGCTTTAAAAAAGTGGTTTTGTACCTACATGAATTTCCAAAGCACATTTTTAAAATTATATCTTTTCTTTTTTTTTTTTTTTTTTTTGCGGTACTCAGGCCTCTCACTGTTGTGGCCTCTCCCATTGCGGAGCACAGGCTCCGGACGCGCAGGCTCAGCAGCCATGGCTCACGGGCCCAGCCGCTCCACGGCATGTGGGATCCTCCCGGACCGGGGCACAAACCCGCGTCCCCTGCACCAGCAGGCGGACTCTCAACCACTGCGCCACCAGGGAAGCCCCCAAAGCACATTTTTAAAACCATGTATAATTATTTAATTGCTTATCGCCATGAAAATAGCTTCTAGAGATTCCTTCTTTCTAGAGCTTTAAGTATTTCTTTAATGAATTTCATCTCCTCTGTCTTCTACTTTATCTCAGGGACCTAAGTACTTAAATCCTTTAAGTTCAAACAGTATCCTGAACTTCATCTGCTTTTACTATTCAAAGATCTTGGAAGATCCTTCTTCAGTTCATCAAATTACGATCCCTCACTGGATACTCAGTCTCCTATCTGTTGATATACTCAGTCTTTTTAATACATCTGCCTCTACGTCTGTAACCGTAATTACATCTACATCTATATCTTTCTCTAGTCACCTCCATGCTAATTCAGTTTCTAATTTCTCTACTTTATTTACAAAAATCTCAAAAGGAAACTTGGGTTCACTTGTTCAGTACTTTAGTAAGCTATATGTCCCTACATATACAGAAATGCAAAGTCCATCCTATGATACATAAAGTTCCAACTCTTATAAGAAAAAAATAAGAAATAATCTAACACATACAGTGAAGTGAGTTACATGCATGCAGATGTCTGCATCCAATCCCATTCATCAAGGACCTTAAATAATGGCATCCACACCTGCCCTAAAACAGCCGCCCCAGGTCATGGGCTCCCAAATTGAACCCTGAACCTCCTACAGCCCCTGAAATCCTTCACACAACTTGCATCACTGTTTCTCTCATTTCTCTTGACCGCAAGATGTTTGCTTGATTTCTAAATAGCATTTGACTCTCCTCTTGGAAGATGAGGGGATAATACTCATTTTTGCTTCTAATCTACCCACATCTCAATGATGAGATCACCTCTCCATTTACAGACTAATTAAGGTAATTTCTTTACTGATTTCATTAACCTTTGCTCCTTTACCTCTGCCCTCCCTGCACCCCAGCCCCCGTAAAATGGGTGACTTTCTCGGGCTCCTTCCATGTTCAGACCAGCACTACAGCGTGAACCTTAAGACTCGGGTCTTGTAATTCACCGACGGGGCCAACAGAGGGGTGAGGAATAAGCATCCAAAATAAATAAATGGCATGATTTATTCATAAAAAAGATTCAGTAACATAGTTTAAGTATGAAAGGATATCCCTGAGGGAAGGGCAACATATGTTCCATAAGATATTATTAATTTTTGAAAATATAATTGCAATTAAGACGATACAAAGGGGGGAAACGGCTCTATTTCTCCTTCCCATACTCACCCCTCAGCCCGTATTTCCCACCTCAGAGGCTACCAGGTATCCTTCCCGAGACTCGTGCCACGTTTCACACACACATGGTGTGCAGAGCGTGCTAAGGTACCCCGTGATGTCGCGGCCTCAGCGTCCACGCTGTGTGGCCAGCAGCCGGGGGCCTTGGACTGACCCGAGCCCCTCGTGTGAATCCATGCCCTGGGGAACTGCCCAAGAGTCACCGGCATGGAAGTTCCTGAAATGACCCCCCAGCCGCCCTTGTGAGCAGCATTCCCCCGTTCCCCCCAGGCCTTCTCTGTGTGTGCCCCTTAGGTAAGACCCCCAGGGAGCTCACCCAAACCTTGTTCTTTTTGGTTTGACCAATTCAGTCCTCCACTCCCTCCGCCTGCACCTGCCTTGATCTCCCAAAGTGACCCCTCAAGGCCACCCTCCTCCTCCAGGACCTGTGATGCATAAACCTCGGCTTCAGTTCCCTGGCGGCCTCCGGCTGAACCATAGCTCACCATCCACAGTCCAGGTCTCTACTTAACAGGTGTAAACTTAATGAAGTTACAGCAGACACTGATGAGTCCGTGTAAACCTGTACAGGAACTGAAGGTACCTCTGTGTGTGTGTGTGTGTGTGTGTGTGTGTGTGTGTGTGTGTGTGTGTGTGTGTGTGTGTGTGTGTGTGTGTGTGTGTGTGTGTGTGTGTGTGTGTGTTTCCTAATTCAAGAATTCACCACTCTTTCATACCAGCATATATAATGCCGTCTCATGTTTTTTACTGGCTGTGTAATATTACATTATATTCATTAAGTATACATTTGGCCTCCCTCTCCCAATCCTCCCCCCTACCTCTTTAATGTTGCTTTTAAAAACAATGCTGTAAAAAGGAAAAATGTTTAAAAATCCATGTAATTCGGGCTTCCCTGGTGGCGCAGTGGTTGAGAGTCCGCCTGCCGATGCAGGGGACACGGGTTCGTCGGTCCGGGAAGATCCCACATGCCGCGGAGCGGCTGGGCCCGTGAGCCATGGCCACTGAGCCTGTGCGTCCGGAGCCTGTGCTCCGCAACGGGAGAGGCCACGACAGTGAGAGAGGCCTGCGTACCGCAAAAAAAAAAAAACCCAAAAATCCATGTAATTCACATATAGTCAAGAACATCTATTAGATAAATTCCTAAAGTTTGGTTTTGCTAGATCAGATATATATATATATATATATATATATTAATTTGTGTAGTTACTGTAAAATTGGCCACAATAGAAGTTTATGCTTCACCACCAAGGTATAAGGATATTATTTACCCCATACACTCATTAAAATATTGCTATCAAACCTTTTTGGGATTTTTCAAATTGGTGTACAGAATGGTATCTCACAGTTTTGATTTGCATTTCTCTCACTAGGACTGTGATTGAGCATTTTAAAATATAAGAAGATATTTTAAATATAAGATATTTAAAATATAATAAGATAATAGAAGATAAGAATATAAGAATCATTTGCATTTGCTTTTCTCAATTCATACTGTCTTTTTTTACTGCATTTTTCTTAAATTTGATTTTTAGGAACTCTTTAGAAATTAAGGAAATCAATCTTCTGTCTGACATGTGAGTTTCATTTTCTTAGATCAATTGGTCATTAGTCTGACATTATTTTATTTATATATATTAAAATGTGTGACTTCTGTGTCATGGTAGAAATTCTTCCAATATTTCTTCTCTGAACTTTAATAACTTCATTCTTACTTTTAAATATCTGATGTGCCCAGAATAATTTTATTGTTAGATGAGACAAATACTCAACTGTCTTTTTTTCCAGTGGCTACCCAGTATTTACAGCTACATTTATTCAATATTATACATTTCTGATACTGGTTTGAAAAGGCAGCTCTACCTTGCACTGAATTCTTATACACAGTTGGGGTCATTATTATTCTTTCTATTTCTTCCACTGAAATTGCACGTTTAATTATTGCAGCATTTTAATATTTTTAGTTTTTATTTGGCTTATTCTACATTGTTACATTCTTCTCTTGGCTATTACAAATTCCTTATTTTCTTTATAAATATGAAATCCAGTCTTTCTAATTCCAAAATAATTCATTTTAGTGTTTTCTTGGTATATATGTTGGTATTCTTTTCCATGGCATGAGATGAACATAGCTTATTTTCTTTTGCATGTGTGTTTTAAATGTACTGTTTCCTGTTATATTATTACTTTATACATTTTGAATATTTTAATAATTATCTTAATACTTGCTCTCATCGATGAAATATTTTTTCAGAACTTAATAGTTTTAACTTATAACACTTTTACATTTTCTTGCATCATCCTTGTTTGAAATATTCACTCTGAAATAGGATCACACATTATCTTGATTTTCTTGTACTAAATATTTTTTCTCTTTGATCAAATAAGCACATTCAGGGGGACTTCCCTGGCAGTCCAGTGGTTAAGACTCTGCACTTCCACTGCAGGGGTCGCGCGGGTTCGATCCCTCGTTGGGGAACTAAGATCCCACATGCTGCGTGGCGTGGCCAAAAAAAATAAATAAATATATTTTTTTAAGTTTCTGCCATTTAAAAAAGAAGTACATTCACTACTCTATTTTTTTTCTAACAAGATAATTACTTTATTTCTTAACCTTTTTTTTTTAGCCATGTATGTCAACATTTTTCTTCTTTGAGATTGAATTACTGTTAGCACTAGGGAAAATAAATATTTCAAATGACAGTTTAAAATTTTAATCAGTTATACACTCTGCATATATGAGTCTCTTTAACTGTAAAGACAAATTCCTCTGTTATCCCACTGGACGAGGAATGAGCTCGAAAACATGGCCAGGTCATGACTCCCCATTGTTCTTACAGAGGTAACATATCTCGCTAGCAAAGAAGGTAAGAATCTTCCCCCTGTATCTGACTGTCTTAGCTTGCATCTTTTATATTTTCTATAAATAGACATAGTCCACTGAACTTAACTTCCGCTTGTTAAGAGGAATGAGGAAGATAAAGATATTGCATCCACTGGTCATTTTTGTGAAAGTGAGTCTCAAGGCATTTCACACAATTTCCTCTAATACTTAATAATCCTTTGATTTAGGAAACACTATGCCAATTTTAAATATAAGCACAAGTAGTATCTTTTCTTTGGGAGCCGAACAGCATATTCCACTTTCTTGTTGCCAAACCCTCTTTCTTAGGAATTCATGTTCCATGTAAGCGACATAGGATTAACCATCTCAACTCTTCCCCTCCACAGCAGAAGGGCTGAACATGACCAAGATCTGTCCAATTACATGGTCTCCGCCTCTGGCCAGAGACAGTGTGCACATATGCATGTGATTTTTCCAGCCTTTTTAGTTACATCTTTTAGAAAAAAAGCTCCATTTTCAAAGGGTTTGCTCAGTTGATAAGATGTCAGAGGCAGTGACGCTTTAATCTGTGACCAGAAGCCTCCCCATGTTGCGGGAAGCGAGAAAAATGCCTTAGTGATTTCATTATTGGAATCCCTGGATTAAGCAACTCCAGAAGCCAGCCTTCTCCCGAACAGTGAGGTTAGGTAAGCCAAGGTACTCCTTCTCTTTGTAACTTAAGACAGTTTAATTTAGATAGATTTGTGTATGTGCCTTATATCTCAATGTGTTGTGACTGGCATAGAAATTTATGTGTACAAACAGGATATTACAAATGACAGATAATTAAATCAGAAATTGATGATTATGGTCATGTAATAACAAAGCAGTCCATAAATATACACATTTTATTTTATCTTTTATATTCTCACCGTGTTCGAACTGAAGTTCAAGCATTCATGAACCTAGTGAAATGTCAGGATAACAGATTTCGTTACCCTTATGAGTTTTCTGTAAAACTCTACAAATTACAAAACAAATGTAAAAAATTAAGATGAAGAGCATCAGTACCAAGAATATCAATTTTAGTGGAAAGTGGCCCAATGGAAAGCATATAGGCAAGAGGTTATAACCTCCAAAGAAGACACCCTTTTACCTTTCACCTGTAAAATGATATGGCATGAATTTATAGAACCGTCTCCTTTGTGAGATTCCACACTCAAAACTATTTACACAAAACTAACGTGAAAGAGAGCGGGTCCTCATGAAACTGTTGAGTCAGCGGTCTGTAGGGATGGGAAACTCTGACGGCCTAATTCGGGGGTAGTCCATTTGTGACACCCATGTCTAATATGAGTCCTGCTTGCTGTCATACACACTGGAGCAAGCGAGACTCTGGCTGCCTCATCCACTGACCCTTTATTTTAAAGCAGAGAACAGAACTGGGCTCTGCAGCTGAGGGCTATGTTGACGAGGGCCGGGCTTGTTTCTAGGCATCCGAAACATCCAGGCGTGGTACATACTGTAAGGGCAAGAATCCACTGGTAACGAATGCAGAGGACTTTCAGAAATCAAGCACTGGCAGCTTAATGAACTCTGTGGGTAATATAGTGATAAAGATACCACAAGTTCGAAAATCGTTCATAATTATCCTTTTTAAAAGTTTTGCTCATGTTGTGGTAAAATATATATAACATAAGCTTTGACATTTTCACTATTTTAAGTGTACAGCTCAGTGGCATTCCTTATATTTATGTTGTTGTGCAAGCAACACCACTACCTGTTTCCAAAATTTTTTCATTACTTCAAACAGAAATTAGGTAATCATCAAGCAATAACTCCCTACTGCTGCCCCCACTTTAAAAATGTTAGCAACGTTTTAAAAGAAAAAGATATCATGACCAAATTGGGTTCATCCTGGGAAGACCAGGTTGGTTTAATATTTAAAAAGAAAAAAGAAAGAGAGATCAATCAACGTAATTTACCACATGAAAAGAGAGAAGAGTCAGATGATGATCTCAGTAGATGAAAAGAACACATTTGAAAAACTGAATACTTCATTTAAAAAAAAAAAATTCTCACCAAACTAGGAATAGAAGGACATTTTCATAACCTCATCACAGATATCTAGAGAAAAGTTACAACAATCTGCATAATGGAATATTGAACAGTTTTTTTCTTAAGATTGGCAACAAGGCAAGTTTGCCCACGCAAACATTTTATTGATACTATGTATGAAATGGACAACTGATGGGAACATGCTTTATAGCACAGGGAACTCACCTAGTGTACTGTGTGTAACCTAAATGGGAGGGAAGTCCAAAAGGGAAGGGATATCTGTATGTGTATGGCTGATTCATCTTGTTGTGCAGTGGAGGCTGACACAACCATTGTAAAGCAACCATGCGCCAATAAAAATTAAGTTAAAAAAATTACTGAAGATCCTGGACAGAACAATAAGGTAATAAAATGAAAAAAAAAGGTATCTAGATTCACCCAATAGAAGAAAGAAGTAAAGATGTCTTAATTTATAGATGCTATGATGGTGGATACACAAAGTTTAAGGAATCTATAAAAAAGCTACTAGAAGCACTACATGCTTTTATCAAGGTCACAGGATAAAATATCCATGATATTCCTATATACAAGCAATGAACAACTAGGAAATGAAATAAAAACCTCAATTGATAATAGTGTCCAAACATATGAAATTCTTAGGAATGCGTTTAACAACATATCATCAATCAATATAAAATTTTTGAAATACAATATTTTCATGAGAAAAATTTAAATATATCTAAATATAGAAGTACATTCCTAATCAAAAATCTCTAGACTTTAATGCTAGTCTCGCCAAAATAATTTACAGATGCAATATAATCTCTATCAAAATCTCGACTGACTTATATTTGTAGATATTGGAAAACTTACTGTATGATATTTATGGAAATACAAATAATGTACGATATTCAAACTAATTTTGTAAAAGAGAAGCAAATTTTGAGTACTTAAACTGCCTGATTGCAGGACTTATTCTAACTCTTTGGCACCTAAGACAATGTGATAGTGATGTAAGGATATGCATTAGAATACTGAAGAAAAAGAGTCCACAAATCCAACCAATGCATATATGGTTAATTGAGTTTTCAATAAAGATGTCAAGTTAATTGCAAGGGGATAACAACAGTCAACAACTGGTCCTGAGTCAGCTGGACATCCACATGGACATCCACATTCACCTCGATACTCATTTCACACTATATATAAATATTAATAACTCTATTTTTAAAGGATTAAAACATCATAACTTTAAATGTAAATCTTATTTCTATGAAGCTTATAGAAGAAAACATAGGAGGAAAATCTTTGCTACCTCAGGGTAGGCAAAGATGTCTTCAATAGAGGACAAAAATCATGAACCATAAAAGAAAAAAAATTGATAAACTGGACTCCAACTTATTAAAAATGATTACTCTCTGAAAGGCACCACTAAGAAAATGCATAGGCAAGCTACAAACTGGAGGAAAATGTTGGCAGTGTATGCATTTGACAAAGGATTTGCATCCAGAACTTGTAAGAACTCAACTCAATAAGACACCTAATCCATTGGCAATAGCTTTGAACAGATACTTTTGAAAGAAAATACACCGCTGCTAACACATGAATGTGAAGCTTCTCCCATCATTAGTCATCAGTAAAATTCACTAAAACCACAGGAGATTACATTACTCAACCATGAGAATGGTTACTTTTTAAAAGACTGACAATTCTTTGTGTGGAGCAACTGGGTCTCTCATACGTTACTGCTGGGAAAGTAAACTGGAAAAACTACGTAGGAAAAGATTTGGGCTGTTTCTATTAAATTTGCATTTCCACCTGTTTCGGCAATTTTACTCCTAGGTTTGTGCCCAAATGTAATGAAAGCATGTCCACATCAAAACATGTACATGAATGTCCACAGCAGTTTTACTTCTGATGGCCCCAAGCTGAAAACAATACAAATGTCCATCAATAGCTGAGTGTATAAACACACTGGTAACTATCCATACAGTGGGATACCACTCAGATGAAAAGGCAGGATCCCCTAATGCACACAATAACATAGACGAATCACAAAAGCAAAGGCTGCATGAAAAAAAAAACAGATACAAAAGAGTACATACTGTATATTATTTTATTAAATTCAAGAAATGGGAATGAACCTCTAGTGACTGAAAGCAGATCAGAGGTTGCCTGGTTCCAGGGTTAGGGAGAGTCAGCCACAAAGTGCTTTGAGGGAAGTTTTGGGAATCATGAAAACATTCAAATCTTTATTCATTGGGCTGGCAATGATACTGAAGTATACATTTGTCAAATTTCATCAAACTGTGCACTAATAATGTATAGTTAACTTTATATAAATTAATTTTAAATTAACCTGTATAAGTTCTGAATTTTTGTCTGATATCTATTAAATCATCTCAGAAGTTTGTTTGTCAGGGTACAGAGATATTGTAAATACCTTTATGTGTCTTAAGATTGTACTAAAATACTTAGAGCGCAGAGCTCAAATTGGTACTAGTGCATTCAGGCTCATAACACCTGCCTTGGGTGTTCACTAAATCCCAGTTATGTCCCATTAGAAGGATCCATAAAGTAGCTGGATAAGGCAGTGAAGCATCTAAAAATCATTTAAGGAAACTTCATATTTCATCTATATTTGGCTGTAGTTGTTTTACTGGAACAGTTTAAATTATTGGTCTGATTCTATGTATCTAATAGCAAAGGACTTCAAGGTATACTGTACATTACTCCTAGTTCCCTTTCAGATGATTTGGGTTTATTTTATTTCAATAAAAATATAATAAAGAGAATCAAGGTCTTTATTCTTAAATGAGATTTTTAAAAATTTCATCAAGCTGGAACTCATTTGAAGTTTATTTTCTAGTCAATGCAGAAGAATCTGTTTGAGGTGATAAGACAGGAACACACTTTGCTATTTGGATTCAAGGCAGCAAAAAAGCAGAATTTAAAATGTGTAACCAAAGTCATCTTTCACTTTTTCTTTCTTTCTTTCTCTCTTTCTTTCTCTCTTTCTCTCTCTCTCTCCCTTTCTTTCCTCCTTTCTTTCTTTCTCTTTCTTTCCTTCTTTTCTTTCTTTCCTTCTTTTCTTTCTTCCTTTCTTTCTTTTCTTTCTTGCTTGCTTTCTTTTCTTTTATTTGAATGCAGCTTTAATCAATAGTCTTGAAGCTCCAGATTATCTATCAAACTGAGAAAATCTGTCTTAGGTAGCTAGATCCTCTAATCAAATATTGGCAGATGTGATCTTCTGGGTGATAAAAATGGATTTAAAACCCAGAGTGACATTATTTGATGAGAGTCATAGAATCACAGCATACTTATTCGAGTCAAGATGAAACATATACAGTATATGCTTACTTCTCAAGTCATTACTATTCTTCAATAATATAACTGCAAGTTATTATTACTGCTTTCATTAGCATATATTTAAAAGCTAAGGTCAAACATTTTCTTATTTACATAACTAAGATACTTAATCTATATCTATAACCTGATCTAAATCCAAGATACATTATATAAGTAGAAATGTTCACTTTGTGGAAGTAATATTGAACCAGAGTTTTAATATATGAAAACAATTATTAAAATATTTTATACCTCTTATTATATTATTCCAAGTCTTGTGAAATCACTCCCTGAAAACCTAAATCACTATAAACATTAGATAGCATAAAAGTAAGTAGCTAAGTGTACACTACCTAATAATAGAGATTTCAGGGAAACAAGAGAACTTTGTTCATTTTAGAAATATTTAGTGTCCTAATATGCTATTTATAGTGTTGCATGGCATCTCAAGACGTTTTTAGAGTGTCTTTGTGTTTTGTGAATTAGTGAACAGATATTAGAGGGTGGAGTAACCACTGTGGTTAAGGATTAGAATAGAAAAATGATTTTTACACCCAATGGTATAAATCTATGTAGGATTTGAGTGCAGTCATTTTCCTTTATAATATTGCCTGCAGCCTGCCATGGGAAGAGCAGAATCATGTTGTATTCATGGTTTAACAATGAAAGTTTAATACTTTATTTAAATGTATAATACACTGCATGAAGGATGCAATAAAGTATCAGTCTATTAATCATGCTTGATGAGAAGTCAGAACCCTTGCAGGATGAGAACTTGGGAGTCAGGTGTAGTTTTTTTTGTTTGTTTTTGTTTTTTGCGGTACGCGGGCCTCTCACCGTTGTGGCCTCTCCCGCTGCCGGTGCACAAGCTCCGGACGCGCAGGCTCAGCGGCCATGGCTCACGGGCCCAACCGCTCCACGGCATGTGGGATCTTCCCGGACCGGGGCACGAACCCGTGTCCCCTGCATCGGCAGGCGGACTCCCAACCACTGCACCACCAGGGAAGCCCTAGGTGTAGTTTTCAATCAAAGTTTTGTAAATATGTAAGAAACGCAAATCACGTCTCGACCTTACATTGTATTGCTGGGATTGTCAGCCAATCTCAGCACCATTTACTACTCTTAGTACTCAAGCTCTTAGTACTCCAGTAACTCTGACTTTTATTTCTCATTTCCCATCACCTAGTTTTCCTAAAGTGACAGAAGTTTGAGGACAGTTTATTCTGGGGCTGCAACAGATGGATTATGTAAGCAAACCTTCAAGAACATCTCCTCCCTGGGAATAAGACTCCTCGCTTGGTGCCCGTCTCCCCTCCCCACAATCACCGCACTTACGACTCCAGAAAGCAAAGGAAATGAAAATACTAAAAAATGAAGATCAGGATTTTCTCGAATGACTAACAATAGTCTCCGATGTCCCTAATTATTAGGAAGAATAGACAGCTAATTTGTGAAATACAAGTGAGAGCAGAAATATAGAGATTTTAGTTCAGCAGTTGTGGAGTCCAGAAAACTAACAACAGTATTTCCTCCTTCCCTTTGTGGTACTGATGGATGCTCTAATGGGTGAGGTGAGTAGTCTAACTAGATGCTTCTAAATGATTACCAAAGGATATAAGCCCACACATGTCCCTCTATTACAATTTGTGCGTGAGTTCCTATATTCTAAAGAGATACAAGTTATGCCTTATATAACAAGAAAGTCTGTTTTCTAACAATACTAATCTGAGCCATGAATTAATTTCTGGATAAAATTATCAAAAACTAGGTTCACCCAGAGGAACACCTTGACTATTTATTAGTTTGTTAGATAAATCATAACTCAAATGAGGATGAAAATGCTCTGGGAAAGCCCATAGAAAAGGCACCCTTAGAGTAACTCCTATTTTTAAATATGACGTGATGTATTAAATGGAGAAGAACTTGGCAAATCTTGCCCAGCAATTGACGTAGAGGCTTCTTTCCTATTCTGGACCATATTTTCCATCTCACAATCTGCCGATCGGTGATAAAACAGCATATTGAACACTTACATAATAATACTGAAAAAACTGACTGGTTAGTAATTGAGCACATAATATGCTCCAGGCATTCTGCTACAATCTTTGCATAATCAGCACAGAAAATCTTCACAACTGTTCTACAAGATAAGTACCGTTTTACAGATAAGTCTCATTTTAGAGATATCAATATGCTTATGAATTATGGAAGGTCACACAGTTAGTAAAAAGTGGCAGAGGCAGGACTGAACCCAGGAAGGCGGACTCCACATTCAGAGACCTCTACCCTGGGGGGGGACTCCGAGTCCTATACGGATAATGCTAAACTTTCCTCAACGCAGAGGATGTAGAACATTTGCCAAGGAGGACACTGTAGGACACATATAGCAGAGATCATTTTGCTAGGGTCACAAAATTCTACACCCTGAAAATTATTAATAGATTGAATTTTGTTATAAAAACAAAAGACAATAAAATTTACCAACATGGATTTCTGAGTATAATACTCAATCATCTGATACTGAAGGGATTCATACAACGTGGAGCAGGCTTTCAAGTACAGTTGACCCTCAAACATGGCAGGGGTTAGGGACAGTAGAAAATCCACATACTATGGCTCTCTCTGCCTCGAAAGCAAAGGAATTGAGAAATGACCCACCCATGGGCTGGAAGCTGAAACAGTTTGGATAGAATCAGGACTCAAACCCCAGTTCTTTTGATGCCGTGATTTCTACAGGAACAAAAACTTTACCCCACATTTAATTAACTGAAAGATCTGTAAAATGAAAATACAGGTAACTATATTTATTGAAAAAATCCACATATAAGTGGACCCTCACAGTTCAAACTCACATTGTTCAAAGTCAACTGTAATACATGTATTTACATTTTTCCAAAACAAAAATGTTTCAATTACTCTACCCTGATATATAACCAAAGGGATCCAAAGATGGGATGCATGTAATGTGGCTGGTATTATCTAATTTCTACCTTCTAGAATAAAAGTGAGGTTTTCATAAATATAGCACTGCTTAAGGGCAATAAAATGTTTACATATGTATATCAATACTTTTTTCTAGGAAATGTATTAAATAATAATATTATTTTAATTCAGTTGGAACACAGGCCAATCAGAGGTATGATCATTTAATAATGCAATTTAATCATTCTAAGTTTCAGATTTTAAAAGGGCTCAGACTTTCTATGTAGATGCTAGATAGTATGCTATCTAAGTGAATATGTGGTACATTTTATAATACCTTTGACACACTGTTGTTAGTGCATGCTTCAATTAGCTCTTCAAGAAATTGTTTCTGGGCTTCCCTGGTGGCGCAGTGGTTGAGGGTCTGCCTGCTAATGAGAGGACACGGGTTCGAGCCCTGGTCTGGGAGGATCCCACATGCCGCGGAGCAACTGGGTCCGTGAGCCACAACTGCTGAGCCTGCGCGTCTGGAGCCTGTGCTCCGCAACAAGAGAGGCCGCGATACTGAGAGGCCCGCGCACCGCGATGAAGAGTGGCCCCCGCTTGCCACAGCTGGAGAGGGCCCTCGCACAGAAACGGGGACCCAACACAGCCAAAAATAAATAAATGAAAAAATAAATTAAAAAAAAAGTAACAAATGTTCAAGTACAATTGGTGTCTTTTTAAAAAGAAAAAAGAAAAAAAGAAATTGTTTCTTGTAACAGTGCATTTACTGGCATTTTATTTCTATCAACAACTCTGGGTATATCTTTATGCAGAACAGCTACAGCCTGTCCAAATTCCTTGGTAATACACATACCACACATTTACTTGACAAAAAGAATATAAGAGAAAAAAGAAAAAACCTTAACAGAAAGTATAAAACAAAACTCAAGGCAATAGATGGCATGTAGAAGAGAAATTCCCCATGTCTAAGTTTATGATGAATGGGAGCAAGAGACATTATCATAACAGGACTTAGACAAGTCTAGGTTAATCTAACTCAATCACTATATAATTATAGAAACAAATTAACAGCTACTCTAGACATGAAATAAGCTCCCAACTACCTTCAGTCTCACAATTGAACTGGAACAATAAGAACAAAACTGGTCCCTTAGTTGTACTGACTGAGGTGGCCTCCCTCTCATGTGACAACTAAGTCAGAAATTTATGCTACAATATCTTTCATAGGTTTCATCTTATTGGAAACAAACTCTATTCCCTAAATTGGACAAAAACTAAGTAGTTAGAATTATTTAAGTCAAAATTTAGCACCTTGCTGTAGTTAATATTTTGAGTTACTATCAAGTGTCCAATTCATTCTGAGCCATGCTATGAAGATGACTTAGGCCTGGAGAAATGTTATGATTTTAAGATAGAGATTGTTACACATTTTAATTTTTAAATAGATTTCTTTAATAAGGAAGCAATACATCCTCTTCACATCCACTTGTCCTTCTCTTAGTAAGGCCTTACTTCCTGTAAAGGTGATTTCAACTTTTGCTTAGAAGAAAAGACTAGATCTAGACATAGAAATGTCATAGAGACCACATCTTTTCCACCGTTCCCACTGAAATACAGTTTATATCCAGGTTGCAAAAGCACAGGCTGTTAAAACAACTATACATAGAAAGCTAAGATTTCTCTCTCCTTTGGATGCACAAAGACACGTTGCTTATATTCCCTTGATTCACGTGAGTAAGAGAGGAACTAAAAATTGGGGAAAAAATCAAGTTCACAAAGTCCACTGAACTATTTTATCTTGGAACATGAGGGATGTGGTGAGAAAGAGAAAGAGATTTTTAGAACTAGTTGTGACATTAAAAACCATTTTTATATAATCCTTTAAAAATCTCTCATGTCAAAGTATACATAATATATACAAGTTTGGGAGTGGGGTATGGTGTATAAACTGGGATTCTAAGGTAATTCGAATCCATTAGCTCTTCCGTAAACCACTTCCATAAACTCTCCTCAAAAATCAGTGTTATTAAATCATAATTGCAGACACAAACACAAATAAGCACATGTCAACAGATAAGTCAAATCAGCTTCAAAAATTCCTGATTTGTTTTCTTTCTTCTTATGCACATTATTTTTAATATTTAAAAGCACTACATTCTCTTATATTTGAGTTGAATGGGAGAAAAAAGGAGCCAAAGTAAAACTGGAAGACTTATTTCAGATCCATTTTCTTCACTACATGGGATATGATGTCCTTCCTAAAAGATCCCTCCAGATTAAGAAAGGAGATGATGGTACACGCTGAATTGGAGTCATCTTTAAATCACATTTTAATTTTATACTATTAACTCCCTGCCTTGAAGAAGGAAGAAATTAACACCATATACTTCTCCCTCCCTACCTCTCAGCATACTGCAGTTATATTAGTGTTCCCCAGCTGTACGATATTTACATCTTGTTTAGTGAAGAACATTTCAGTCGGTCAGTTTTTGTTGTATATTTAATGACCATGGTGTTTACCATCTAACCATGATGTCAACATTCCTGAATTATTATTGTAGTTCATCTTTATGTTGTCTAGATTTAAAATACAAACTAAATTAGGATATTTAATTGGGGAACTGAACTGTATTTATTTTCCCTGAAAGACTCCTAAGGTGGTATATAATCTGCAAGTTTGTGCATCCTTGTTAATATTTCTAAAACATTTATATCTGAATTTTAAGATAATGTAACATTCTTGAAGCTGATCTTTTATTCCTACCTTCACCACTCGGTAGACGTTAGTCTTCTGGCATTGACTACAGTTGCGGAAAATTCTAAGATAACCCTATTTTTCTCCTTTGTATCTTAAAATTTGCATTTTCTCCTAGAAGCCAATAGAAGTTGAATGGTTCTCAATTAAATTTTAAGAAAATAGTTTTGTTTTGTCTAATAAACATTTTTTTAAAAATAAATTGTTACAACTATAACAAAATAAGTTTCCGGTTCAAATATGATTTTCTTCATTTTTTTTAACACTGTCCCATGGTTATCTTCATAAGTGGGAGAGATGTTCTATTGACAAAGAATACTTTTTCCATGAGTTTTAGCTTTGATATATTTAAGCTTTTTCATGTACAGAAAAGTACTGTATTTGGTAGAGATTTTCCTAAGGGATTTAAATTAATCTTCAGTAGAAAAGTAAATTTTTTGCACTTAGAAACCTCTTACTACTGAAAGTTAAAAATCAAAACTTTTTAACATAATGCAATGATAAGCCAGCAGTATATTTTCAGCATGAAGGCATTTAATTGAATTAATAAAACAATAAAAGAGTAAAATTTTAAGCATTAAGCATTCCGTAAATACTTAGCGTGGAGCCATAGGAGATGTAGGGTCACACACAACACTATCCTTGATCTCAAGTAGCTTACAGTTTTCATAAGATATATATATGTGTTTGCGTGTGTACGTGTATACATATATACATATACATGGCATACTTACAAATAATACGTTCAACTGTGCTTTTTGTTAAACACAGAGATGCTGAGAAAAAGCAGAGTTTTCTCAATTCATCTAGTAATTTACGGATTATATATCATGTTTACATGAATTACCCACGTGATCAGTCATGAAAAACCTATGACAGTTGAGAATGATATTATTATTTTACATTTATAGGTAAAAAAACAGAGACTAAATAAGGTGAAGATTCCTCAGTTACAAAGGTCAAAACTGACTCTGAACTGAAGTTCCCCACTGCCCAACTTGTGTTCCTCCTATTCTCACCTTTCAAATGAGGAAGACATACTCAAATCACTGAGTGAGGAGATCAAGGAAAAATGCCTTGAAAATAAGAATGAAAGCAAAAGGTTAAGAAATGATCTGACGTTTATAATGAGGATTTAACAAAAACAGTAGAGAAGATGAACAGAATATTCATAAGGGACGGAGAATAGCATTACTTGCAGGAAAAAGATAGGAAGGGAATGCCAAAAGGAACAAAGGGTAAGGTGGATTTATGTCACTAAAAAACCCAATTTGGATGGAAAAAAAAAATAGTAGATAAGGCCAGAAAGGTATGTTGGGAGCAGGTAGGAAATGCTAAATTACGGCCACGTGAGAAAATTTCTTACATGCCAGACTTAGTAATGATGTTATTTTTCTCAAAATTAATATATAAGCATTAAATAATCTTAAAGAAGGACAAGGAAATATCTACTAGTTGGATGGATAGATTGATTAGAGATTAATAGAGAGTTAAAATACATAGGTAATGTATATGTGTATATATTTATGTAATTTCCAAAACAACTTTTTATTTTAAGTAGTAATTTCATCATTTTATAGAGAAGGAAACTGAAGCTCTAAAAAATGTTCAAACTGAAATTTGAACTCAGATCTTTTAACTTTAATGCTAATTTTTCAATATGCAAAATGGCAACAGAAACAAATAATTTATGTGGTATTTGGAAACTCAACTTGACAGAAATAGTGCTGAAGAATATCGAGGCTGGTCAGGGAAGTCATTTAGGAAACTACTGCTGTGTGACTTTATCAAGACTTAAATTATGATGCTGTCAATGGGAACCAAAAGGCAGTGATGGTAACACAAGGTAACTTCAAATTATTTCTTGCCTAGAAGTTTACATATGATGTGACAATGTTTATACTTTTGTTCAGTATATAGATCTATTAAATTAATGAAAATGTATTAATCCTGTTTTTGTTTTTGAAATTTTATATCATTAGAATGTTGTTAATTTGGAGGTGAGCTACATGTCTATGCCCAAAATGGTCCCCACGGATTCAACACATAGCATTTGATGAAATGACCTCATCATTTGTGCGTTAACTCCCATCCCAAGCAGTAAAATCCTGTAAGTGGATCTCTTTGGAGTCTAATTATCAGCAGGAGTTTTTATGGGTTCAACAATTTGTCCAACACGTCCTTCTGTTATTTTTATCCATACAGTAAACTATTTAAAATGTGTATCATACCCAGATAAGAAGATTATTTGGCATCAATCACACTTCAGGTGGAGCTATTTACTGAAACCTAAGAATACATATTTTTAAAAGACAGGTATGTTGGAATGAGTTTAGAGAACAGAAAAAAATGAAGTGTCTTGAAATTAAGAATGATGGCAAAAAACTAAGAGAAGCAATCTTGCCAGCGAAAACTGATGGTAAAAATGTTAAGAACAGAAAAGTTTCAATTCATCTCACCATTTAATAGAGAAAAAAGTGCTGGGATTGATTTGCCAATGAAAAAAGTATGTTAATATTTGTTAAGAACAGTTAAATGAACGTTGGAACTCATTCAAGATTGGGAGTCACAGAAATTTAGAAGTGAGAGAGTCTATATTGCACATTCCATGGAGGGAGGGCAGAATTTTCCCTCACCCTACGCATTTCCAGGTTGCACTATGTCGAAAGGGACATGTCACGGGGTCAGACAAAGCTGTTCCAGGGGAAGGGAGGCACTGGCAGAGCGGAGGTGCCTAAGTCCTGCCCCTGGTCTGTCTTTAAGACCCCTTGTCTCTCTGTGGGGACCAGAGCTTCATGAGTTCTACTTGCCATACTTCCTTGTCTCTTCAGGGTTTAGCTAAGGTAGTCATGGGTGATCTGCTAGACAGGGTGTATGAAAAGCCCTTACATCATTATTGTGTCCACTGACAGCCCTGAGCTTTAGAGAACACTGTAAACTTGCCAGCACGGACAATTCAACAAAGCGAGATGCTCAGACAGCTGACAAGCATCAACGTCCTGTTAAATCACATTTTCTAAGAAATCAGTTGCTGGAGAGGACTGATATTACACTGCTCTAAGTTTAAAAAGGAATAGAAGACTGTATGCATTATCATCCCAAGATTACTCATTTTCTCCAAGCACATTCTATGAACACATTTTATCTGCTCCAGCTTCAAAATAAGTGTTGAATCTGAATACTTTTCGCTTCCTCTAGCATCTTAGCATAGACCACTGCTGTCTTTCATCTGTACCACACTGGTAGCCTTCCAAGGGGTTTCCCTACTTCCACCTTGTCCTCATACTTTTCTGTTCTCTATACCAAAGGCATCCCTTCAAACCCTTAACTTGAAATAAAACAATATAAAAAAAAATAAAAAAAGAAATAAAACAATAGTGTTTCATATTATTATTTATAAAATAATGCAAATTCCCTCAGGGCAAAACCGTTTCTGTCTGTTCACTGCTGTTTTCCCTTTCCCCATAGCAGCACCTGGTCCTCAGTGGCCCTTCCATGCATCCCTGTTTTTGCATGTTGACTAGCCATGCTGTTACCTGTGTGCACATATGGCAGTGCTTAGTGAAGCCTAAATTGATACTTTTGTGAAATAAATTAGTGCAGAGCTAGTAGGCTAACTGAAAGTGCTACACTTTTCATAAGAAACCCAGGGGCCTCATGAGAAAAAGAAATCTGTTACTTTTTTCCTAAATGTAAAGGATATTTAAAATTTTGAACTGACACAGATCAAAGGAATTAGCTATGTGATGTAACAAGCCTTCTGGAATAAAATTTTGTGAGCATGTCCAAAAACAGAAACGGTAATCTGATCCCAGTGCTACGACCAGTACCAGAAAAGGAGATATTCTAGTTAAGTCTGTGAGTGAAACAGCAAATCAAAGATTCCCTGGCCACTCTGCCCTGGTGGTAGATTTGTGTCCTGGGGAACACCTGGTTGTATCAACAAAAGTGCTCTATACAGAGGGCACAGGACAACATGACATGATCCATCCATGGCTCTAAGCCGCCAGGGAAGGGAGACGAGGGGAAGCCGTGTCTTCACCACTTCCGTTTCATCACGAGAGGCAGTGCCTCTGCCTTCAAGGTCCAGAAGGGGCAGCAGCAGCAGGCCTTGGGCTTTGTGAGCATGGACCACACACCTACTCATGGCAGATCAACCCTTTTCCAGTTGCAATGACGAAAACCTCCTGAAGTTGAAATCTACAGGTTCAAAGAAAATCATGTGTTTCTTGCTTATCAATGTAAGAACCTGTGGATTTGACTGTTGTAATCAGTACCTACCTGGGGGACCCCCAACTTAGAAGGAGAGATGGAAAAGGAAGGGGAGAGATTTGATCAGATACCAGTGGATACGGGTGGCATCCCATGTGCTCTGCTCTGGGACACTGCTTCAGATGGATATTTATTTCCCAACAGCAAAGTAAGATACCTAGGATTTCGTACCACGCTTCTAAAGGGGCCTGATTTAAAAAATGTGTTTCTTCTTCACATATCTCTGATGTCTCAAAATTGGGAGTAAATCTTATTTATAATAAAAACACAATAATAAAAAAATGAGATGTTTATAAATACGTGATTTAAGTTCTATCTTATCTCTTCAAAATGAAACCGGTATTTTTTTTTTTAAATGGGACACGCAGTTCAAGACTCCAGGGATATTTATATAGGCATTTATGAGGAGATGTTTAGAAGAAGTGGGATCATTTGAGAAACAGTTCCAGAAGCATCGGTCTTGTGAAGCGAAATATTTGTCGTGTTTGCACTTGTATGAAACAGAGGCAATACAGATCGTACCAGTGATGACGCAGCTGCCTTCAAACAGATTCTTCCTGGGTTTTTTTGGTTTTGATTTTTGACCTACGCTAGGTTGCCCCGTCTAGGGCATTAACATATTTACCTTGTAAAACACGAGGCTTTAATATATGTAATTTAATCATTATTCATACTTCTCTTACTTCACATTTGTCAAAGAGCTTCAATAGTTGACCAAACAGACAACATGTGTACTTTTCTGAGATGACTGTTTAACCTGACCTCAGGACACTGCTACATCATTTCACAGAGGTCACGAAACAGGGCCCCGGACTGGGTGGCCACAATTCAGTCACAGCTCTGTATCTTACTTTACGTGTGATTTTGATAAAATATGTTCACTTTACAGTCTTTAATCCTCATCTGAAAAAACAAGGGGGGCTCCTAGTCCCCAGTTCATCATGGCCGGAGCTTAGAAGCCTTCTCTCTGCCTTAACAATAAATGAAAACCTGAACAAACTAAAAAATCAACGGCTCTTCTTTCATCCAGCAGAGCAGTGAGGTCACGGTGAATAATACTGCCCCCTCCACTGGAGAAACACACAAGCAGATATAGAGAATCATAACTTACTGGAGGAGAAACCCATGAGCAGAAACCTCTGTGAGAAACAGGACCAGGGTAGTAAAACCCAAACTGTAATTGATGAATTGCTGGAGACTCAGTGTGGACAAGCCTGGCAGATAAGAGCTCCAGAAGGACCCAGTCATTGGGGTTGCAGGGGAGGGTTTACACTCTGGTGAGTTTTACCTTCAGGAGTTCTACCAGGTTCTCACATTGAATGTCAGGGGAAAATCCCCTGTCCTTTTTAACAAGGGCTGCCCCCAGAACCGCAGCTGCAGGGTTATGTCAGAGCCTAGCTGATCTGGTGTAAAGCAAATACCCAACCCAACTCCTTCTAGACTTCCAGGTAGAAGAAGGAAAATACACAACTCCAGCCCTTCCAGCCATCCTCCCCTACCTAAGGAGGGGAGATAAGGTGCACTGGTGAGGTTGACGGTCTAGGGATGCACATTCACCAAAAGACTGAGATCTAACCATAAAATGATAAGTTCCCCTCCCACCTTAGGACTATATTACTAAAGACCTATTTATCACAATTCTTTTTACCAAATACATCATGTCCATCTTTCAATAAAAAATTACAATGCATACTTAAAAGCAAATAACACAATTTGAAGAGACTAAGCAAACATCAGAACCATAGAAAAGTATGGCAGGAATGCTGAAATTATCAGAGCAAAAGAGTTTTTTAATTAATGTTTTTTAGTTTTTTAATTAATCTGATTAATGTGCTAAAGGATTTGACGGAAGAAGTAGACAGCATGCAAGAACCGATGTATGATGTAAACAGAGAGCTGGAAATTTTAAGAAAGAATCAAAAAGAAATGCTAGAAAACAAAAACACTATAATAGAAATGAAGAATAACTTTGATGGGCTCATTAGCAGAGTGATTAGCAGGACTAAGGGAAGAACCTCTGAGCTTGAGGATGTAACAACAGAAACTTCCGAAACTGAAAAGCAAAGGAAAAAGACTGAATAAAATAGAACAGAATACCCAAGAACTGTGCAGCAACTGCAGAGTTATAATATGCATAACGGGAACACCAGAAGGAGAAGAGGGAAAGGAATAGAAGCAAAGTTTGAAACAATAATGATGGATAATTTCCCCAAATTAATGACACATCATCCTACTGATACCTGAACAAAGTGTGCTTGAACTCTGCAGGTCCACTTGTGCACCGATTTCTTTTTTCACTAAATACGTACTACAGAACTACACAATCCACAGTTGGTTGAATCCAAGGAAGTGTAACTGCTGATACGGAGGCCTACTGTAAAGTTATACAGGCATTTCCGAATGCAAAGAGGGCTGGCACTTCTAAAACCTTGGCTTTGTTCAAGGGTCAAATGTACACATATGCTTATGTATAAGTGAAATAAATTACAGCAATGATCTGTGGAGCAGGGGGAGGAATTGGGAAATTTTCTTGTTGTTGTTCTTATAAGGTACTTAAATATGAAGTGGTATAGTCTTACTTGAAAGTGGACTCAGATTAATTTTAAGGGTATGTTGCAAAATCAAAAAGAAACCACTAAAAATGTTTAAGAAAACAAAAAAGGAAGGGTAATTGATATATTAAGAAAGGGGAGAAAATGGCATCATATAAAATTTTCAATTAAAAGCACAAAAGGCAGAAAAAGGTCAAAAATAGAAACAAAGAATTACCACATGATACAACAATTCAACTTCCATGTATTTTTCCAAAGAGAATGAAAACACTAATTCGAAAAGACATATATGCACCCCACACACAGTTCATTGCAACATTATTTACAATAACAAAGATATTGAAGCAACCCAAGTGTCCATTATGAGATGGATAAAGAAGATGTGTTTGGGTGTGTGTGTGTGTGTGTGTGTGTGTGTGTGTGTGTGTGTGTGTGTATACACACACACACACACACACACATACACAGCGGAATACTACTCAACCATAAAAATAATGGAATCTTGTCATTTGTGACAACGTGGATGGACCTAGAGGGTATTATGTTAAGTGAAATAAGTCAGACAGAGAAAGACAAATACTGTATGATTTCGCTTGTATGTGGAATCTAAACAAAACAAAACAAATAAACAAATATAACAAAACAGAAACATAGTTTTAAATACAGAGAACAAACAGGTGATTGCCCAAGGGCAGGAGATGGGGGGAACGAGTGAAATAGGTGAGGGAAATTAAGAGTAAAAACTTCCAGTTACAAAATAAATGAGTTACAGGGATGAAATGTACAGCTTGCAGAATATAGTCAGTAAGTATGTAATATCTTTGTATCAAGACAGATGGTAACTAGACTTAACATAGTGATTGTTTTGTAATGTACAGAAATATTAAATCACTGTACTGTGTAACAGGAACTAACATAGTGGTACAGGTCACTTACACTTCAAACAAACAAACTCAGAAAAAGAGATCAGTTTTGTGGTTACCAAAGATGGGGGGGTGGGGGGAGCGGGATTCTATGAAGGTGGTCAAAAGGTACAGACTTCCAGTTATAAGATAAATATGTTCTAGGGACGTGATGTACAGCATGATTAACATAATTAACACTGTTGTACATTATATATGAAAGTTGTCAAAAGACTAAATCCTGAGAGTTCTCATCACAAGGAAAAAATATTTTTTTCTTTTACTTTGTATCTATATAAGATGGTTGGATGGTCACTAAATTTATTGTGGTAATCACTTCATGATGTAAATCAAGTCATTATGCTGCATATCTTAAAACTTATCCAGTGCTGTATGGGACTTCCCCGGAGGTCCAGTGGTTAAGATTTCACCTTCCAATGCAGGAGGTGCAGGTTCGATCCCTGGTCAGGGAGCTAAGATCCCACATGCCTTGGGACCGAAAGACCAAAACACAAAACAGAAGCAATATTGTAATAAATTCAATAAAGACTTTAAAAATGGTCCGCATCAAAAAAATATTAAAAGAGAAAACACTTATATAGTGCTGTATGCCAATTGCATCTCAATCATATTGGAAGGGGAAAAAAAGAAAAAATATATAGATCAGAAATCAGTGAAATTGAAAACAGGAAACCAATCATCAGGATGCCCTACAGCAGGTGGAGTGGATAATCTGTGGTCCATCCAGACCATGGAATAGTATTTGGCACCTACAAGAAATGAGCTACCAAGCTATGAAAAGATATAAAGGAAATTTAAATGCATTATTAATACTATGTATATTAATAATATATTAATATTATATTAATAATTATAATATAAATTTATTATATTATTAAGTGAAAGTAGCCAATCTGAAAAAGCTCCATAGTGTATGATTCCAGCTACATTACCTTCTGAAAAAGACAAAACTATGGAGACAGTAAAAAGATCAGTGGTTGCCAGGGGTTAGAGGACAGGAGGAATGAACAAGCAGAGCACAGAGGATTTGTACGGCAGTGAAACTGCCCTGTATACCATAATGCTGGATACATATCATTATAAATTTGTCCAAGACCATATAAACTACACCACCAAGAGTGAAACCCTTCTCTGTGAAATATTTGGGGATATTTAGAAACTGAGCACGCTATTTAAATAAAAACACAACCTTAAAACAGAAATAAATAAGTAATCTTTAGTTCCTTATTTTCAATCAAAATATTGAATTTATCCTAAATGGTTAAATACATTAGGGAAAATTTCATTTAATGAATAGTCCCAAACTCATTAATTCAAGTCACAAAACATTATTCCTTGGCTTCATGCCATTTTCTTTCATTCCTTTCTCCTTTAATCAGCTGAACTTTCTTTAATCCAGTCCCCAAACTCTTGCTACCTTCTTTTTGAATCACTTGAAATATACCCAGTTCATTAACTAGAGTTAGTTTTGAAGAGAAGGACATGGTATAGTGCAGGCAGACAGTGGCTGGAATTAATAGGTTACTGCACAGAAAGGTAATGAGAAACAGAACAATTTATGTTCCATTCTCTTTGCCATCTGCTGAAAAGGGCTGTAACTTTATAATAAGGGCACAAATAGCTAAATGACTCAAATATAAACCTCAAGAAGTCAAATAACTCAATGTCTAAAATTTTACCCTTTATACTATATTTCACTTTAGCAAGAGTTCTATACTCAAAAAAAAAAAAAATCAACCTTCAATTGTTGGAAAAAAGTTAATGTGCAATATATATGTATCTATGCCACATGCAACAAATAAGTAAGTATATAGAGACATATGTTTTAAAATAGGAATGGTCACATTTGAATTAATGTCAGAGTTTTTTGTCTCAAGATAATTGAATAGGTTGTCAGACTAATGCTCTTTACATTGGAACAACCAGTGTCAACTTAATTGACAGCTGAGAATGATACCAAAAAAAGTGCAGTATGCCTCATATTTGAGGACTGACTCTTGAAGTCAGCAAATTTAATCTAAGGATGACTTAGTATCCTGTCCAATTGGATTGTAGATTTATTTACTGTTCAATAAAAGGTTTATGTTAAAAATGATATTTCTCTTATTTTCTAAGTTACACACTTCTGTGGTACATCAATCAATACTATATTTCCAGTGAACAAAATGTAATGAAATAATTTTGTAATAAAAATAATGATTATTTCTTAGCTCTCAATTTGTGCTAGGAATTGCAGTTAAGACTTTATCGGCATAGATTCTATTTTAATCTTGAAAGTAACTCTCAGAGAAATATATTGCTAGCATTTCTGAGTGAGAACTGAGACTTAGAAATGTAATTTTTAAGATAAATACTGGGAAAGGTAGAAGGAGAGGCTCAAATTCTCATCTTGGTCACTTTAGAGCTTCTACTCTTAAGGACTACACTATACATTTTACAATCGCATATGCTTATCTTCCGGATCAAGTGACAATAAGATTTCCTGGATATCCACAGCACGGTGCTGGGCACTAGAAATTACTCAATATTTTAATTTCATTGCACACCAGACAACCTTGTGTTTATTTTATTTAAAAATACTTTAGCAGCTAAAAAATATTTTTCTTTACGATAGAGAAGACCCCATCAAATTCAAACTATATTTCAGAGGCTTAGTAAATATGAAGCGGCAGGAGATCTGCTTAAATAAATTCCAAAGCTTTCGTAAATTTTCAAAATAAATATTGGAGAAATTAGAGTAAATAAAAGTGAATCTGCTCTGCTGACACAATATTATAAAAGCAGCATTTTTAAGGCATTTCAAAATACATTGCTTATGGTAGTTCAAACCTGAGAAGGACTGGAGACATTTTACAAAACTTTTTTGTTGAAAACAAGTTCATATTTTATTAGGCATCGCTTCATACTCAAAGTAAAAACAATCTTGTGTTGTTTCTAGCTTACATATAGTCTTAAAAATAATTACAAACCACTAGCATAATAAGAAAAGGTCGAAATTTAGGAAGACAAAAGGTAACTAAATTTATTGTTTTGTTATAATATTCTTTATCTCTGGAGAATGTGATGGCATAACATCACTGAACTCACAGAATCCTTTGACTAAGTTATGAATATTCTTTAAACAGTCCTTGTAAAAATATTAGTATTTCATGCATTCTCATTGATGATTAAATAAGTCTTAGTAGTGGACCTAAAATTCTCCTTGAAAACTCACTATTCAGCTCAAGTACTTAGGCTCATCTCCACCAAATACAAAGGATGCTACGAAATGTAGTTGAGGTAAAGAAAGAAAAACCAACAAGCAATTTTTATATTTAAATTGATCATAAAATAAAATGTTTGCTAACGTGAAATATCACAAAGCCTAAAAGTCCCCCCAAAGTCTTACAAAGAAAACATATCCTATTTCCGTACTTAAACCATAAGTCTTTCACCGCTTATTTTCATTTGCATTGTTACAGTCATTATCTATAAACCATGCTTTTCAGCCTTCCATAAAGTTTTATAGTGCAAATTTCAAGAAATATCTAAAAACATTTAACAGCTTCTGTTATGTCTTTTGAGAAACGTCCCCTAATTGCAAATTAGGTGATTAGTTGTTTGAAAGAGTTAATGTGCCTCTGAAACCCCTCTTATTATCCGGGAATAACTGTAGGTGTTGGGCTCATTAGGCAACACATTGATCCTCTCCTGTTAATACAGAGACTTAACATTTATGTTTTCTCTCTTTTTTTTCCAACATTTGTTTTATTTCCTTTTCATTCCTTTTAAATTGGCTAGATTCAGTTCAGTGACACCAGCTTACATTTTAGTAGGGAACTGTTAAAATTAACATTTCATGTATGCATGTGATTTTGACCAAAGCCTTTTTGAAAATCTTTGTTGAATGACATAATTTCAATTAAAATATTTTGTTCCCTATCATTAATGTTCTCACCAACTCGTAAATGCAAATAAATCATATCTATAGCAACATTCCAAAGGTCAGTATTATGACCTTATGACAGGGCTCTTATCAAGATGTCCAATCATTTTCCCCTTGTCCCCTAACAGTGATTATTCCCTCTAGGATTTTAAGAAGGAACTGATGGAGGCTGACATGTTTTGACACCATATCCTTTGGCGTTTACCGCTTGTATCTCCTTGCTTAATTAATACCAGTCACTATGCTTCTCTCCTGTTGTGACTAATTGATTTTTGTGTGTGTTGTTACTAACCTCTGTCAAATCATGTGTGCTTTCAACAGGACAAATTCTGCTATTCCTCATGAAGGACCTTTCCTAGCAAAGTTATATAAATCTTTTCTTTCTACCACAACTCACAGTAATTCAAAAAAAGGACTGGCTTTGGAGACATCAACACAGGATCATGCTCTCAGTTCTATCTAAATTCTCTCCAAAATAAGGCTCTGCTACTCAGCTGGACTCTGGTGGTTGTTTTTTTTTCCCATGTGTAGACCTTGAGTCCACATGATGGCTCTGGTGTGTTGCTGACACCACTGGGCTCTGGGTTCATATTCTTGTCCCTGGTTTTTCAACAGAAATACTGCGTCCTCTGTTAATTAAGCAATATATGGTGTGATTCTTTCCAGAGCTTTTGAATGTTCCATCCCTTGAAAATTCTAGAAATTGTCTGTAGGTTTCTGTGTACTCATCTATAGAAACAGCCTCAAACTCAGCCTAAAATCATCTGCTTCAAATCACACAACTTTTTTTTTTTTTTTTTTTTTTTTTTTTTTTTTTTTTTTGCGGTACATGGGCCTCTCACTGTTGTGGCCTCTTCCGTTGCGGAGCACAGGCTCCGGACGCACAGGCTCAGCGGCCATGGCTCACGGGCCCAGCCGCTCCGCCGCATGTGGGATCTTCCCGGACCAGAGCACGAACCTGTGTCCCCTGCATCGGCATGTGGACTCTCAACAACTGCGCCACCAGGGAAGCCCAATCACACAACTTTTTAAATAGATTATATAATTTTCAAGAGAGGTAGAGTCTACCTCTTTCTCTTCTGGCTTTTGTCAAATACTCTATCCAAAGAAACGTTAACTCCTTATTTATCTTCTTAATGAAACACATATGCCATAATTCTTTTTTATGACCATATCTGATGTCAAATTATGATCAGATTTTTATTCATATTAAAATATTTAAAATGTCATCAAATCTTAAAATATTTCTAAATATATAGATGCCACAAATTATAAATTAAAAAAATAGATTTCCTGTTTCCCAAAATAAAAGGCTAATTGTTTCAGACTATATCTCATCCTGAAAAAATACTATAAAAACTAGAGACTTGATATATGTTAGCAATACTTTTCTTAAGCCCAACCAAGAGTCCACCTACAGGTGTTTGCAGGCTAAGACTAATTTAAAGAAAAAACATAACTCAGAGAAGTTAAAAGCCTGAAGGGTGCTTTTTCCATGAGTCTCCTTGTCATTATGAAGAAATTTAAATTCTGCTTTTAATGATCTCTCACTGAGGATGAATGAAAGGTTTTAAAAGGAGATGTTTGCCTACAACATAAACATATAAGAAGGGATGAATCCTAAACTGAGAATCAAGAACTGGAAATGTACCAAACTTGGAGTGGAAAAAACCCCACAAAACTACCACCTTTTTATTACCTGTGACATTCAGGGAATCTTAAGCCTCAAAAAAGTTTTGTTATAGTTCCGAATAGAATTATACTCAGGATACTATCCTCAGGAGAGTGGCAGAGAATCAGAACCTCTCTGGAATACCATCATTAATATCTTTAATACCATCATTAACATCTTTATTTTTATTAAAAATCATATTTTTGGAAATCAGCAGATAGAAGAAGACAAACAGTAAAAAATAGTATCTTTTCTTCATGAACAAGACTAGCTCAAATCATGGGCAACAAAAAAACTCAGATAATTCTTCAATTGTTGATTCTCAAGCACAACCTACAAGATGAATATATTTACAATGTTTAAAGAAAGATGAGCTCAAAAGGAATTATAAAAAGCCACAGAGTTCATTAGAAATATAATGATCGGATACTTTACAAATAAAAATTCAACAACCAATATTAAAAATGAATGAATGGCTTTAACAGCAGGTAAGATACCAGCTAAATATAAAATTGATGAACTAAAAGGTAAGTTAACATTATTTACATTGTCCAACAGCCCATCACAAGTTATCAGGCATGAAAAGAAGCAGATCAAAGTCATCCATAACGAAGAGAAAAATCAACCATAATTCAAAAAGAATCATGCACTTCAACGTTCATTGCAGCACAATTTACAATAGCCAAGACATGGAAACAACCTAAATGTCCATCGACGGATGAATGGATAGAGAAGATGTGGTACATATATACCATGGAACATTACACAGCCATAAAAAGGAACAGAATAGTGCCATTTGCAGAGACATGGATGGACCCAGAGACTGTCATAGAAAGTGAAGTAAGTCAGAAAGAGAAAAACAAATATCATATAATATCACTTATATGTGGAATCTAGACAAATGGTACAGATGAATTTATCTGCAAAGCAGAAATAGAGACACAGACGTAGAGAACAAACATGGTTTCCAAGGGGGAAAGGGGGATGGGATAAATCGGGAGGTTGGGATTGACATACTTACACTATTGATATTATGTATAAAATAGATAACTACTGAGAACCTACTGTGTAGCACAGGGTGCTCCGTGTGACCTACATGGGAAGGAAAGCACTACTCCATGTGACCTACATGGGAAGGAGCACTACTCGGTGCTCCGTGGTGACCTACATGGGAAGGAAATCCAAAAAAGAGTGGATAGATGTATTCATAGAGCTGATTCACTTTGCTGTGCAGCAGAAACTAACACATTGTAAAGCAACTACACCCCAATAAAAATTATATATATATATATATATATATATATAAACAGACCAAAGAAAACAGAAATGATGGAATAAGCAAAGAATAATGTTAAATCTAAAATGAGCTTCCGTCACATGTTTGAGATGCTACAGAAAAAACATGAACAGAATGAAAAGGAGAAATGAACATTATAAACAAAAAGACCAACACAGTACCTCTGGAGTTGAAAAATATCTGAAACAAAAACTACACTGTAGCATGTAAGCTGAATATTAGATTGCCGAAGATTACTGCACTGAAAACTTAGCAATAGAAACGATCCAAAATGTAGCACAGGAAAAATAAAGAGTGAGACTGAACACGTGTTGCCATGTAAACTGGTGTAACATACGTTTACTTGAAGGCCCAGAACAAAAAGTGGTGGTGGGAGACCAAAGAATAACAGTAGTAAACTTCCCATAGGCAATGAAAACTATAAACACACAGATCAAAAAGCACAGCGTGTATAAGCAGAATATTTTAAAGAAAATTACACCAAAGCACATAATGATCCAACTGCTAAAACCATTAAGAAAAAGAAAATCGTAAAAACAATCAGAGAACTAAGACCTACTACATACAGAGGAACGAAGATAAGAACTACAGCAGCCTTACATTGACATAAATACACTACTATGTCTGAAACTGATAGCTAGTGGAAACCTGCGGTGTAGCACAGGGAGCTCGGGTCGGTGCTCTGTGGTGACCTAGAGGAGTAGGATGGGGGGTGGGAGAGAGGTCCAAGAGGGAGGGGATATATGTATGCACATGGCTGGTTCACTTGGTTGTACAGCAGAAACTAACACAACATTGTAAAGCAATTATCTCCAATAAAAATAAATAAATAAACAAGAAACTATGCAAGCCATAAGGTAATGGAGGGAAACACTGCTGATGGCTTTGTAAACTACAGTGTGACATTATCCTATAAAGTTATATATATTATTCATGTACTATTTGATCAGGAGTCCATTCTAGGTATTTACTGAAGAGGAAAAAAAAAGTGTACAATCCCAACTAGCATAAGATAAAATTTAGAGTGATAAAGACCAATTAAAATTTAGCTTTAAGAATCAAATGACATATAATCCTTTGGAATCAAGTGATAAAAATTTCACTATTTTCTTAAGAGAATTTTACTGACAAAGGAAAGTTCCTTGGGACCAAAGGCAAGAATCAGATTGACAGATTCTCTTAGCACAGGTAAGGCGTATTTTCAAGCAACTATTTTCCTTGGAACCAAGGGGAACATTGGGACTGGCAGAAATTCCCAGAGGCCAGTCCACAAAGAACAGTGAATTGAGGATTCTGTCTGAAGTCATAAAACTGAAGCCTACCCAAAGCACATTATCCTCTACCAGAGCAGAGTCTTGGAAATTCCATACTTTGAGATTTCAGAACAGCTGCAGTCCAGTAATTTCTGTGCATCTCTCTTCTTACCTCTTCAATAGGAATGTTTATTTTGTTTTTCCTTCCCCTGCCCCATGATAACATTTTTAATATACTTTTTGAGGACAAAACATCTTTTCATGTCATTGTTTTCTGGATTCAGAGGCATAACAACCAGATAGGATGAAAAGACCATCTTAAAAATAATGTAACCCTTATTTAGAGATTACTATGAGTCATGAAGAAATCTTAGCGTTTGAGATCATATTGAGACTGACTTGGACTTTTTCGAATTTTCTCTGTTTGGGGGTAGGTGATTATATTTTGCCTATAGGACGGAGAGAGGGCCAAATATTTGGGGACCCCAAGGACTGATTGTGGTAGTTTATTAGTGTAATACATTGAATATCTCTGCCTTTCCATCTCCTCAGCAGATGCTAGGAATGTATTTATTTGCCTTTTGGTGATGAGGTGGGGTTACCAGCTCAGCACTGGTCAATAACTGGTGAGCCGAGTGACATATGCTTTTCTCAGGCCAAATATTCGATGTATAATTCAAGACTCTCCAGAACTGTCTTTCTTTTTGCACAATGACAGATAGTGGCTACTTCCTCAGCCTGGGAGGCTGAGAACAGATGACTCCAGTCTAGGGACATGTGATACAAGTGGTAACTAGACATTTATTTGACTGTGTGCCTTTCTATGACACCTCAGCGTAACCTCCTCAGGTCATCTCACTTCAGCACTCTTTATATTTGGGCTGGAACATTCTCTGTCATGGGGGCTGTCGCATGCTAGACTATGTTTGGCAGTTTCCCTGGTGTCTACTCACTCGTATCAGCAGCACCCCGTCCAATTGTTAAGACCAAAAATATCTCCAGACATTACTACATGTCTCCTGGGGGAGCAAAATCACCCCCACTGAGAACCACTGCTTATCCTGACTTACACAATTGACAGAGTGAAATAAGCATGGTTACATAAAACAGTAATTATATTATCTTCTTAAAATCAAATACAATTAAAATTTATGAACAGTAGTTAGGAGGAGAAAAATTAGATTGAAACTGCTCTAAATTTTTTGTATTTTCATATACACACTCGGATAGTACATTTAATCCCTAATATAATATTAGTGTTATATTGGGTTTTTAACACTCATGTTAAAAAAACTAACAGCCTGGATAAAACAAAAAGCCCCATTACATATACAGGTTATAAGTGTAGTAACTTAGACATAGGTTAAAAACATGGCAACATAAAAGGATCAAAATATTGTTAATAAAAATTAAAGTTACTGGTTTGATTATATTAATATCAAACAAAATATATGTCATCAAAAAGTACTAACTGAAGCCAAGGTGTTATCTATCATCCATCTATTTATCCATCTTAATATATATATATATGTATATTTATATACATATATCCCTACTATTAGGACAGATATAATCATTTTAAATTTTGCATCACTTAATAAAATAGCATCTCTCTCTTTCCTTCTGCACCCACACACACACAGGGCAAAAAACTGGAAAACTACAAGAAAAAATAGACAATACCAAGAACCAAAAATACACAGCAAGGGGAATTTTAACACATCACCTCTACTAATAGAACAAATGCATAAAGAAAAATATAGTACAGATATACAGAAGATTTGAGCACCAAGTTTAACAAACGTGACCTAAACATGACCAAACGTGACACAGAGAACACTATACTCAAAAAGTATGGAGCACACATTCTTCTTTCAAGTCTAAACACAAGATTTATAAAATTCAACATATACTGAGCTATACAGTTTTAAGCAAATCTCAACAAATTTCATATTATTGAAATCACAGAATGGTATTCTCTGGCTAAGTGTGTTTATATTAGAATCAATAAATAATAACCTCCAAATTATATTTGAAAATTTCAAGTATACTCATAACATAACTTATAAGCAACTCATTATGCAAAGAAGAAATTAGAAAGTATTTTGAGTTAAACATTAATAAAATGCTACATAGAAAAATTTCTGGCATCCTAATACAGTAGTATTTACTAGGAAATTTATACCATTAAGGGCTTATATTATATTGCAGCAGAAGGAAAGCTAACATTTAATGATCCAAGCAATCATATGAAAAATAACATCAAAATAAACTCTCAAATAGTAGTAAAGAATTAACATAAATGAGAGGAAAATAAAACAAAAAAACTTTCTCATTTAAAATAAATAATGAAAGATTGGAAGGATTTAAAATGATCAAAAGAGAAAATGTATAAAATGTAATAAAATTTTAGACAGACACGAAAAACATAAGTAGGAAAACTATAAGTAAGTGTTACTCATAAAAGTTTGAGGGCTTCCCTGGTGGCGCAGTGGTTGAGAGTCCGCCTGCCGATGCAGGGGACACGGGTTCGTGCCCCGCTCCGGGAAGATCCCGCATGCCGCGGAGCGGCTGGGCTCGTGAGCCATGGCCGCTGAGCCTGCGCGTCCGGAGCCTGTGCTCCGCAATGGGGGAGGCCGCGACAGTGAGAGGCCCACGTACCGCAAAAAAAAAAAAAAAAAAAAGTTTGAAAGTGATTACACCTTTGAAGGAGGAAACAGTCTTCCTAACAAAAAGGGACTTACTCGGCCTGGGTAGTGGTTACGTAGTCTTTACAGCTCTTCACTCTGCTGTACATTTGTATTTAATGCAATCTTCATTTTGTCTCTTATATTTTCTAATCAAAATATAAGTAAAATGTATATATATATATTTTTTCGGTAGGCGGGCCTCTCACTGTTGTGGTCTCTCCCATTGCGGAGCACAGGCTCTGGACGCGCAGACTCAGCGGCCATGGCTCACGGGCCCAGCCGCTCCGCGGCATGTGGGATCTTCCCGGACCGGGGCATGAACCCGTGTCCCCTGCATCGGCAGGCGGACTCCCAACCACTGTGCCACCAGGGAAGCCCAGTAAAATGTATTTTTGATCTTTAGTTAAAATTAGAATGTATGTTCATCACTATTGATAAAGACATTTTAATTATCATAACCTTATATCTGGAAGATATAACACTCAATTTTATTTAGAACTAAATTACTCATAAATAATCAGATAAAGAATTATATTACATAAGTTTAAATGCCAAAAATGATTACAGAGGTTTAAAGGCAGAAATTTAAACACCAAGCCAATGGCCAAAGATTATTTTAGGAATTACTAAGAGCCCAATTGATGCAGTTAACATAGGAGACCTCACAAAATATATATTCATCACAATAGCCCATAATGTTAGGATGAGGGGTATAAGCCACATAATATAGAATCAAAACTTCAATAACAAACAAACAAAACTTCAGTAACATGCTCACTTTCATTAGTAAGTATCAAACCAAGGCTTTGAAACTATCTTTGTCTTCAAAAGACCAGTTTCCTTATACGTCATGAAATATGCTGTTTACAGATCAGTTTTGATAAATTACTTAAGAGGTTATACTCCCAAGTGAATTTTTGAAAGTAGCATAGCCTTGATAACAACATTTAACAAAAAGCAGTACCTAAAGGAAAACTGTCTTTTGAATTTCCTGATTATAGTTTGTGAAGTTAATTTCTATATCAATTCATTTGTATGACTCAAAAACCAAAAGAAACCTCTAGTAATTATTGGAATTGAGCTATGTACAGTAAAGGCTTATTTTTCTACCCATTCTTCTCTTGCCTCCAGAAAACATTTCAATGGTATTTTTGTAAAAGTGTGATCATAAAATTTAGACTCAATATAAAGATAAATGAATCTAAATATAAACACTAAATATGTGAAATGTATTGTAATTGACATAAGACTACATACATCCTACACTTTGCAGTTCCAAATACACCTGTTACAATACTATGCAATGCTATTAAGATTATATTCTGGTTTAGAAGGATGCAGCAAAACATATAATTTTTGCTTTTTTTATACTTTTACACTTTATGTGTTGTTTGTAAATAATTAACTGTATATGAAGCAAATACAATTGAGGCAGGCTGAGAAATGCAAATGTATGTAAGTACACTTAGCATACAAATAATTTCAGAAAATATTATGACTACAATGCTGCATTTGCCTAATACCTTTGCAATCAATTTTACCTTCTATATTCTCAATGACTTCCATGTAAAAATTCATAATCCCTCATTTGTAAGGCCAAAATTAGTAAAATAGTAAACAGCTGCTCTTCAAATAGAAATAAAAATTTTCCTTAAAAATAAATTATAGGGTGGGTGGCAGGGAGGCTCAAGAGGGAGGGAATATGGGGATATATGTATGCATATGGCTGATTCACTTTGTTGTACAACAGAAACTAATACAGCATTGTGAAGCAATTATTCTCCAATAAAGATGTAAAAAAAATAAATAAGTAAAAAATAAAAAATAATTATAAAAGACAAATGGCATATTTTGTGACATTTGAAAAATGTCCATCCTTTAATAAGGAAAGTGGCATTTAATTTTTTCTTTTCCCCAAGTTACAAAAAATGTGTTTCTCGGGCTTCCCTGGTGACACAGTGGTTGAGACTCCACCTGCCGATGCAGGGGACATGGGTTCGTGTCCCGGTCCGGGAAGATCCCACATGCCGCAGAGCAGCTGGGCCCGTGAGCCATGGCTGCTGAGCCTGTGCATCCGGAGGCTGTGCTCCGCAATGGGAGAGGCCACAACAGTGAGAGGCCTGCATACCGCAAAAAAAAAAAAAAAAAAAAGAAAATGTGTTTCTCCTATAAAAAAATAATAATGTAATCTTAGTTTTTTGAGGATATATATATTCAGACACCTCCTGAGAAGCTGAACAGCCATTTTTGCTTGATGCCAAATCTCAGAAAAGATTTTTCAGAGATCAAATGATTTTGCCTTTCCTATAACATAAAAATACTTTTACTACCACTTAAATCTGGAAATGTGAAGGACGAAAATGAGAAGCAAAGGATTAAAATGAAGCTAACTCCTTCTCTGGAGTCCTGAAAGATTCTCAGAGAAAATTAGCTAAAACGAGTCCCTGGGTCCCAATGTGTTCTGAAAGAAAAATAGATGAGTAAAATTGATATAGATTCCTCTTTTTGTTTTTATTATCAAAGGCTAAGAGAGACAAATCATTTAAATCCATGAAATGATAAGGTTAATGATAGAACCTATGTACCTAATGCCACTAGCTTGTATGATTAGCATTCATTGTATGTTCCAGATTGCCCCTTTTAAACGAATACCAGAGAATGTGTCTCTAATATGCCGAGGTTTTGCCCTATACTTCAGGGACTAAATTTCTGCTTTAGTTCAAGAACCAAGCAATTCCATGAAAATTCTATACTTGCCAAAAGATTCTGATTAACATTTGACATCAATTTTGAGCTCTGAAGCATTTTAGTAGAGGTTACATAGGATTTAATATCTTGGAACGTACACTTAAGTGTATTACCTAAGAAGGCAAGGGGCCATTGCAGTACAAAGTCATATTCTGAAATACTAATTTGATTTAGTGCCTTGGAAGCGTTGCTAGAAAGGCTTTCTAATAAGAGAAGAGGGGGCAAATAAGATGCATTTGTTCTCCTACAATATTATTTAATTACTGTCATTGAGTTCCCAACTCACTGAATAACAATCACATCTGTCCATCTAATTGTAGCTATTTGATATGATTTGTAGTTTAGCAATATAATTAAACATCAGGCAACACATTCTCATATGTCTCTGTAAAAAGTATCACCTATTAAAGATTCTACATGCATTTTCTATTTATAGTCATATTTCTAAATAAATAGAATCATTTTCAACAGCAATTCACAAAGCTGATATCCATTTTTATTTGCAAGAGATACTGAATAACCTCATAAAAACAATTCTGGTCAAAAATAACTGTAAGGTTAATAAAATCCACCTGAATTGCTGCAGGTAATGAAACATCTGAGTTTCTACTCATTCAGTGCGTATCAACTAATGTGAGTTTTCCCTTGCTGTCAAAAGTTTTAAATTCTCTGAGGTATCACAGATGATAAAAATTGGGATGGGGGACAAATTAACTGCTCTAGAAAAAAAATTAAAGACAAGAGAAGAAAATAAAAGAACTCATTAGAAAGGGAAACATTTTTGCATTTAATTTACCATTAAAAAACTATTTGTTTATATGGTAAAACATTAAAAATGATACAAAAAGTATACTGTAAACCATAAATCTTTGCTTTGTCTCTACCAGTCACCCACTTCCCTTCTCTGAAGGTAAATATTTCTACTAGATGCTTTTATATCTATCTTTCTAGAGATATTTTATCATTTAGAGGCAGGTATTTATATTTTTAAACCCAAATGTTAGCAATATTTCTTTATATGCCTTGCTTTTACTTAATATAACTTGTAAATTCTTCAAGATTTAGATGTAATAGTATCCTCATTTACCTCTTAAGCAAACATTGTTGGGAAGACTGGATATCTCTATGCAAAAGAATTAAGTTGCATCTTTATGTACACCATATACAAAAAGTAACTGAAAATGAATTAAAGACCTAAAAATAAGACCCCAAACTATAAAAACCTTAGAAGAAAATATAGAGAGGGTATTTCACGACATTGGCTGTGGCAATGATTTATTGGATGTGACACCAAAAGCACAGGAAATGAAAACAAAAATAGACAAACGGGATTACATTAAACTTAAAAACTTTTGTGCATTTCTGTTTCTGGCCCAACATGTAAGGACTTGAACATCGTCACTCCATCCTAACAATGCTGAAAAGTTGAATAAACTGAAAAATCAACAACTCTTTTTTAATCTGTCAGAGATGTGAGGTCACAAGGTAAACCACGGATTCCAAAATTGGAGGCACAGGTAGGCAGATATAGAGAATCACTGCTTACCAGACCAAAATACACACAAGCAGAAACATTTATGGAAACCAGTCAGGAAAACCTGACCTATAACTGATGCATTGTTAAGTGTGGCCAAGCCTGGGAAATAAAAAATCCAAGAGGACCCAGCCATTTGGGCGAGGGGAGCATCCTTTTGTGAGCTTTACTTCCAGGAGCTCTACCAACTTCTCACAGTGAATATGTAAGAAAATCAGTCTCATCATGTTTCTGGTAGGGAGAGGATAAAAGGAACCATTTTGAAATACACGAGTATTCTGTTCTTTTTAACAATGCCTGTCCTTAGGAGAAACTAATTTTACTAGAGCCTAACTTACTGGGGTCTTATCATAGCCTCACTGATCTGGGTTAAGGGAGATAACCAACTCTGGACCTCTCCAACCACCAAATCACAGGGGAACCTGAGAACCACTCATGAAGTTCACAGTCCAGGGACAGAGGCTCAGCAAAAGACTGAGACCCAATCATAAGACGAGAGAACGCTTCCTGCTCACTCCACACCTTGTGACTGCATGACTGAAGGGCTATTTAATGCAGTTCCTTTACCCAGTATATCATGGCCAACTTTCAACAAAAAATCACAACACATACTAAAAGTTTTCAGCATAGTTTGAAGAGGCTGAATAAGCATCAGAACTAAAGTCAGATATGGCAGTAACAATGGAATTATCAGGCCAGGACATTTTTTAAAAACTATAATTAATATGCTAGGAAAAAGCAGACAACATGCAAAAACAGATGGACAATGTAATCAGAGACATGAGAAGTCTAAGAAAGCAACGAAAAGAAATGCTAGAAATCAAAAACACTGTAACAGAAACGAAAAACGCACTCATGGTCTTTTTAGTAGCACAGACTAGACATGGCTGAGGAGAGAATCTCTGAGTTTGAGCATATGACAATAAAGCCTGCCGAAACTGAAAAGTAAAAAGAAAAAATGATTGACAAAAAACAGAAAAGCATATATGAATGATGTTATATATGCCTATGTGTATATATATGCACATATATATGCTTATTATATTTATGCTTACATAAAATGAATGACAGCAATAATACAAGTGATACAGAGAGAAGAATTAGGAATATTGTTATTATAAGGCACTTGAATCACCTGTGACGTAGTATAGTGTTATTTGAAACTGGTCTTGGATTAATGTTAATGTATATTGCAAACTCCAGGGTAACCACTAAATAAGGTTAAAAAAAGAAGTATATCTGAACTGCTAAAAGAGGGGAGAACATAGAAGAGCATAAAATAAGCCAGTCAAATAAAGACAAGTACTGTCTGATCCCTTATATGGTGCATCTAAAGCAGTCAAATTCATAGAAATAGAAAGTAGAATGGTGGTTACCAGGGGCTTGGAGGAGGCAGAAATGGAGAGGTGTTCAATGGTACAGAGATTCAGTTTTGCAAGATGAAAAAGTTCTAGGGGTCTGCTGCATAACAATGTGGATGAACTTAACTTCTGCAGACCTGTACACTTTAAAAATGTTTCTGATGGTAAAAAAATTTTAAAAAGCATCCTTCTTTATCAGGTATATAATTTAGAGTATTATGTCATATGGATATACCATAATATATTTAATTAATGTCTTGCTCATGAACATTTACCTTGACTTACATATCACATATTACAAAAATATTGCAGTGAAAAATTGTGATATGATGTACATGCAATATGTGTAAGGGAAGGAGAAATCTGACCGAAGGATTGAGTAGTAGGAGACAGAAGTGAATTAAAGGAGAACATGAGAGATGGTATCATTTAAGCAAAGTATATACAGTATTTCAGGAAGGAGAGAGTAAATAACTGTTTACATTTCTGCTATTTAGTTTGAATAAAATGAAAAACTAGAATTCATCTATGAATTTGGCAAGACTGAGCCTTTAAAGATGGCCATTTCAGAAGGGGGAAGGGAATGAAAACCCTATCAGAGAGGGCACAGTGTTGGTGAGACAGATGGAAACACAAACAAGAACTGTAACTGACTATAAACAAGCCTTTCACAACCCTTTCAAATCATTTATTATGAAGGAGAATTAAGAAATAATGCAGTAGCTAGAGCAAAATGAGAGGTCAAGAAAGGCTGTGTTTGCTGTGGTTTTACCTTTTAATTTTTAATTAAAGTTTTTACTGTGAAATAAATGTAGATTCACATGCAGCGGTAAGAAACAATGCTTAGAGTGGGCTTGCTGGATCATGTGGTAACTCCATTTATAGTTTTTTAAGGATCATCCTGTTTTCCAAAGTGTCTGCACCAATTTACGTTCCCACCAATAGTGTAGGAGGGTTCCTTTCCACCACACCCTCTCCAGTATTTACTATTTGTAGGTTTTTTTGATTATGGCCATTCTGATGGGTGTGAGGTAACACCGCATTGTAGTTTTGATTTGCATTTCTCTAATAATTAGTGATGTTGAGCATCTTTTCATATGCCTCTTGGCCATCTGTGTGTCTTCTTTGGAGAAATGTCCATTTAGGTCTTCTGCCCATTTCTTGATCGGGTTGTTTGGTTTTTTTGATATTGAGTTGAATAAGCTCTTTGTACATTTTGGAAATTAAGCGCTTGTAGGTCGCATCCTTTGCAAATATTTTCTCCCAGTCCGTAGGTTGTCTTTTCATCTTGTTTATGGTTTCCTTTACTGTGCAAAAGCTTATCCTGGCCATATATCTGGAAAAGATGAAAACTCTAACTGGAAAAGATACATGCACACCAACGTTCATAGCAGCGCTATTCATGATAAATAGCACACCAACGTTCATAGCAGTGCTATTCATGATAAATAAGACATGGAAGCACCCTAAATGTCCATCAACAGAGGAACAGATAAAGAAGATGTAGTACATATCTATACAATGGAATATTACTCAGCCATGAAAAAGAATGACATAATGCCATTTGTAGGAACATGGATGGACCTAGAGATTATCATACTAAGTGAAGTAAGTTGGACAGAGAAAAACAAATATATATTATAATATCATTTATAAGTGGAATCTAAAAAATAAGACAAATCAGCAAGACATGGTACAATGGAATTAGTCCTGATGTTCTCTGAGGGGGTGGGTGAATAATTAGGTCTAATGGGAGCCACCTCATTGGTTATAACTGGGCATCTTTAGTGGTTAGACAGGCAGTCTTTCTAGGAAACTGAGGGGGGTTGTTTGATTATAAAAGTGTGAAGAGGGCATTGTTGCTAATACGTATCCATTTAATGAATGTGTTATGTCTCATTTCCTTTATTTGAAGGCATTCAAGTGTGAAGTTGGTGGTACTTAGTAGAAAATGAAGTTTGTCGTGTACAGTCTCTCTTTTTGCTAGCGTTTCTTCCTCTAGACTCTTATTCTCCATATAAGCTTCTAACCCTGTCTATATAAATGGTGGGTCAGTTAGGAAATGTATTTAGACAGACGAATGCACTTTGGAAATACGGCACTTTGGTAACCAGCTATTTATCTATCCTTGGGTGTTCATTCTTGATGCTATAACTTTAAATCCCACAGTGAACTTTGTTCCCAAGAATAAAGGCCTTCAAAAAAAGGAAGCAGAACAGGTTTTTTTAAAAAAAAAAATACAGATTGTATGTGTGTACATATGTATATGTGTATATGTATGTACTCGATTAGCCTATTTTTTGGTTTCAGTATTTTAATGAGTGACCATCTGGTAGTAATTTAGGTACTACTTAGTACGCACAGAGCCATCTGTTGGAATATCACAAAGAAATCTTAAACTCAGGATGTTAAAAAATTGCCGTATGTCTCCTGAAATCCCAACCATTGAACAGGAACAGCATATGACCATCTGTCTAGTCTGGCACCTGGACCTATCTTTGGTCTCTCCTTGTGTTCACAATGAAGATTTAGTTTTACTGGTGTTTCCCTAACATCTAGCACATTGCAGGAGACGTGGCAGAGCTCAGTCATTTACCACGTAGTGAGAATGCAGTGACAAGACCAGTGAACTGACAAATCGCTACGGCATACAAAGCTGTGCCTTAGGACAGGTGCTGGGAGTTGCCCAAGGTGCTGTGGCTGCATAAACCCAGACATTCTGTCAATTCTTGAGCAACGACACCAGGAAATTGACAGCTGAGCGGGCGTTGTACACAAGTTCACCATCTGTCACATTCACATGGCTGACTGCCCCACCGTGCGCAGCATCCTCTTCATCAGGAACTTGACTGTGGACTTCACTTCCCTGACTCCGCCCACCACATTCTCACTGTGGTACATCAAGGAAGGGAATTCGCCAGGTTTATGCTGGCCAGGGCCTACGATTGGTGAGATCTGTCCCGTCTGAGACTCTGAAGCCGAAAAGGCATCTCACTTCTGGACCAGTTTCTTTTCTTTTCTTAGAATTTTATTTTATTATTTTTTTAACATCTTTATTGGAGTATAATTGCTTTACAATGGTGTATTAGTTTCTGCTGTATAACAAAGTGAATCAGCTATACATATGCATATATCCCCATATCTCCTCCCTCTTGCGTCTCCCTCCCACCCCTCTAGGTGGTCACAAAGCACCGAGCTGATCTCTCTGTGCTATGCGGCTGCTTCCCACTAGCTATCTATTTTACGTTTGGTAGTGTGTATAAGTCCATGCCACCCTCTCAGATGTGGCACATATATACAACTGAATATTACTCAGCCATAAAAAGAAATGAAACTGAGTTATTTGTAGTGAGGTGGTTGGACCTAGAGTCTGTCATACAGAGTGAAGTAAATCAGAAAGAGCAAAATAAATACCATACTCTAACGCATACATATGAAATCTAAAAAAAAAAAAAAAAAGGTTCTGGACCAGGTTCTTCCTCTTGTTGAGTTTCTTTAGCTCCTTGATGTCCTCGTGGGAGTATCCACAAGATCTCCTGCAAAACTTGCTCATGAGGAAGAAAAGGAGTCAGCTGGTGAAAGTAAGTTGACAGACATACAGCAGGAATGTCGGAACTGCAGTCAAAGAGGGGAAAAAAAGAAAATCTAAGAAGGGCTGTATTGCAGTAAGTACTTTCTGGAAAAAAAAAAAGATAAAGAACATTCAGTGAAGAAGAGCTGTTGTTTTTGGAGATTAAGAACTAATTTGTGATTTCAGAGAAACTAGTTTCAGTAGAACATATGTGTGAGGGGTGGTGCATCTGTACAGCTGATAAGTCTCTTGGGGATGAGAAAGAATAGACGATTACTTCAAGAAACAGAGAATGAGAAAGTCAGGTTGGTAGTAAGGCAGTCTACAGGAGAATGCAACTTCTGTAAGTCTAACATCATGGATGGGGAATTAATGAGTTTATGCTGTGTACACTAACAATTACTCATTGTTGTCAAGTGAACTTATGCCTTGTTGTCAAATGAACTTATGCCTAGTTTTAATATACAGAATTACTTGGAGCAATACTTGATCCTAACTCACTATGCGTTTACTCTTTTAATAGATAATTAAAGACCTACTGAGTGTGAGGATTTTTATAGGTCAGAAATCAGTGACGAATTAAAAAGTCAATGTCTCTGAATTATATTCTGGTAAGGATTGGAAAAACAAAGCAAGAAAGCAAATAACACGATAAAGTCCAATTGTAATAAGTTATATGAAGAAAACAAAATAGGATGATGCTATAGACAGTGAAAGGGAAGGATGAGTGTTGTAGATGGGATGATGAAGACAGGCCCTCGGATAAAGTTGCAGTTCCTGGTGGTGGTGGTGGGTGGGCTTTTTAATCAATACCCGAATGACAAGAGAGCCATGTGGATGTTTGCAGACAAAGCATTTCAGGCAGTAGGGACAAAATATGTAACTACTTAGAGGTGACAGAAGCTTAGCTTAGAAAAGGAAGAGAGAGAAAGCCAGCGAGCGTGGGTGATTATCAACAATTTTATTGTAAGTCCAGTTCACAAAACATAAATTCTGGAGTCAAATGACATTGAGATTGAGCCCCAGCTCTGTGACTTACTATTTATACAAAGGTAAATAACATAAACTCTGCAAGTCTCACACACTTTATAAATAATGTAGGGGAAATGATAACTCTCAAACAGGTCTTCAGCAATAGTCAGTGAGATATTTCGCATAAAGCACTTAGCAAAATTTATGACCAATATATTATTATTAAGATTTTAGGGGACTTCCCTGGTGGCACAGGGGTTAAAAATCTGCCTGCCAATGCAGGGGACATGGGTTCGAGCCCTGGTCTGGGAAGATCCCACATGCTGCAGAGCAACTAAGCCTGTGCGCCACAACTACTGAGCCTGCGTGCCACAACTACTGAGCCCACGTGCTACAACTACTGAAGCCTGCACGCCTAGAGCCTGTGCTCCGCAACAAAGACAAGCCACTGCAATGAGAAGCCCATGCACCGCAATGAAGAGTAGCCCCCGCTCGCCACAACTAGAGAAAGCCCAAGCACAGCAACAAAGACCCAAGACAGCTAAAAATAAATAAGTAAATAAATTTATTAAAAAAAAGATTTTAGAAGTTCAGTCTTATTTTATCACGTTGATTAATCAGTGCATAATGTTCTAAAATTAAACTTTCAGAGTGCAAACACCTTAGACACGGAAGCTGAGTTATACATACATAATATAATTTTATAGAATATTGTAAACATAGTATATTTTATTAAATTTTACAATATACATACATACACATATTTTTTTAAATGCCACATTTATAATCTTACCAAATGTGTACACACATTAAAAACTTCTGGACTTTGAAGTCTAATTGTCTAAAACTTTTAATTTTTCATCCTGGACTTCTGATGACAAAACGTGAGGTTCTGTAGAGATACTTCTGAGGGTGACAGTGTTAGTTCTCCATACCTCCAGAAAGTTCTGTCAACAGAGGCATGGCGCCAGAAACTCCATAGCTACTTCATTAATTTCAAAATTCAGGTTCAGGGAAAGATGGGAATTGACCCTTTTAAGTTAATGGAATTCCTGTCCACATGGTAGAAGCAGGTTAGCTTACTAGGTCCTAGTATATTCTTATTTGTAACATTCTCTTTCAGAGGTGTCAGAGGAAATGCTTCATCTTGAGACAAGCAAACAATTACCTTCTTTTCAGCCAAATAGCATTCCCAGTGCAGCTCGCCTGTGGACAAGCTCACGTCTATGTTGTTTCTGATTGGCTGGAAGAAGCAATGCTACAATCACCAGTGTGTCTGCATTTTCCTCAGCTGCCAGAGACCGCTCTGCTGGAGGCTCATTCTGTGGTGTTTGAGCCCTGAAATTAGCGTTTTCCTTATTAGCTCGTTTTCCCTCAAATAGTGTTGATTTCTGTACTTGTTACTTGTCAAAAATATCATATAAAGGAAAAATGGTGGAGAGTATGTGAAGTTATGAAAATAGATCATAAAAAAACTTTCATGGTAAGGTATTATTGGGGTGGTAAACGGAAGATTTCAAGAGAAGTGAAGAAAAAGTGAAGAAGGGAAAGGTAAGAAATGCATTATCAAGCTGGCCACAATGACATAATAATGCTCCTGATTGCTCAGTCTCACTGGTACATATTCAGACAGGACTTCTGAAACCACTGCACATCAGAACGTTCTGGTGGAATAGATGAGGAAGATGCGCAAACTATCTTTGCTCCCTCTTCATCCCCCAGGACTGAGTCCAAGCAGCTGTATCCCAACTCTCCTGCACTTTGGGGTTGTCATCTAGCACCTGGAGTCAGGCTCTGGAGAAGCTAACACTTCGGGGGGTCAAGTTTAGCTGGTGTGTGTCCGTCTCTCCTTGTAAGCATAGGTACCTACGTGCATGGGGGTCTTAGGGGCAACTGACGTGTCAGGTGCAGCAGCCTGGGCTTTCTAACCACAGAAATAATGTAAATTGTCTCTAGGACCAGCAGGACAAGTTGCCAGATCCTGGCGGGGAGGTAGGCAAGACTGTGACAGTCTGGGTGCCCCATGGGCTCAATCCAGAATAGTCGTTGTGTCATTTTGATTCACTGGACCCTCTCTTAATATCCTGAAAGCTAATGAAAAAACATAAATAATTTATCAAACCTTACGTGTGATTCTGATGGTTCAGTTCCATGGGAACAGTATAGGAAATTACAAAGAAGTTCTCCAAATACACGGGCACACATAAACATTATCCCCACCTGATACACATATACACCCACACACAGAGAAAGAATTGAAAGGGCAATGATATACGTAATAATAGACATGATTGGAATTTATATTCAGACATACATACACAGAAGAAACTCTGATGTTCTGCCTCCCAGCTATGGGACAATGGACAAAGGACTTAGCTTGTCAAAGTCTCAAAGTCATGACGGTACACTGGGAATAATACTGTACTCCTCATAAGAATGCTAGGACAGTGTCTTCTTATGAGTATATTCCATTATGTAATGGAGAAAAGAAGATGAGAAAGTCCTCAATGATCTCATAATTGAGTGGAAGGGCTAGAAAATAAGTACCAATTTACAATAAATAACAACAAAATGCTTTGGTATCTGACATGTCAGGACATTATGAGATAAAAAAAGAAGGAAAACCTAACAATCTTGAGGATAGAAAAAATTTTGCAGTAAATTATAATATGAAAGTATAGTATCAGGTAATAAAAGTGCTAGCACAGTAATACTGAAACAGTTTTAACTCTACGAGACTAGAAATATGTTCCTGAGGATATTACGTTGCACATACATATTCCTCAAACTTTTAAACAATATCCAAACACACCCACACCCTGACAAACAGAATTCTGACCCCTCTCACAGATAGTGTCCCTGTGAGAAATAACAAGTACTCATACGTGCAGATTGGCTTAACTAGTGAATGGAAGGAAAAGAAACATTAGTATGCAGTGTGTGGTATTTCAGCCTAGAAAAGTAACTCATGATCATATATCCGAGCTCCTATTCTTTCCTTCATCCATCATTCTACAGTTTGACTGCTAAAAAGAATATTTAATTCAATCTTGTCAACATATGAGACTGGGAAAGGAAGAATTAAGCTAATTACTTTAATCCTTGTTACAATGTTTATCAATTGATGTGAAACTGTGCTTAATCCACCAAATTACTATATGTCAATCAATTGTATGCAGTGCAATGAGACAGTGTTTTCTTGGAAAACAAACCTTGCTAATGTACTAGTTTATATCTCAGTTTTTTTTCTCATTGGTTTATCACTCAGGAACCTTGGATTTCATGGCTTCATATATGTTTCAAGTAATTAAAAAACAAAGATCAGGGAAAGACATGAATGGGAACAAGTAACCTATATTTGGAACATATTACTTATACATTCAAAAACACATTTTTGAAAAAGTGTTCATGAAGACAAATACCATATGATCTCACTTACATGTGGAATCTAAAAAGACAAAGCAAAACAAAAACAAGCTCACAGATGGAGAACAGACTGGTAGTTGCCAAAAGTGGGAGGTGAGGGATGAGCAAAATGGGTGGAGGGTGTCAAAAGGTACAAACTTCCAGTTATAAAATACTATAAGTCATAGGGATGTGATATACAGCATGTTGACTATCGTTAATGATGCTGTACTTTATATGTGAAAGTTGTTAAGAGAGATCTTAAAAGTTCTCATCACAAGAAAAAAAATTGTAACTATACATGGTGATGGATGTTCACTTAATGTGGATCATTTCACAACATATACTCATATCAAATCATTATGTAGCATACCTGAAACTAATATAATGTTATATGCCAATTATATATCAATTTTAAGAACAGTGTTCTATTTGGGACAGTTTTTATTTGTATTTTAGGTTTGCATTAGTTTAAAAGACTTAGAAGATAGAAAATTTAGTGTTTCTGGTTAAACTACCAATTCTCTTGGTAGTTTTCATTTTTGTATTCAATTAGTTTCATTTGGGGGATGAATGTGTTTATGTATGTGTATGCTTGTGTGTCTGTGAGTGTGTAGGTATGTTTGTCTTTGAAATCATGAATATATATGTCTTTAATCTGACTTTTGGAAAATAGTTTCCTTAAGTCTCTATACAGAAGCTGGCATTCAAGGTAGGTAACACTGGGGAAACTATTTAGTTCCTCTAGACTCAATTCCCTTATAAATATAATTTAAATGTTTGTTGAAGGACAATTTTGAGGTTCATGGAGATAACAAAACAATAATCTAAAAGTTAATTTATTATATGTTTCTTTTTTTTCTAGGACAACGTACTGCAATAGCCTCTTTTCCATTTCTATTTTGAGTTCATTTTACTAGAAAGCCTAGCCTCTTTACATAACAACAATGCAACCAGTAAATGAAACACCATGTATTGTTGTTGTACTGTTTATATATTCACAAATGCACCATTTCTGTGACCGCTACTGGTTATGCTACAAACCATCCTTCAACGTGAATGCAATTATATTTTCAATATGTCCTTCTCCTTTGATGTGGTGACAGTAATAGGTACAGAAAGAACGTAATTTTTTAGGCAGCATTTTTGACATGACTCGTGATGTAGGAAAACCAATGCTCAAGTGTCCTCTAGCTATCATTTTCTGGCTGGACTCCTGAGTGAAAATGAACAGAGCAAAGAATTTTGAGGGAGGTAGTTACAGACTACAAATTTCATGGTCAAGTAGTTGACAGCGTTTTAGATTTAATTGGGAATAATTCTATCTAATGATTTTTTTTCTAGAATTCTATTTTTAGCAGTTTAGTAATGAGCTACATCATTATTTATAAATAATTGCATGCTCTGCTTAATAAAAAGTTAAAATGTATTTCTTATATAGTTATTTACTGAGAAATATAAAATTATCTTTATATTTTTATTCCCCTGACTAAAAATCACCACCTTATAATCTAAGGTAAATAGAGCATTTCTAAGGTATATATTTGGGGGATATAAATTTTGATTTCTTTTTCCTTTGCACATATTTTAGGTACTAGAATTCAAGGATTCAATTAAAACTTCCATAATATGTTATTAACAAACAGAAATGTTACACTAAACCTGCAGGTTAATGTATCGATACATAAGAAATGTTTCCTTTTTTACAACCACTGAACAAGACTCAATATTCACCTATTTCACATACTGAAGCAGAAACATAACTTTGAATTATTAGACTGAAGACCCTTTATATTTTACACTGGAAGGAAGAGTCCAGTCAATAAAGCCATTTTTATAGAAAATACTGTTTATCAATTATTACTTTAGAAGAAGTTCAAAAAATTACATTTGCATACACTTCACACTACGTATCAGGTACTTTTTGCTCATAAAAGGGAGGGGCTAATTGTGACCTCTTTTTTTTTTTTAACATCTTTACTGGAGTATAATTGCTTTACAGTGGGTGTTAGTTTCTGCTTTATAACAAAGTGAATCAGTTATACATATACATATGTTCCCATATCTCTTCCCTCTTGCGTCTCCTTCCCTCCCACCCTCCCTATCCCACCTCTTTAGGTGGTCACAAAGCACCAAACTCATCTCCCCGTGCTATGCGGCTGCTTCCCACTAGCTATCTATTTTACGTTTGGTAGTGTATATATGTCCATGCCACTCTCTCATTTTGTCCCAGCTTACCCTTCCCCCTCCCCATATCCTCAAGTCCATTCTCTAGTAGGTCTGCGTCTTTATTCTCATCTTTTTAAAAAAGTTTTATTTATTTAAAAGTAACATTTCTTCTGAAAAGAATAGGAAGATTGAGAACCTTCTTTGTAATTTTCATCATTTTGAAATGATGAGCAATATATTCCTATATAATGTATTTCATTCAAATTAAACTATAAATTAATTACAGCATTCAAATTCAAATTATTATAACCTGTCCAAATCTGCAAATTACTAAAACTATAGAAGGTTGTAAAAGATAAATTGCTATTTACAATTTTAGAAAATAACTTAACATGGCTTAGTATTATTAACAGAGCCAATGGTAGAAATTTAAATTAGAGTCTATAAGGAAACTTTCTTCCTAGTGTCCTATTTTTTGATTAGACATTCAGCTGTGTCACCTGCCTGTCTCTTTCACATAACTGTAGGGTTCTTAGGGCAGATACTGTATTACGTATTCGTGTATCCTTTGCATCTACTTCAACGCTGGCCACACAGAGAATACATGGTGACTTATGGGCAAATGAAGGAATGAGTAGAAATACAGACAGATAAATAAGCAGAGGAATAGAAAGGCAGATGAGGTAGATGCAAAAGTTAAAGAAATCCTGCCTAAACAGGTGATACAAATATGTCATAATTCGGTTACTTCATAAAGCTGCATCTCTAAATCAGTCCATTAAAGTGATAAGTATTGACACATATATTGGATGACGGACACTTCATATTGTGATAGAAATTTCTAAATTACAATTGACTGCTGAAAAGAGTTCAAATTTTATCTAGCCTTTTTACACTACAGAGATCCTCTTACAAGCAGGCTTTCAGAGGCATGAAAAAATACATGTATTTCCTCAAACAATGCTGAAGTTATGCACAAGACAGTAATAAAATTGCAACTGGAAAATAGAATTGACACACAAGTTTTCCTTAAATATGTGAAAAACGTGCACACAGAGACTTTGTTAGCAAAAAAAAAAATAGCCGCACCACTAGCTATCCAAACAAGAATCTGGATTTTTCTTCTTTTGAGTAATATAATTAGTATAATTGTTTTTGAAATAGCCAGTATGTACATTTAAATGATAAAATTATTAAAAGAGACACTTTCAGAATAAAAGAATAGAGATACATACATATATAAAATAAAACCTGTAATCTTTGACTTAGAAATATCAGTATGAATTGATGGTTTAGTTAACGTTTTTCTTAAAAATGCCTGTGTATTAGCTTTGTTCACTGTAAAGGTTTATAAGAACAATGAACACCTGTAATGGACAAATAATACAAATAATGAATAAACAGTGCACAACTTGTGGTTTCCAAATTCCATTCACCACTAAAAGAAATGTTCTTGGGGAAATAGCTGATTTAAGGTCTCAGTAGGAATGTACAGGATGAGATTGGGACTCCTTATTGTGGTTATAAAGGCTATCATTTAAGTGGAGACTTAATCACATCCCATTAGAAAAGACAGGATAACTTGAGCTCATAAAGAACAATGACAGCAATGAATTGAAACATGTATAATATCTAAAAATTTATTATTTCACACTAATAAATGCGAAATCATTAATTTTCTTTGCTGGATACAAGATTCATCATTCTGGGAATTGCTATAAAATAAAAAAGGGAAAGAATTTAAGTATCTATTTTGCCTTTCCTATAGGGACTGTGTTTCAGGACAATCAAATAATTCATGAAGGACAGTTCTACTTTACAAAATAATCACAGTTAATAAATGCAAAAGGAGTCATAGAATTAAAAAATAACAAATACTTTACTCAGGCAATGATTATTAGTAGATGTTAAAACCATGAGGTAAAGTGCTGGTGGAGGACATTTCAGTAGAAATATCAGTCTGCCATCATCTGAACCCACTGATTTTTACATCATTGAAAGAAAGACACACATTTAGTACATCCTGATATGACAGAATGAGATGTACACAGCACTACATCTTATTTTTCAATAAAAGAAACTTTTGTTCTTAGAAAAATATATATCATGCCACATTGTTGTGTTCTACTTTGTTTTCCAATATTTATGCAACAGTAATAATACTGAGGCATATCTTTTTTTATTTTACATGAAGTATTTTAATCTTTATTTGTATCATTTTAAAACATTATATTAAGATGAATCCCATTTATAGCACACAGCATCTCTTGGACCTAGAGTCTGTCATACAGAGTGAAGTAAGTCAGAAAGAGAAAGACAAATACCGTATGCTAACACATATATATGGAATTTAAGAAAAAAAAATGTCATGAAGAACCTAGGGGTAGGACAGGAATAAAGACACAGACCTACTAGAGAATGGACTTGAGGATATGGGGAGGGGGAAGGGTAAGCTGGGACAAAGTGAGAGAGTGGCATGGACATACATACACCACCAAATGTAAAATAGATAGCTAGTGGGAAGCAGCCGCATAGCACACGGAGATCAGCTCGGTACTTTGTGACCGCCTGGAGGGGTGGGATAGGGAGGGCAGGAGGGAGGGAGACGCAAGAGGGAAGAGATATGGGAACATATGTATATGTATAACTGATTCACTTTGATGTAAAGCAGAAACTAACACACCATTGTAAAGCAATTATACTCCAATAAAGATGTTAAAAAAAAAAAGAATCTGGATATTTTAATAAGAGGCAGTGGATAAGCTGTAAATACTTTAAAATATCAGTAAATCATATGGAGTGTGATTTATCAGACGACAATTATAACCTGTAATTTTCTATCTAATAAAAGAAATTTATCCAGCTTATAATAGTTTTTCTGCTAAATTCAAATCAACATTTGTTAACAAACTGATGCATTGTTGTGAAATGGTCTTTTACTGGTCATTTGAAAAGTCACAGGACTTCCCTGGTGGCGCAGTGGTTAAGAATCCACCTGCCAATGCAAGGGACATGGGTTCAATCCCTGGTCCGGGAAGATCCCACATGCCGTGGAGCAACTAAGCCTGTGTGTCACAATTATTGAGTCTGTGCTCTAGAGCCCACGAGCCACAACTACTGAGCCCATGTGCCACAACTACTGAAGCCTGTGCGTCTAGAGCCCATGCTCCGCAACAAGAAAAGCCACCGCAATGAGAAGCCCGCACACCTCAACGAACCCGCTCACTGCAACTAGAGAAAGCCCATGCGCAGCAACGAAGACCCAATGAAGCCGAGAATAAATAAACAAAATAAATTTATAAATAAATAAACACATAAAAAGTGACAGAATTTGAAAAAGAAGTTCTGACCTGGTCTGGGGTCCTAGAGGATGGCCACAGAACTGAGTTCTGTGGACTCTCTATCCTGCAATGTTTATAATATTTTTAAATATTCTGTAAAGTTATTTATAGAAAGGTTTCTTGGGGGAGTGGATTCTGAGTGCTCCTATTCTCACAACTTTACACCACCTAGAAGTACCTCAGACTCAACAACTCTTCAGAAGGTCAAGTGAATTTTTTTTTTTTTTTTTTTTTTTTCGGTACACGGGCCTCTCACTGTTGTGGCCTCTCCCGTTTCGGAGCACAGCCTCCGGACACGCAGGCTCAGCGGCCATGACTCACGGGTCCAGCCGCTCCGCGGCATGTGGGATCTTCCCGGACCAGAGCACGAACCCGTGTCCCCTGCATCGGCAGGCAGACTCTCAACCACTGCGCCACCAGGGAAGCCCTCAAGTGAATTTTAATAGAAAATAAGTAAGAAAAAAAAAAAGGCAAGGAAGTTGAACAATAGCCAAGGGGTGAGTAACTAGGCACACAGACTTTGTGAGTGTCTGGCTTTAAGTGCATCGTGAAAATTTAAAAATATCTAGTTATAAAAGTAGTTGCTGGAAGGGGAGCTCTAGATGGACCACCACAATTAGCATTAGAAACACTCTGATTCAGCAAAAACCACTTCTAGGATCTGCTGACACCTTCAACCAAAAAGAACACACCGTTCTCAGGCAAATCTCTCAGGTGACAGCAACCATAATTCACCTGCCAGCATATGACAAATGCTAACTCAATGTATTATGTATGTATGGATCTACAAAACCTTATTATTGTTCTAAACAAAACAGGACATGGGTGAAAAGAGTGACAGTGTCAGGAGATTTTGTTGTTGTTATTTGAGTGTGTTGCCTACTCTAATCATCAGCTTTCCAAACCCTTTGGATGATATTATGTCCACTATGAATATTGGTAATAATGACCTTGACCTTTAAATTCTCTTAAGCTTATAAAAAAGCAAGTTTAGAAAGCCTCAATTGTTCTACGACTGACAACACGAGATCTAAATAAAACAATCACCATGCTCTTCAAATGTAACTGTGAAAAACAAGTGGCCGAACCTGACCATTTTATACCAAATTAGAGATAAAGCTCCTGAGCCCACGTGGTATAGAATTCTGGAGACACCACTTCAGACAGTGCTGAAACTGTTCTCAAGGAGATCAATACAATATTTACAATAGCCAGGACATGGAACCAACCTAAATGTCCATCAACAGAGGAATGGATAAAGAAGATGTGGTATATATACAGTGGAATATTGTTACTCAGCCATAAAAAAGAACGAAATAATGCCATTTGCAGCAACATGGATGGACCTAGATACTGTCAAACGGAGTGAAGTTTAAGTCAGACAGAGAAAGACAAATATCATATGATATCGCTTACATGTGGAATCTAAAAAAAGGGGACAAAGTTATCTACAAACCATAGTTGCAGATGTAGAAAGCAAACTTGTGGTTGCCAGGGGCGGGTAAAGGGAGGGATAAACTGGGAGACTGGGATTGACATATACACACCACTATCTATAAAATAGATAACTAATAAGGACCTCTGTACAGCACAGGGAACTCTACTCAATACTCTTTAATGGCCTGTATGGGAAAAGAATCTAAAAAAGAGTGGATATATGTATATGTATAACTGATTCACTTTGCTGTACACCTGAAACTAACACAACATTGTAAATCAAATATACGCCAATGAAAATTTAAAAAATAATAATACAAATCAGAGCTTGTACAAGCTATTTTCATCTGTAGATTATATCCTCTGACACTTTATGGAACTTATGGTATAGTTGTATAAAAATTAACTTTGACATTAATAATTTCATGTTACTTAAGGGCAGCCTTAATCCTGGCATAATTTATTCCATACTGTATCTTTCATTATGGCAGACAAAAAGGAGACAATCAACAAACATTTGATTGACTGTAAATGTGTAAATGCTGCTAAAAAAAAGGTATTATCTGGTGATCAATCTGAACAACCTTGACAATAGCTGTTGAATGGTTGCAGAAAACGGGGCTACTTTTGATTCTCCAAATATTTATATCAACTTCCTACTTAGGTGAGCCAGTGCTATTATCATCAATATAAGTTATTTTCAGAATATCACATCACCAACATGGTTTAGAATGAGTGAAATAGAGTTCCTGCCAGTGAATGTAAACCTCTCTCTAATACCTGTCAGAAAGCTGTTAATCACAGCCCAGCTCCTAATTCTCTCAGTGACTTTATTAAAGTCTCTGTACTGTCTGGATTTTAATTTCCTCAGATGTAATTTCGGGGGAAGGGGTGATCAATATTCCAATAGTCTATGATTCAGTAACCTTTGCATTGCTTGCCTTTGCCACTCAGCACAAATAACTATATTCAGTAATTATAGAGAATTGAACAGGGAGCAAAGCAGAGATTGAATTTCCTGATGTTATTTTAAGGTTAACTTGTAATTCCCAAGGAATAGGCATACAAGCAATGAAAAATTGCCTTTTTTCTACTACTCTTCTTTACTGCTTATTTTATTGATTTAACATAATCTGATGAAAAACCATTTGGGTATGTTTTAAGTTTCTTTAATCTTAACTCAATTTACCCTCCATGATAAAAATAAAAAGTCCCCATCTTGCAAATGGAAAAAATATCTAAATAACTCATGTGTTGTATTATTTTTTAGTTAATAGCCAAAGCAGTATTGTAGTTTACAGTATCATTTAAAGTAATTTATTGATCAGATTTAGAGGTATTTTATGGTAAGTATTTCTCTTCAACAGGGCAGATTTTGTGAAAGACTGGGCTTCAGTTTGATTTAGCATTTCATTTAGGTTCTGGAAATTTTTACCTCTCATACCAAATGTTAAAAATTAGAACGAATTTTTGATGCAAATCCTAATTTATTCATATAGAATTAAACATAACATTCACCAGATTTTCAAAACTAAAATAACTATTAAAATAATAGCATTGATACCTTTATGATTATTATTTAATTCTATATTTTTCTTAAACAATATTCTATATTTTTTCTTTGACAATATTAGGCAAGTAATAACAATCTGCATGATTTTATTAACAATATTTTTGTATTACAGAAAGCAACAGAAAGGTAATTTTAGCATGTAAAAGTTAAAGTATAACAAATTTTAGTGTTACTTTTCAATTTATTTCATAGTAAGAAATAAATAAAATGTAGATACCATCCTCCAATTATAATCACAATATTGATATATGTTCTGATCTTGGAGGAAAAAATGGGTTTTAAATGATACAAAGTCTTGTCTTTCACTTAAACTCTAACCTTTACATTTTGAAAAGATTGCTTCGAATCTTTTAAGCCATGTTTATCCATTCTGAAAGGTGTTCCTTTTCTTAGAAGCCACTCTCAAACTTTCAGACCAGTTGGAGAACCACTTAAGGAAGTGAATCAATCCTGTTTTCACTCAACTAAAGTTTCAAGTGCCAAAACAGCGCTGGCATTCCACAAGGTACCATCAAAATTGCCACCTGAATACTGGTCACTTTTTACTGCGCTGAGCTAGAGAGAGACAAATGTGTGATAATATCTTTCCTGGCCTCTAATTCTGGTAGTTACAAGAGTTTTTCCTCAGTATTGAGAGAGAAGGCTACAGCCCTTCCTTGAAAATTACTGAGACAGAATCAAGGATAATAAAGAGATAGTTCAGAAAAGGAGCAATCAAGTTTGAGCCTGATTTAACCAGGCAAGGATCCAAAACTCCGTTGTTTCTGATCTGTCTTCTAGACGTCAGAGGCTAACCATGATTTCATGTGAAGAAACGCATGAACAGGTATACCCAAGGCTTCTGACTCAGCCTGACATCCTAGCTCTGAGTTTCATCCCTAAGTAAGGGAGCCTATGAGTCAATCTTAAATTTAGTGTTCACAAAGCATAACCATGAGTTTTTATTTTAGTTTTGCTGCTCAGTTTCATTCTTAGAATTCAGTCTCAGTTTTACAATATGGTAAATTAAAGATAATAATAAGGCAATAGAAAAATAAGCAATCATCTATTTTAGGACTAAGAAAAGGAAAAATAAATTTAGAATATTAACAAAGATGTATGTTTTTCCTAACAGTTTGAAGGATTTATACGTACTACTGTAAGTAATGGATGGCTCCATACTCCATACTCATGGCTTTTTCATACAGTTATGTCGATACGAATTTCCAATACTTCAATTACTTTTGTGATGGTCTTCTTTTCTTTTTTACACTAATTACTTGAACTTTTTATTTATGAAGTCCAGGTAAGATTGAGGTGTATGCTCCTTAGATGCATTAACCCTCATTCCTGAGGGTCAAAGAATCGGGTTCCATCCTTGGTTCCACGGAATTAGTGGGTAACAGTTTAGGGATCAGTCAGGTGTCCAGAGTTTCCTTAACAGCAAATACATGTATAATATCAGCTTTATAAACCTCACAGGATTGCTACAAACACTGAATGAAGTAATATACCAAAGGCATTCTTTTAAAAATTAACTTGCGAGTCATACAGGCTGGAAGTCAATATCGTAATATTGTCAGTTTCCTGATTTTTAAATGGGCAACTCAAAGCAATAGGCTGATAGCAACTTTGTTCATAAAACCTCTTTCTCCTTTTTTTTTTTTTTTTTTTACAAATAACTCCTGATTTTAATGCAGGTTACTATATTTACGTAGCTTATAATTTTCTTTTCAGGTATGATGTCCTGCTCAGGGTTTCATTCATTTTAATTGTTCTGTTTCTAAATATAACATTAAGGTTCCTTGAAACTGAAATAAATATTGGCTGTGACTCAGTCTTAATTCAATGTCATTAGCAAATTCCCTGAGTACATTCCAAGGATATTGATAGAAATTTGAAATAAGAATGATTAAGTAAAAGTTTTTAATGTCTCCCCTGGATGACACTGAAATACTGATAAGAACATTCTGGGTTCCTTATCTAATAGTACAAAGACTGAGGTAAATTTTCTTGTAAGTCTTCTTATAAACATTTATTCATATATCGGGATTATTGTTAAGAAATGGCAAAATATATTAAGCTGTTTGATCAACCAGGAATTTCACTCTCTGTGACACTAATATTATGTTGTGATGTGATGTTGTGAGAAACTAAATGAGAAAATCAATCATAGAAGTAGCTATAAATATTTAAAGATTTGGGCTACCTACTTTTCCCTTTATTTCATTCAGGTCTTTTCACATCATTTTAACAGTGCAAATTGGAGACATATAAAATTTATCTCATTTGTAGTTTTACCAATACTTATTTTATTTAACACAAATTACTTCATGAGTACTAAATTACACTCATCAAAAAAATTAAGGTATGACCTAACAGACTTTAGAATATAGACAGAGAACAAGTGTATTTCAATGTCTCTATTCAGCCATCAAACAAGTTGACCATACAGATTATCTAACATCCTCCTATAATGTAATGTGGGTTCTGCTTTGAGAATATACTCAAAGAAAAAAGTGCAAGCTATGTAAAATTTAAAGCAAATATTTATAAGATGCCTAATATATTTTAAAAAATCATCTGACACTAAATTAGACACTGATTGCCTGAAAAGGCACAAAGCATGCGACTCTGAAGAAAATAATTCATTTACAGATAACAGAGTACTTACTGTGAAGTATCACACTGTGTGTGTGTGTGTGTCTGTGTGTGTGTGTGTGTGTGTGTGTGTGTGTGTGACTTTTGCTGTTATTGTTGTTTTCTTTTGTGGGATACAAGACCTACTATGATTCTTCTCCACGTCTCCCTAAGTTCTTTTGGCGGCACTATTGTTCATCAACTTGTCTTCTTTTCACCCTTCACCAGTCGTGATCCCAGCATATCTGATTCCAAGAGTGGATTATTTTTTAACATTACCTGCTTCTACACAACACAAGTATTTTCAAGTAACAAACACGTCAAGTAAGTAATATTTTTTTCTAGATGTATTCCTTAGTTTCACTGTAAACAATTAACAAGTTTAAAAGAATACATTTCAACTTCAAAATATTATTAGCTTTCAATGAAATAGTTCAGGTATGAACAAAAATGTTCACTTCCCAAGTAAATATTACACCTTGCTGCTCAAACTCTTATCTCATGGCTTTAAATGTTACACAGGACGTTTTTGGGTGGTTAAAAAAAAATGATAGAAATCAAATGATACATCAAGCCTCTTTCTTCCCCTTTACAATCAGTCTTCTGTCATTTTTTTTTTTTTTCATATCTACTCTTTAAACACAGGACCATGCACAATCACAGGATGGGGATCCAGGAACTCCAGTCCTCTCAAAAGGAATGCTAGCAGCTGGGGCCACGTTTGATGGCTGAGTATGTAACTGGTACAACTGGGGCTTTGAATTAACCTCTGGGTAAAATACAGCGTTTATCAAAAGAAACGTGTTTGAAAAGTGCTGATTTGAAGCTTACACATGTGTAATTACATGTGTGTATAACTAAAACTCAACAGCAATGTCAGCCAAAGTTTAAAACTTGGAATAACAAAGAAGTTTACATAGGGGAGTATCTTATCTCTGTCAGAACTGCATCATCTTTTGATAACTGAAAGTAGACCGAACCTTGGTCAGCTGTCTCACTGATTTTAACCTCTCTGCAGACCACACGTACCCTGATTGCCCAAGGAAATTCAAGTAACTGGGGCACTTTGCAGGGTAAATTATAAAGATGTTTTCTAAATATAAAAATGTGTTTTGCTTCAGTGGTCACCCAAGATTCTTGCGAACGTTAAGTTGTCTTTTCTTTGAAAGTCATTTGGCAGTCACTGCCAAAGGAATCTTCCTGGTGTTCTTCACTTTTTTGATTTCTTGATGAATTAAGTAAAAAGAGCTTTTGCACCGTTCACTTGACAACACATGTTAGATACAAAGTTTAAGTCATTTTTCTTAGTGAAACTGACTTAGAGCACCACACAAAAATGTTAAGCAACTACTTACTGCTGTATTTAAATTACCATACAACATTTTAACATAATTGTGATGTAAATAACTGTTGGATCCATTATAATCACCCAGGACTTCTCCTTTAACACATAAAATGGCTAAAATAGCATGCTTAAATCAGAAGTCATCAGGATTAAAGACGTAAATGTAAGTTCAGAAACCATAAAACCCCTAAAAGAAAACATAGGCAAAACACACTGATAAACTGCAGCAACATTTTTTTTTGGATCTGTCTTCTAAGGCAAGGGAAATAGAGCAAAAATAAACAAATGGGATCTAATTAAACTTAAAAACTTTTGCACAACAAAGGAAACCATTAACAGAATGAAAAGACAACCTACTGAATGGGAGAAAATATTTGCAAATGATATGACTAATAAGGGGTTAATATTCAAAATATATAAGCAGCTCATACAACTCAACATCAAAAAAACAACCCAATCAAAAACTGGACAGAAGACCTAACTAGACATCTCTCCAAAGAAGACATACAGGTGGCCAACAGGCACATGAAAAGATGCTCTGCATTGCTAATTATCAGAGAAATGCATACCAAATCCACAATGAGATGTCACCTCACACCTGTCAAAATGGCTGTCTGCAATAAGAACATAAACAACCAACGCTGGCAAGGATGTGGAGAAAAGGGAACCCTCCTACACCGGCGGTGGAAACGTAAATTGGTGCAGCCACTGTGGAAAACAGTATGGAGGTTGCTCTAAAATATAACTACAATATAACCCAGCAAATCCACACCTGTGTATATATCTGTAAAAAACAAAAACACTAATTTGAAAAGATACATGTGCCCCAGTGATCACAGCAGCTCTATTTATAATAGCCAGGACATGGAAGCAACCTAAGTGTCCATCAACAGATGAATGGATAAAGAAGATGTGGTACATATATATGCAACGGAATACTACTTGGCCATAAAAAATGAATGAAATTTTGCCATTTGCAGCAACATGGATGGACTTGGAGGGCATTATGCTAAGTGAAATAAGTCAGACAGAGAAAGACAAATACTGTATGATATCACTTATATGTGAAATCTAAAAAATACAACAAACTAGTGAATATAAAAAAAAAGGCTCACAGATATAGAGAACAAACTAGTGGTTAGCAGTGGGGAGAGGAAAAGGGGGTGGGGCAATATAGGGGTGGGATTAAGAGGTGCAAGATATTATGTATAAAATAAGCTACAAGGATATATTGTCAACACAGGGAATATGGCCGATATTTTATAATAACTATAAATGGAGTATAAGCTTTAAAACTTGTGAATCATTATATTGCACACATGTAACATATTTTGTACATTGACTATATTTCAGTAAAAAAATTTTAAAAGACATCAATTAAAGTAGTATGTTGCTACATATGAAATATAATTACCATGGTATCAATAATATAAAAAATTTAAATGTAGCTTAAATTCTATTATTTTAAATTCATTAAATTCTATTACAGATAAAACAAACTTTTCAATTTTAAGTTATACTTTAATAAAAAGAATATTTACAGTTGCTTTGATTTCAAATAAAATATTTACTTAAGTACTCAAATATCTTAGAAAAATAGAAGCCCCCAAATAAAAGCTCTGTATTTCATATAAAGTTAAACCACTGTGTATATATACACAATGATACTTATGATACAAGATACTATGACTGGTTTTCCCAATGATAAATTTTTCATATGGAAAAGTTATAAGCAGAGGATGAGTTAATGTTATCATATTGAGCTGGCAATTATTTTAAGGCTATTTTTTGTTTGAATTTGTTTCCAATTATACAGAACAGTTTCCAGAAATAATACTTATGGAAAACTACGGTACACAACTAACTGCATATAAATGAATATATTTGAGCACTGTCACATTCTCATCAGGTACAATGCAGTGTAACGTAACTTACCAGTTCCCTAATAACTTTCTGATTTTATGAAGAAATATTGTGTGCATGACCTTGCAATAACAATCAAGGACAATATGCTTATAGGAGAGGAACGAAAGTATATGAATTAAGTGGTAGATTGGATGCCCATAAATCATTTACACAATTTAGTGCTTAGTCAAAATAGCTACATTTATTCTAAAGAAATAGCATTTATATTTCACTTTTAATAATGTTCAAAGATATTCTTCAAAGGTGTAGAAAAAGTGAAACAGAGCAGAAAACTTTAAAGGATTTAATTAGAAATTCTCTACAACATGCATACATACTTCACATAATAAAATTGATTTCCTTGTGCTTTCAAAGTTGCCCACATCTTTTTTTCTGAATGCTTCGACTTTGTACTTTATAACCTGCCAGTTTAAAGGTTTTGAACCAAGTCTTAACATCTGTGCAAATTTCAGAAGTATATATTTAAATATAGCCTAGTTATTTCTGATAGCTTGGGAGGAGATATGGGGATATATGTATATGTATAGCTGATTCACTTTATTATAAAGCAGAAACTAACACACCATTGTAAAGCAATTATACTCCAATAAAGATGTTAAAAAATAAATAAATAAATAAAATAGGGCCCTAAATAGAAAATTGGACAAGCTCAGTACAGTCTATGAAAATTATTGTGCAGAAATTAAAGTGAAGTTCTTTTGGTGTGAATATTTTTTGTATTCTAAATCTGTTTGGCTCATGTTTGTAAATTTATTAGCAAAGAATTTTCAATTCAGCCAACTTAGCATTTTTCTTCAACCTTCCCTATAATTAACAGAAACAATTTTTATAAATATATGCTAAAAATTTATCTGCAATTCAGAATTACTTCAACCAGTTTCTTAAGATCTCCTTCAATCACAGGTATCTGAAAATATAAAGAGCCTTCTAGAGTTCCTTGTTGACTAGTAGTGTTCCAAACCAGAAGAAGAAAAGAGCCTACTGCATATCTAACCAAAAGGTGCCAGAATCTACTCAAATACAAATATCTACATTTTGATAAATTCCAGAGAATCAAAATATCCTAATAGATGTCTGGGAATGTGGATATAAAAGGTAACATTTACAGAATTTTAATTTTTATATTAATCTAATTAGTTAAGTTTCTATTTCATTGTTGACATTTGCTATTTTCTTTTTATTATTATGAATACTTCCAAGTTGTAAACATCTCTAATAGTCAAGAAAGATAGGGAAAGGGATTTTCTTTATCACCTCAGGGATAAAAACTATTAATATCTCTTTTATTTTCTTCCAGAATGTTGTATATGCATACTTGTGTATATGCATACTTGTGTATATGCATAAACACACACACACATTTTCAAATAACTAATAGCATGTTTTTTGTACCTTGTTTTTCTTACTTAATTATGTGTCTTAGAATATTTTCCAAATCATTAAAAAACTCAGAAGTCATCGTACTTTATGACAGGTATGTTGAATTCCATTAATGAATATACAGTATTTTTCAGCCAGGTATCTGAGTTGTTTGTATTTTTACAGTAATCAATTATGCAATAAATACTCTGCTACACGTATATTTGAGCATAACTATGTCTCCAGGATAAAAAGGAAGTCATGATTAAGAGAGAACCTTTGTTTAGTATTTTTGAGGTGCTGCAAAATGTCCCTCTAACGTTTACCAAGTTACACCCCAAGCCATGGAGTTTGTGCATGTCTATTATCTGTAAAGCCCTAATCTTTTGCTTTTTTTTTCAACTTTTTATTTTATATTGGAGTATAGTTGATTAACAATGTTGTGACAGTTTCAGGTGTACAGCAAACTGATTCAGTTATACATATACATGTATCCAGTCTTCTTCAAATTCTTTTCCCATTTAGATTGTTACATAAGACTGAGCAAAGTTCCCTGTGTGTGAAGCGCTAATCTTCAGCCCCCCACCCTTTATCTCTTGGTTCTCCTTTCTCCAATTCCTCCCCTCAGTTCACGTGTCCCCCAGTCTCCTTAGTCTTCTTTGACAAACTGGACACTCTTCCAACTCAAGGCCTTTGCCTTTGCTTTTCATTCCATAGTTCCTGAAATTCAGTCACATTTACTTCAACTGCTCTTGTAGGTACTAAATTCCTCAGTTCTGTAACTGGCATGAAGGCCATAGCTAATATTTATAATTTCCATTTTACTTTGTTCTCAACCAGAACTTCAACTGGAGGGGTCCCTACTAGAGGGGTGACCCAAATCTAGTTTTTGGAGAGACAGAGCTCTCTGTGGACCTGCATTCTTGCTGTTGTTGCTACAAAGATCTATTCATTTTACTGTTGGGCATGGAAGTACAAAGAAGCGCCTCCGGTAACTCCTGACCTCACTATCCAGGAATAACTCAATTTCCCCTTGGTAATGAGGATCATTCATTTCACCTAGCAGGGCAACATCCCTCCTTCCTAATTTGTTTTGTCATGTGATGTTTGTGGTCCTCCCAATGGCGAGGGGTGTAGCCGAGCAGGACCCTACGGGGTCTTCCCAGAATGGACCCCCACCCATGTCCTCCATCTGCCTTTTGTCAGTAGAACAACTTTAGTCAAAGAATACATTTAATCAGAGAAGTGAGAAAATGCAAAAAGTAAGAAAAACAGTCAAGCAAGACAAAAAAATAATAATAATAATGTTTTAGCCATTCAACAAAGTCAAGGACCTTTAGTTCTTCCTCCAGGACTATAGATAATATTCTGAGCCATGTCCTCTGAGCTGTTTTGCAGACACTGAAGCCCCTACCAGGTGCGAGAAGTTAACTGCATGCTGCTCACAAGCACGGAGACCCCAGACCAGCTGGAAGCAGGTTGATGACGCCGACTCCCGCTTACCTCCCCACCAGCCAATCAGAAGAGTGTCCACCAGCTGACCACGCCCTGCTCCTTGAACACTGTAAGACCCCTCACTACCCGCTCCAGGGCGGGACACACGGTCTTGAGGGCATGAGCCCGCTGTGGCCCCCTGTGCCTAGCAAAGCAATCAAACTCTTCTTCTCTACTTCACCCCAAACTCTGTCTCCGAGTGAACAGAGGCTGAATTTCGGCAACAGGAGGCAGTCCCAACTTACAATTCAATGAAACTGATTTTCCTCGGCAGAAGTGCTCTTCCCCAGGGACCTAAGACCTCCAAACCAGCAGAACGCAAAGCTGTGGGAGCCAAACTTCTGAAGTTGGATTATTAACTTAATAGCGAGAGAAGTCATTCCATTTTCATGCCTTTTTCTAATACTTGTGTATCCTGGCATAGAAGAGATCCTAATTGCTACTTCAAGCATATACTGAACCCTGTAAGACTGAACCCCATGTCCTCAGGGTCTTTTCTGCAACCAGTGTCATAATAGTGTCCTTAGTAGGCCATTCTACTGGTCTATTAGTTCAGCTGCTTTTCGGTGATAGCATAATGGTAAGCAAATCCCTTAAATGTGGAATCTGTTGCTGCACTTTTTCTGCTGCGAAATGAGGAAAGCATTAGTAGGCAGCATAATATAACTAAGCGAATAACATACTGCATACGTCCACAAGTATTTCACAAAACTGGCAGCCTTACAAGTTACTTGGTAAATGGGTCTAAATACACATTTAAGATGTTACGTGTTGCCTCTGAAATCAAAAGTGGCTCACCAAGCCCTTATTCTTTGGTCCTGGTAGGTGATGCAAGGTGCAGAGACCCAGCGTTCACTCAAGGGTGGACAGCTCTACAACAGACAAACCACTGGACTGCCAGAAGCATTCCTGGGACTTGAGGCCCCTGAAAATCACTGGGTTTACCTCCCGGTCTATGGCAGGGATGTCGTACCTTGACACCTAAAGCACTTGCCACTTTCTAATCAGCACATGACAACGATAAAATGATCCAGTGTAATGTTATGGGGAATCTGAAGATAAACAAGGTTTCTCCAGGTTATGGCATGGCAGGGAGTAGGAGAAATGATGTACCTCCAAGGAAAGACTGAAGGTAAAAGTAAACGCTCTGGCTTATGGTTTTCCTGCAAAAGTTTATGAAGAAAAAGCACTTTCCAGGTAAATACCTAAATATCAGGTGCCAGCAACCTACATCTGGAGGAGCAGCTGAAGATGGAGGCTCTCTGATTAAGTTCAAAATATCCTATAGTTCTGAAAATCCTGTATGATTTCCGCACAGGCAAACAGAGAAGCTAAGTAGTGAGGTGGTAAAGTACTACCACCACTGTAGCTTTCAAGCCTTCGAAGGTAGCACAAATGTGTACATTTCTCTCAGGGATGGAGTCCTGCTTTTACAATGCTAACTTGGTAAGGAAGAGACATTCTAGACCTTCAGTGTATACCTTCATACTAAATGTCCTTATCCCTGGGTCAGAGAACCAACACAGCCATTCTACCTGCTCCCAGGTATGTCTATTCCGATTGTACGTTCAGCCCTGAGGACGGAACTAGAGGAGAAGCCCATTCCAACTGATCCATGGTGATGCAAACTGCAGCCAAGCTTTACCATTTAAACACTGTACACCCCCACGTTAATTCCTGGACTGCAATTTTACTTTGGGTCTTCAAGAATCTGTGCCACATCAAAGGCAGTGTTCAGTAATACCGAATAAATCAGGGCCTCTCCTTTACCTCAGAACACAAGCACTCCAGGAAATGACCTCAGATCATTGCAATGTTTGCTTATGGGATGAAAAGGAACTCAGTTTCTCCTTCAGTGAAGGTCGGTCGGTGAACTGATGTAAGGTCTTCTGGAAGCATGATAAGAACCTGAGAATACCTACTTGGGCAACTCAAATTGGGTTTCTGTTCACTTGTCTTGGAGTTGTTTTATATATCTGGTGACATTTTAGTTGACAAATAACCTACTTTGTTCCTACCAACATAGACATCACTTAGCCGTAAGTGTGATCTCAGTGCATCAAAGCACCCTAATCACCAGTTTCTCTCTGCTGCCCCTGGCAGCAACCATCACTTCGCCGTAGGAAGTTAAGAGATGATGTTGGCCTTTGCTATCCTGGGATCCTCTTGTCTCTCTTGAAGTCAGAGAGCTTTTACGATGGACAGTATCTCCCACTGTCGTACCCCTGGTCAGAGCAGAGCCAGTGGGGGTACCTCAGAGCATGTCAGGGAGGCTGGTACCACCCCACTAATGATTCCCAAAGCCTTATGAAGGAGATGTTCTCTAGGCCCTCCTGTGAGATGTAGTGTGTGAAGTATTTGTGTGGGTCACACATAATAAACCCACTCTGACATTCCTATCCCCTTACACCTTTGGATTCCATCCTCTACATTACACCAGGAAAAGTTCTGCCATAACGATTTTTTAACCATAGGCCACTGTGGAGTGCAAATTTCAGTCAACCAAACACGTCATCTGGTAGGGCCATCCGCAGCTGAATGAGCAAACATTAGATCCAGAATGCCTGGTAACACATCGTAATCCATCAATCCAGCCGAAGCTGGTGTTCTATTCAATTCTACCCACTATTCATTCCCACACATACTCTTCAGGGCTCTGTTAATATAAATTAGCAAAATACTTGAATTATTTTGATATATTAACCATTTTTTCTTGTATCAGGCTTTTACTTACTCTGCAAGAAAATACTAGGATATAACCCTAGTTTTAAGTCTAATGGAAACAAAGAGTATTCAGGGTATTTTTTTTTTTTTTTTTTTTTTTTTTTTTTGCGGTACACGGGCCTCTCACTGTTGCGGCCTCTCCCCGTTGTGGAGCACAGGCTCCGGACGCGCAGGCTCAGCGGCCATGGCTCACGGGCCCAGCCGCTTCGCGTGGGATCTTCCCAGACCGGGGCATGAACCCGGGTCCCCTGCATTGGCAGGCGGACTCTCAACCACTGCGCCACCAGGGAAGCCCCTTCAGGGTATATTTTGAGGAGAATGGGGATTTCCTTGAAAGGAAATACCCCAGGTGTGATTATGACTATGTTTTGTGCAAAGGAGGTATAAAGATGCACAAACAAGGAAAGGAAAGCTGCTTCCAAACAAATGTCCTGAATTCAAAGATTTAGGGTCAAATTTCTTACTAAAAAAATGCACTAAACTTCATATGGGACTTGATGAGACATTGGATTAAAACTATGTTTTAAGTCTGCAAAGTGTAAAATTACATTAAAAAAAGTGTTCAGTGGGATTAGTCCCGGTGGCTACAAGAAATAAAAAAGCCTTTCATGAATACCAGAGATAAACCCTAAGTCTCTGACTGCAATTTAAGGTGAGAGTTTGAAGAGCTCATGCTTGACACGTTCCTTCAGGAAGAGCTTCAGTGCCCTGAAAAGAACACATCCCCCACGACTGTCTTTGTAGTCACTGAACTGAACAGCAGCTGCCTGGTTCCCCCCAGGGGGTTGTCTCAGTGAAGACTTCATCCCAGTGTTGGCAAGGGGTGAAAATCAGATTAATCAGAATCCTCCGTGTGTCACGGACCACTCGCATCCTGTTTCAAATTTGCAAGGGGATCAACACTGAGTTCAAAGCACAAGGGCAAACCCAAAGAATCTCAGGACGCTATATTTCAGAGTCTGTTTCCTGGGATGGCACCTGGCACCAATTCCTGCTACTGTCAAGATCCTGTCCCAAAACAAGGCCACACTGGTTGTCTGAACAGAAAAAAAAAAAAAAAAAAAAAAATAAATATATATATATATATATATATATATATATATATATATATAAAAGAAACTGCTAACCAGGTATAAAATTGTTAACCAGACAACTTGAACAAAAAAACAAAACAGGGCTTCCCTGGTGGCGCAGTGATTGAGAGTTCACCTGTCGATGCAGGGGACACGGGTTCGTACCCCGATCCGGGAAGATCCCACATGCCGCGGAGCGGCTGGGCCCGTGAGCCATGGCCGCTGAGCCTGCGCGTCCGGAGCCTGCGCTCCGCAGTGAGAGAGGCCACAACAGTGAGAGGACTGCGTACAGTGAAAAAACCAAACCAAACCAAAAATAACACTAAGTTATCAATTAAAAAAAAAAAAATTCCAGGAAGGCAGATACAACCCCTAGGGTTCCTGGAACAAAGGGAAGAGGACACACATCCAAGTGTAGGTGTTTGGCAAAGGGGCCCTCGGAGCTGATCCCAGACCTGACGAGGTGCATCTCTGATCTGGAGCAAGGCGGTGTCTTGGAGAAGGTTCCATGGTTTAGGATGTGATGGGGGTGGGGATATGCATGGGGATGGCCTGGTGCTACAAAATAAAGAAGAGTGTGAAGCTAACAGGAAAGAGGGACGCAAGGAGCATACAGGCAGCGCCCAGGAAACAGAACAGGGAAGAGTAAGTTCCTTCTTTCCACAGCCTCGGAGCCCCCCTCCAGTGCACCCTCCCGCAGAGCCCAACAGCCAGATGATGGAGAAGAAAGGTCAACGGGGTCTCAGCACCAAGCGAAACACAGCAAGGCTGATTTGAAAGGAGAGACAATGTCTTTCCTGCCACAACAGGCAGGTAAACTTTTCAGGTATCTCCCACAAGTCCTCCAAATAATCAAAACTTCACGGAAACCTCAACATTTTTTGAACGTGTGGTCTTCAATTTACTTTCCAAACTATTATTTTAAAACTGAGCTATTTGTAATGAGGTGGATAGACCTAGAGTCTGTCATACAGAGTGAAGTAAGTCAGAAAGAGAAAGACAAATACCATATGCTAACATATATATATGGAATTTAAGGAAAAAAAATGTCATGAAGAACCTAGGGGTAAGACAGGAATAAAGACACAGACCTACTGGAGAACGGACTTGAGGATATGGGAAGGGGGAAGGGTGAGCTGTGACAGGGCACGAGAGAGGCATGGACATATATACACTAACAAACATAAGGTAGATAGCTAGTGGGAAGCAGCCGCATGGCACAGGGATATCGGCTCAGTGCTTTGTGACCGCCTGGAGGGGTGGGATAGGGAGGATGGGAGGGAGGGAGACGCAAGAGGGAAGAGATATGGGAACATATGTATATGTATAACTGATTCACTTTGTTATAAAGCAGAAACTAACACACCATTGCAAAGCAATTATACCCCAATAAAGATGTTTAAAAAAACCAACACTCTAATACTGCTGAGGAGTATCTTCTGTGGGCATAGACAGTTTGGATTTGTTTCATCTTAGGTAAAGACTGGTGTCAGCAATTTTAGTGAATATCAGAAATGTGTCAAATTAGCAAAACATTGTAAATCCAAAAAAAAAAAAAAACCGAGCTTCCTAAACTGGTCTTAGTCTGTTCATTTGCACATCTTCCACCCTCACAAGACTCTTAAGAGGGAGGTTCACTAGTAAAACAAGAAAAGGGAATTTATCTACAGGGAGATAAATAAAGCTTTCATTAATACATCAGGATATATCAAGTTCCGGCCAGGAGCTTAATCACTTTAGTTCACTGAAGAGGGAAATTTAATAACATATGAATTGTTAAGTAATTAAAGAGGTGAGTAACTACTAGAAGTAGTAAAAGATAATTCTAATAGGACCAGAAGAAGCAAGTGCAATAAAGCAAATAATAGTCTAGGCTGAGCAACATGGACAGAAGAGGCAATTCTAGGAGCGCACAGGAACACACCCCTCCGGGAACTCGCCAGTGGGCTCGGGCAAGCGGGAGTTAGTCCATGTAAGATGCTGGGGAGCAGAGCCCTCCTCCCCAGGAGGGGACAGCTCCCGGGGACTGTGGAAGCAGTTGCCAGGAGACAGGGGCGGGGCGAGACACTTGCAGGACCCTCCCTGGCTACGCACTGAAGATTTACAGGGTGTGGCTGTGGTATGAGAAACAAAGCAAGGAAGGGTGGCTTTAGAGCTGACAGGCAATGAATTCATCACTGTCATATCTGTTTATGTTTAATCTCAAATAAAAAGAAAAGCAATGGAAAATAGGTCCAGACACCTTGACTGACACATCACTGCAGTGGGTCAAAAACATCTTCATTTGTAATTAATTGTGTTTGCTAGTTCATGAAGGAGTCTGAGCTAAAGCGCAATACTGTATTTGTTTTACAAGAATTCTCAAAGTACTTTCCCCAGCCTAGCCACATCAGCATCAACAGGGAACTTTTGGAAAAGCAAATTCTTAGATCCTACCTCTGACATCCTTCAGTAACTGCCCAGCAACCTGTGTTTAAGCAACTGTTACTGGTGATTCTAATGTATCCTAAAGTTTGAGAACCTTTAATCTATACATTGAAAACTGATTTTCATGAACCTCTGACTGTCTTTTCATTCTCTGGAATGTCTTATAAGCTTGCACAGATATGATTCAAAAACAAGGTGGGGATTTAATAAAATTATAATTTTATTTGCATTTGCAATTGAGGAGCTATTTACCGCATAAAATATCACATTACTTTTCTTCTACATGTACCAGACCAGGAGAGAGAGAAAAAAAGAGACAGACAGCAAACAGGAAAAAAGAACAGTGTTTACTTACAGTGGTTACTTAAGTAAGAGATGATAAACATCCCTTTTTTTGAAAAATATTAGAAATGAGTTTTAAAGTAAATGAAATGTTCAGATCAGAAATTATTAAGAACATATTTGAAAAAGAGATAGCTGTCTTACTATTATCTGATGCAAAAAGATTGACTTTCTGCAACTATCATTAATGACAAGATAAATTAATACACAAAAGGTCAATCAGATAAATACCTCCATTATCTTTCTAATATCAAAGCCCTAGAACATTTCCATACTACTCTTTTATATCAATATATTTCTTTTAGCAGCACTTTTTGGTGATGGTCAAGACAATATGAAAGGTTGAGTTGTGATTTGGGTTTCCATTAATTTTTGTGTGCTAGAAATACAAAAAACATACCTTTCTTTTGGAAAATCTAATTTTACGGAATGCAAATTTAATGTTTTAAAATAAATCGAATGATGTGCTATTATTTGCACGCCAGTGACAATATTAAATTTGGCATTTCAGTTAGTATATTATTCAGTTACATCTTTTATTTAGGACCTTTTTTTCCTACGACATTAAATGGCCATCCTTTTTCATAGACTTTCAATTAAAGCATACGAAGCTAAATTTTAGTATGATTTCTGAATGGCATGTAATCAGTGTAACTTGTAATTGTCTTGACTTAGTATGTAAGGGTCACATCAAATACGTTATAACCTCCAGATACTTAAAAGTTAACAGCCTCATAAATATGTTGCAGTGACAAAGCACCTATAAAGTTGATATAAATTTAATATGAATGGTCACCATTCTCAAATTTTGTTCTAGTATGGGTAAAATTTTTATTATTATCATAATTTTAGATAACTTTAGTGCAGTAGCTAGTTTATATTATAATATATATTATGATATAAACAAATGTATCTAAACAGAAGTACACAATAGAAGCAATTTTAAAATGTTCTTTAAACAGAATGGAGGTTCCTTAAAAAACTAAAAATAGAACGACCATATGATCCAGCAATCCCACTACTGGGCATATACCCTGAGAAAACCATAATTCAAAAAAAGTCATGTACCACAATGTTCATTGCAGCTCTATTTACAATAGCCAGGACATGGAAGTGTCCATCGACAGATGAATGGATAAAGAAGATGTGGCACATATATACAATGGAATATTACTCAGCCATAAAAAGAAACAAAATTGAATTATTTGTAGTGAGGTGGATGGACCTAGAGTCTGTCATACAGAGTGAAGTAAGTCAGAAAGAGAAAAACAAATACCATATGCTAACACATACATATGTAATCTAAGAAAAAAAAAAGGTTCTGAAAAACCTAGGGGCAGGACAGGAATAAAGACGCACACGTAGAGAATGGACTTGAGGACACGGGGAGGGGGAAGGGTAAACTGGGACGAAGTGAGAGAGTGGCATGGACATATATACACTACCAAATGTAAAATAGGTAGCTAGTGGGAAGCAGTCGCATAGCACAGGGAGATCAGCTTGGTGCTTTGTGACCACCTAGAGGCGTGGGATAGGGAGGGTGGGAAGGAGATGCAAGAGGGAGGAGATATGGGGATATATGTATACGTATAGATGATTCACTTTGTTATAAAGCAGAAACTAACACACCATTGTAAAGCAATTATACTCCAATAAAGATGTGAAATAAATAAATAAATAAAATGTTCTTTGAAAAATAATCAAATATTTTGATATCTATGGACATGTACTACCTCAAATAGAGCTAACCATTTTTGGGGGGGAAATTTTATCCTAGAATCCTGTTACCTTTAAAGATAATCAAATCTTTGGGAAGAAATACCTGAAGGGTTTTGTTATTGAGTCTTAAAAGATGTTTACAGAATTGTAAACAATAGAGAGTACTAAATTTTTGTTCACATCTGTAAAGTTTTGTTTAAAGTCACAATTAACGTTAGGTGGCTACAGTTAGCTGGAAACCACAGGACTTCAATTCTCTTTTTTTAAATTTCTATCCGTTAAAATGAAACAGAATTGGTAGGAGGGAGAGTTTGCCAGTAGTTTCAAATATGTGATTTACCTGAGGTTCTCAATTAATGATCAACTTTATGGAACTGAGTCAATTAATAAATTTAAATTAAAAATATAGAAATTTATAAAGATTACATTTAATCTGCTTTTAATCTAGACTGGGGCATTTACAATGAAAATGATTTTGCTGATATCCAACTGAAATATGTTTTAGCATATTGTGAAAGGATTTACTATTACATAATTAACATTAATGCCCCAAAGCTTAGTTCTATCTTTGATGAATAGAAGCCATTTCTTTTCACTCAGATGCTCATAAATTGAAGACCAAGAGTTGTGCCATGACACCTAAAATTAAACTTCTGTTTATTTTAAAATATATGTATTTTTAAGTTCTAGTTAATACCATCACAGACTCTTGGGGGTAAGGGAGTTATCAGAGCATGTCAGTAACCGGTTTACCACCCCTTATGAAGGATAACTTTACAACATCAATGGGGCAGAAGTTAAGGAAGCCGTAGGGAAGGTAAAGCTGGGGGCTGGGACAGTGCTGAAAGCCTTAGGGAGAGTGAAATATGTCCTCAGCCAAACACCAGTTCATCAACACAGGGGGATTTTTAAACAAAACTTTCCTACTTCAAAGTGGTTAATAACTGCCTTAAAGAACTATTCCAGCAGGTCCAATGAGGCTAAATATTTCCTTTACTTTCCAAGTACAAATATTCGCTGACTGGGTTGGACTTGATGTGCAGGAGGATAAAAGGAAGGAGAAATTCCCTGCATCTCGAGTGTTCCCCACAGGTAAAGCAGTTCATCGGGCAGAACTCACCTCATGAAAAGGTACTCACTTCCCGCGTGTGATGACTCTGTTTGAGAGAAATATTTCCTTACTTTGAGATAAAATTAAGCTTTCTGAATACTAATTCTGACTACTTTGTTGAACGTAAGTCATTTTATTTCCCTTTCCTCATAGAACAGTATTTCCATGTAATTTTATGTGCCACCTCTCTGTACCTCACTGTATTAATTAACAACTGGAAAACACTTAATAAGCAAAGACAAAAATTAATTACCATAGACTAAGAACTGTTTTTTTTTTTTTTTTTAATATGGTCCAGATATTAGCCACAATGTAGTTTTTTAAGCTTCTGGTAAAAATACTTTTGAAGCTACAATAGAATTATTAAGGCAAAAGATCAAATGAACCAATAAAAAACTCATTTAAAAAAAACCCCACAGTACTCAGGCAAGAAAGGAGAGGAAGAGATTGATAATACGAGCAGGACAGCTGTCAAAAACAAAATAAGACTGTATATTTCAACCCAAGCCTATCAAAACTCATACAAAATATAAATGGAATAAATGCTCCAGATGAAAAAGGAATGTTGGACTAGACAAAAAAGCAAAAACAACAATATGCTGCTTACAAGAAGCAGAGCTAAACACACAAATTTAAAAACTCTGCAATGAAAGAATGCAGAAAAATAAGTCCTACGAACACTACCAAAGAGGAAGCTGGTATCGCTATATTAATATTAGACAAATAGAGCTTCTGGGTCACTTCATGATGATATATTGTTCAATTCACTATATAACTTCATTACATAAACAGCAAACGTTGATAGATTAAACTGTGAAAAGACAAATCCACAATGATGTGAAACCTTTCTTCATTTCCCAAAAGTGATAGATCAGATACTAAAATCAAATCACTAACGCTATAGAGAAGTTGGTAACAAATTACAAACTTTACCTAACCTAAGAGACATATATAAACAGTACCCGCAAGAAGTCCAAAAATGCATTCTTTTCTCATATATGGAACCATTATCAAAACTGAAAAGACCCAGGGCTATAAAACTCATCTCACCAAATCTTAAGAATTAAAATTATACAGAATACGTTATCTGCACTGAAGTTAAAAGTCAACATAAAGGCACCTACTAAACACGTATGTTAATTTTTTTAAAGCATGTACTACAAATTAACATGAATGAAACTTGTAATGGAAATTGAAAAGTACTGTAACTGACTATAAACAAATATATGAACACGGACTCTACGTATACATCACACCACAGTCACTTTCCTCCAGTAGGGAATGTTCTCGGCTAAGTGCAGGGAGAGATGGGGAAGCCGGTCCCCCCACCATCCTACCTGTTAATGAGAGACCATGGAGAACTGTCTCCCAACAATACCCGCTTCTCGTTTCTCTACCATCTTAGTTTTTGGCAAATTTCCCCACAAGCATCCTAGGCTACTGATCACTCTAATGTGCCCATAGGGCTTGGGACCAACTCTGTTCCCTTTGTTTCATACAACATTTAATTCAGGCAACAGCCAACAGGGCCGCAAGCTGCAGGATGAGAACACATTGCAGTCCTGGCCTTAGCTGTGTTCTTAGGTCCCAGGAGACAATGCAGAGACACCCAGGTGGATGCGGCGCACACAGTGGGTCTGCGTCACAGCTGAGAAAGCCCAGACACAGGGACCCTCAGTCTTCAGTGGGCTGGAGGCACACCTACACAAGCTCTGCTTCTTAATGGAAGAAGTTATTAGTTTTATCATCCTGGACAGCAAAAGTCTCCCCAATGCTCAAGCAGAAGGCACTGGCTCCATCTTGCAAGTCTGCTCACCATCCAGACATCCTTAAGAAGATATTTCAGAACAAAAGCAATCAATGCCTGTACCAAGAAGATGTGCAGACACCCTAAGGAGACGTATCTCCCAGCATTAGCAAGGTGGCTAGGTCTAGAGTCATACACGAAAATCAGCTGCATCTTCCACACCAGATACCAACTGCTCAAATGTATTTCCATAAAAATAATGACCGGTGTGCACCTACAAACAAATATACGCAGAAAAAAAGATATTTTAAAGTCATTACTGGAGAGATACCCTGTATTTCTGGATAGAAAGATTAAATATAAACATTTTTTAAACTTTATCTACAGATTTAATGAAACTCAGTGACAGGTTTCAATGAAACCTAAAAATATGATTTCAAAAATTTTACAGATTAGAAAAGGTCCAGTAATAATCAAGATACTTCTATTAAACAGAGAAAATAGGAGGAAATAGTCCTAACAGATATTAAACTTTACTATAAACATATAATAATTAAGACGGTTTGGATTTCACAGGGATATACAAATACATCAGTGGTACAGAATATCAATCCTACAAATCAGCACACACAATAAAACATGAATATAAGATAGAAGTATCTTTACAAATAATAAAGAAAAACTATGCTAGATGGATTAGATACATAAAATTAACCTTCACACTGGATGTGATGAAAATTCAGCCCTCACACAAATAGGCCTGCACAGTGTAAACATAAAATTTATTAGGGAAACACTCATACACAGAGATGCAGCACAGAGCTCTCATTGCCCCAGCTTGTATTATCCACAGAGACATATGGTTAGGTGAGGAGCCCCTGATTGGGGTCCATAGAAAGAGGTCATTTCCTCACAAATGGGTAGGGCCCCCCAAAAGAAGCTAGGCCCACATAACACTGCACGGTTTTAGAGGCAAGGGAGGAGCTGGTCTAGGTGCCTCTGTGGTTGTAGGAGCTTTCTTTTGACAAAGGCTGTGCGAGAAATCAGAAGGCTGCAGAATGCAGTCTGCAGAAGGGAATAATAGAACTAAACTCAAGTTGTCATTGGAAAATATTGTGTGTAACAAGTATCACCCCAACCCTGAGCAGCCTAAAATCAAAACATTTATCACTCCGCAGTTTCTGTAGGTCAGGAACCAGGGTGTGCATTAGTTAAGGTCTCTGCTTCAGGGCAGTCACCTCGAGGTTCAGCTGGGGAAAGACCAGCTTCCGGGCTCACTGATTCATCTGGCCGCTGGCAGGACTCGGGTGCTCACGGGTTTCTGGAACTCAGTCCTCGCTAGGTCATGGCCAGAGACTTCCCTAAGGGTCTTGGTACCTGGGGACGTCCACAGTATGGCTCCCAACATGGCATCTTCCTCTCTAGGGTGAGGAAGGACGAGTCGGACCGTGAAGTAGTCAAGGGGAAAGGGAGTGGGGAGTGATGGTTTTGCCCAGATCCTGTTTCTCAGTGGTGAAGGTTCATCCACAGGGGACTAACTTGCTCCTTAGTCCAGGAGAATCAACTGGCCCATCAGGAACCTCTCAGGCGCCAAGTTGAGTGTTCCACCCAAATCTGAAGGTTGGGGGCAACCCACACAAAAGGCATGCCAAACAAGGAGAGGGAAAGAGCAGAGGAAATTCTGAAGAAGCACATAAACTCTGGGCCCTAACATAAATGCTTTCATGTAGTATCTTACTGAATGTTGTATAATCCCCACCCTTATGTTTTCAGAGGTTAGTACTAAGTGGAGAAGAAATTACATACTTCTGTCCACAACTCAGAAGACAAAAAGTCAGAGAAGTATATCTTGATTTCATTTGGTTTACCTTGGCACTCCACGCTCTGACAAAGATAGAAGTTCATTGCCCACAAAATTACAAAGAAATATGGGATTGGTCTTAAGAACAGATCATAATGGCCTCTTAAATTACATCACGTTGATGTAAATAAACATTATGCACAACAGCTGCTTTATAAAATTAAATAAGTCAACTGCTCCGATGAGTAGAATAAGAAGAGCCCAGAAACAACAACAAAAGTCAGCACTGAGGACACGATGCTTCAGCCACACATTCCGTTTTTAAAATGTAAGCATCACTAATGGCATCAAACAATGTGTTAATATTCCCATCCTGTGTGACTGTGACCTAAACTCATACCGCTTCAAGTGAAGTGCAAAATACAGAAAGGAAAGTAAGAAATGGGCACTGAAAAATCAGATCAAACATGAAGGCCCTTGATTCTACTGGGGTAACGTAACCCTCTCTTGCTGCTGAACAAGAGAAGCATTAAGGCTTCATCTCTCAAGTGCACGTGGGCATCACTGTGACCAGATGTGAGAGTCCATGGCTGTTGGAAGAAAGAGGTAAAAATGGTGAAAGCCAGGAGGGTGCTGAATTCTCTCTCGTTTCCCATTTCAATGTCTCCATTCTCAACACACTGGTCGTCTCATCGTCACTCTGAAGAGTTTCTCAATGAACAACAGAGATTTGATGCTAAAGTAAATTAAAGCTTAGACTGGATGTGGATTTTGCAAAATTCCAATACACAGATTCACATTCCAAATAACCGTGTTTCTTCAGGTCGTGCATACAACTGTTGTATAGTTAATATTTGTTGTGGCATAATTTCAAAGAGGTATACAGATGGAGTCATTTAAACCTCAGTCAGAAGCATGTAAAGATTAGGAAAATTATCATGATACCAGAGGGAACAAGAATTATAAAGCATATTTTAAATCAGGAGATTTTTCTTGCACCGTAAGTGCAATTCCAATAAGCACCATATGGTTTAACCGATAGGATCAGATGAATGAGAAGATTCATATCATTAGTCTTTCTAATGTTTAGGGTTATAACTAAAAGAAACTACCATCTGTTATTAAAAGGAAGGATTGCACTTGGATAATTACGGGCTCTTGATATCATAACGATTATTTCTATTTCAATTTCTTCATTTCTCTATTTTCTATTTTTCTTTGCTCAAGTTAATCAGTGGAATTGTTTTTTCAAGTGAAAATAGGTTTCTATTGAGATATAACTGACATATAACATTGTCCGGGTTTAAGGGGTACAATGTGTTGATTTGATACATTTGTATATTGCAAGGATTACCCCTGTAGCATTAGCTAACACCAATATCATGTCACATGATTATCATTACACTGTTTTGTGGTGGCAAATTTTACAATCTAGTGTCTTAGTAACTTTGAAGTTTATAATACAGTATCATTGACTATAATCATTATGTTGTACATTAGATTGTCAAAACGTATTCATCTTCTAGTTGAGAGTCTGCTCTCTTTAGCAACATCTCCCCAATTCTCCCACCCCCCAGCCCCTGGTAACCACCATTCTACTCTGTTACTGAGTTTGGCTTTTTTAGATTCCACGTATAAGTGATATCATACAGTATTTGTCTTTCTCATTTTGTCTTGTCTCATTTAGCGTAATGCTCTCAAGTTCCATCCATGTTGTTGCAAATGACAGGATTTCCTTCCTTCTCATGACTGAATAATAGTCCATTGTTTTTGTGTGTGTGTGTGTGTGTGTGTGTGTGTGTGTGTGTGTGTGTATATCACATCTTCTTTATCCATTCATCCATTGAGGCACACTTAGGTTGTTTCCATAGCTTGCTTAGTATGAAAAACGCTTCAATGAGCATGGGAGGGCAGACATCTTTTCGATATCCTGTCTTTATTTCCTTTGACTATATTCCCAGAAGTGAGATGACTGGATCATATGGTAATTCTATTTTAATTTTTTAAGGAAATTCCATACTGCTTTCTGTAGTTGCTGAACCTATTTACATTCCCACCAACGGTGCACAAGGGTGCCCTTTTCTCCACACCCTCACCAACACTTGCTCTCTCCTAGCAGAAAACATAGGGAACAAGCTCCCTGGCATAAGCCTTGGCAATGACTTTTGGATATAACACCAAAAGCACAAGCAACCAAAGCAAAAATAAACAAATGGGCCTACAACAAAGTAAAAAAACCTCCCCGGAGCAAAAGAAAAATCAACAAAAAGTCGACCTACAGAATGGGAGAAAATATTTGTAGACCACAAATCAGATAAGGATTTAATATCCAAAATATATAAAGAGCTCATACAACTCAATAATAAAACCCAAACAATCAAACTGAAAAAATGGGAAGAGGACCTGAATAGGCATTTTTCCAAAGAAGACATCCAAATGGCCAAAAGGTACATGAAAAGATGCTCAACATCACTAATCATCAGGGAACTGCAAATCAAAACCACAATGAGATGTCACCTCACATTTGTTTGAATGGCTGTCAGCAAGGAAAATATTATTTTTAATGTGAACATATTTTTTAAAGGAATTGCTTAATCCAATATAGGAATTTTAAAATCTATTTTGGAAACTTTTCTGACCGTTATTAATATCTACAGGTTTCCTGGCTAAAATACCTCTTTCGATTTAATATTAAGAGAATTTGTAGGAGAGTGTCTGCCACTGAATTTTCACCTATGTATGTGAAAATACAGATTTCATCAGAGTGGAGTTTGTCTAAACAATAATAGAACCATTTTACAAATTTGCATTAAATATGTTAACACACAAAACTGCCATTTTTGTTAAGTGCATAAATCTTTGTGACTATAAAATAAGGAACTGCATTTATAGTCTAAAATTCTGAATAGACTCCGAAATTCTATTTATAAAACTTCCAAAAGTATCAAATGGCCCCTAACCAAAACCAAACTGTTACAAGATAATGGGATTTTCAAATATAATGTGCATAAGATGTCAGGTGTTCTAAGAACCACGAGTACATTAAAGGGCTCTAGTTGAACAATCCACATTCTAAGAATTAATACTCTCAGCTCAAATGAACTCATTCAATAAAATGGAAGAAAAGGGAACAAAACAAATCCCCTTGATTCAACCTCAATTCACTTTATGATATTGCTGTTATTTACTAATAGTAAAAATGATCGATGGCAGACTTTTATTTACATTTTCTATGTGGGCTCAGTTCTGTTAAGTACTTTAGGAGTTTATCTCAATTCATCTCTGCAACGTCTCTACGAGGCAGGTCACCTTATTTTCTCCACTTTATAAACAAGAAATCGGAGGCTTATTTTTTTCAACCTTATACAGCCAGCAAGTGGTGAAGGCTGGGTTTAAATCAATGCAACCAGATGCTAGAGCCCCTCATTTAATCCCTACCCTACAATGACCCCAGGCAGCGCATGCTGTGCCTACGTGTGTGTAAAACACAGAGAGGCACTGCTCTTTTCACTTTTTTTTTGCAGAGTTGCTAATGAAGCAATTAAGCAGACCTTGGTAAAGCATACTAATTATAAAACTACAAACCTCACTTCTAGGTCCCTCTCTGCTTCTGGATAAAGACAAATATTCTCAACACCTTTTTTCTCTTATTTGAACATAAAGTGTGTCATCAATGTTCCGAGAAGTAAAAAATATATATTCGAATTCGGATAATCTGAGGAGAATTTAACAAAAGGAGTCTTTACCAACTCTTGTCAGGGTGTAGGGAACCACAGGGAATAGGGCAGTATCCTAAGGTCATATCAGAGGGGAGCAGTCACCTCCCCCAGTCCTGAAGAGGGGAGTGCAGGGGACATTCACCTGAGCTTGGGTGGGGTTGCCTGATACAATCTGTGTCTTCATGTCAAGGGCTAAAATCACCCAGGACACCCTGCAGGGGAATCAATACCACAACCTCACTCTCACCCTTTCCTCTGATCTTCCAGGCAGTCATTGCCTTTGGATAAGGGATCCAGTTCCTGGGGTCCACACTGGCCCAACTTTCGTGGCACACAGCAGGGGGCAGCTGGGGGAGTAGGGATGGGAGGTAAGTCAGGTGGGGCAAAAAGAAGCTATCCAGTGCAGAGGGCTTGTAATAGCTGAGACGAAGGGCACTTTCTCTTCCACAACTTAAATTAGAAAATGTAAACCTATTTCAGTACCATAACAAACATATACAATATACAGGTACGTCCAGAATTACCTTATAATCGCAAACAAGTAGACTTGAATTTCTCATTAAGAGAGTATGAGCCCACATTCATAGGTTTTATCTTTCATTTTAAGTATCACTGTGAACAAGATAACAGTAATTAAAATCTATTTAAGTGGAACCTTAAAGCTATTACAGCACCACGGTAAGAGTTTTGAAGAGGAAAAAGCCAACATTTTGTATTAAAGAAGAATAAATCCAGGCTCCCTTTATAATTCTAATCAAGTAGAATTAAATTTACTATTAACACAGTAAGAGCCTGTGCTTTTTTAAATTTTAAATATTATCATGTATATAAATATAGTAATTAAAAACACTGTGAGAGTCCACATTAATTTAATTAGTGTTTATTTAAAATATAATTAGAGCTTGTTAGTAGTAGTAGATAACTTCTACTGAGTGGATAGAACAGACACGGCTGTAAGTGCTTTATTCTCGTTCAGTCCTCACAGTAACCCCGTGAAACGTTATTTATAGTGACCAATGGTGCCTATGAACAAACACACAAGACATACAGAAGAGAACTCCATTGGTGGTGAGGTGCACTTACAGGGGCCTTGAACCTGTCACCTGGGATCCAAATCCCCCAAAGCAGTGACTAAGGAGGGGGTACACCAATCAAGAAGACACACTGGCTGCCCTCGTGCAGTGACTTCCTCGGGGAGGTACCAAGCACTTCAGATACAAATTAAAAGTAAATGTCAGGTATACTCAAAACCCTGACACCTGTCATAAGCATGAAATGCCTCACTGTCAAAGAGTAACAGAAACAAATACAAATGCCTTCTCACTTGTATGCTTTTTAAATCCTATTTCAAGTAAAATGTACTTAGCTTTTAAAACTCAGCTGGAGGTTAGACAGGCTGGGACCTGGGACCCTTTGCTGCAGGGCTTGCACCTGGACACACCTCTCCTCGAGCAATAAGATACAAGGAAACTGTAAGGGACTAAAAATAACTGTGTGCATGCACAGTCAGGGCAAATTCTGGACAAAAGATACAAAAGACCAAAAAAACTCAACTGCCACTTCTGAAGAGCTGGGAGAAAAAAAAGGGGGGTCGGGAGCAAAAGCAGGGTACTGTGCATGCCCCCTGCACACACTACCACCTACAGGGTGGGCAAAACTCCTAAGCCACTTCTCCGGCCCAACCCCTGGACGCACCCCTACCCACACACCATATAAGGAACAAGCTCACCGCCCCCCCCCCCCCAACCAGGGAGCGAGCCAGCAAGGGAAACTGTTGTTTGTTCTTGCTTCCCCCTGCTGCAGCAGGGACCCCAGTAAAGCCTTGCCTGAATTTCTTGTCTGGCTTCTGATCAATTTCTACTGATTAAGGAGGCCAAGAATCTTGGTCACTATGGCTTCATGGTAGTCTTTCTAGGGTCCCTGTGCACGTGTCTGCATGCTGCCCCCATCAAATGTGTATTCTTGGTGAAGGACAGGTTGATATCCTTGATCTGAACTGAGGCCATCGATTCCCACACTGTGTGTACTGGGGCGGTGCCTGGCACTCTCCTTCTAGGACAGCAAGAATGCTACAAATAGCAATGACTAGCATTAAGCCAAGCACTTCCTAAATATTTGTGCCAGGGACCCAGTGACAGGGTAGATCATCTTTCTAGAGCTTGGGCTGGGAAACTATAAGGTCCTGGATCAAATCGGTCTACTGACTGTTTTCATAAATACAGCTGTATTGAGACACAGCCTCACACATTTATTTACTTATTTTCTTTGACTTTTTTCATCCTGCAACAAAGTTGAGTAGTTGCAACACAGACTGTAGGGCCCACGAAGCCAAACATATTTCCTTAATGACTTTTTACAGAAAAGTTTGCTGACCACTGTTTTAGAGTAAAACAAAGAGCGAAAGATTCCTTTATTTCACTCTCTTCTTACACTGGTGAACCTGTTATAGACTTTTGTGACCACAAAGCAGATTATACAAAACTGCAACCCATTTGCCTGGGCAGTCCTGGAACCAAACCCTTAGGCTTTGTGCCAACTCATCTATAATTATTTAGTTGATAATAATCTTCAAAAAATCAAAACTTAATTGTATTTCAATGTCATTACATGTAATTCACATTCAAAGAGGTTAAGTCACACAAGTTATTTATTTTTTCAGACATTATGACTGACGAATTGTATGCCAATATTTTATTTTTATTCTAAAATATCTGGTTCATGGGAATAATGAAAAGAAAATCATTATGCTTTGAGAAATCTTTTAAAATCAATACATATTTTGCATTTGACTCTCGAAATTTAATGACAGCAACAACAAATACTTGACTGGTTTTGATATTTAAAACATAGTACAGCAGAATTAACGAGCAAATTAAAGTCTTAACTAGTGGGAATACTGACTTAGTGTTGAAATAATTCTTACACACTGCTCATTTTTCATTACAGGTTCAGATGTATATTTACAATTTTTACAGACTCCATCCATATGCCTGTGATTGTAATAAACATAAAATTAAACACATAAACACCCGCTCACACATTTGCAAATAAATTTACAGTGACTGAAAATTAAATAAATGTAATAATATAGCAGTTAACCAACTACTAGACATTTTATAATTATACATAGTTATATATTATATCAGTATGCATTATAAACTTGACTGATATATATAATTTACTGATTGATTGATTGATATTAGTTAGTAGAAATGCAGAATTGGCTTAGAAAATTCCAACATTTTACTAAGTCAAGATATACTTCAAAGAAAAGAGTGCAGTAAAGAGCAGAGAAGCAATATGTGAACTGATAATTTTATTTCATGAATCATAGTCATCAGACTGAAACTGTACTCACGTAACAGAGCTTACTGCATCTTATGTAGTTTTGATACTACAGCAAATCTCTTGACAAAATGATATTTTTAAAAATGTTAGTTGCAATGTGGAATCTAAAACCATATAAACAAACTTTCTATACTCTCTTCCATTAGAATCCATTGGTCATTTTTGCTTGTGAAAGGCTCTTTCACTATGTATGGTTTTCTAATATAATACATTGGTCATTTGGAAAATATTGGTTTGGTATGTTATTCATATCTTCCAAATATTGACAGATTTCATTACACAGTATCATAACATCACATTTCTAAATATCACCACTCCTATCAGAAAAGTGTTAGGCACAGGTAAGCTGTCAAACTCACAGTGGCAGATATAGTTTTTCTAAAATCTGATTTTCTTTGAAAGCTCAAATTCTATCATTGGCAACAAGGACTGTCAAGTGTTTACCTTGACACGATAGGCTCACTTCATTCATTTTCAAGAAAATGTCTGCCACCCACCCACACCAGAAAAATTATAGTTTGTTATACTCTCAGGTTAAATTGTGTTCTATGAAAACAGCAACTGGTTTAGCTCACAAAGCAGACAATCACACAAGAGCTTTTCTTGAGACAAGCATTGTGTTTCATCAAGAAAAAGTCCTGTACACATACTTCCTTTCAGCATACAAAATGTTAAAGAGACATGTACCTGAGGTCAAGATTTAATAAAATGTAACTTGAATCGCCAAATCATGGACATTCTTCAGCAAAACTGGCATTATTTTACCTTGAGTACGGGGTGGTCAAAAATGCAATGACTTATAAGTACAATAGATGCCCCTGCCTTGATTCCGGCTAAGGAGTTATCGCTTTTGCACTGTTGTACAAATACCGATGCAATGAACAAAGCAAATAACATCTTAGTGTTACCATGAAAATAATTTTGACCTCATGGATTTGTTTTGTGGCAGGATCTCCACTGTCCCACAGACCACACTTTGAGGACAACTGCCTAAGAGAATTTAAAGCTCTAAGTATATTCCATGCAGATCAGTAAATATTATGTGGCATGCATATATGTACTATTTGGCTGCTTTAAAAAATAAAATGCAGGCTTCCCTGGTGGCGCAGTGGTGAGAGTCCGCCTGCCGATGCAGGGGACGCGGGTTCGTGCCCCGGTCCGGGAAGATCCCACACGCCGCGGAGCGGCTGCGCTCGTGAGCCATGGCCGTTGAGCCTGCGCGCCCGGAGCCTGTGCTCCGCAGCGGGAGGGACCACAACAGTGAGAGGCCCGTGTACCGCAAAAAAAAATTAAAATAAAAAAATAAAATAAAATGCAGACACATTTGAAAGCATAACCTGATTACAAGGGAGGTATCTATATTATATTTTTAAAGTAACAAATATAGAAATTTAAAATACTGTCATGTGGTGAACATTGGCATTCATTTTAAATGTTACAAATTGTTCATCTTACTGAAAAAATCCAGAACTAAGGGAATCTGTTGCTTGCAACAATGCTTGAAACCTTGCTTCTCAAAATGGGTTCCACACACCAAAAGCATTGGCATCATTTAGATAAGAAATTAGGAGTTTCAGGCTCTTACTTCAGGACTGCTGGTCAGACTAGGCATTTTACCCAGATGCCCAGGTGATTCACATGGACTTTTGAGTTTGAGAAGCCCTGTGGTAAGCCACTTTGTGACAGAGAGAAAGAAAGTTTTTTAAATGTCCTCCGATTCATTCATTCCTCCATCCATTTGCTAAACCATCTATTCTGTGACTATTCTATGACCCCATTGTGCAAAGTACACTCTGACTGACATTACATATATCACAATGAACAAAATTTAGCCTCTTTTTTTAAGTGGAGATGACAAGAAAACAGGTATTTTCAAAAAGCATCAATAGTATAGAAGAGTTTTGTTTTGTTTCCTTTTCTATACAGGAAAACAGAGAATCTCCCACAAAAAACCTTTGTATCAAAAGAGACACAACTTTGTTTATTGTTCATGCTGATAATAACCCCAGCCCCATTCTTTCCAGGGTAGGCCATTTAATAAACATATTCGTAACAGGCTTCTCTCCAATTAGTACTCAGAAGACTTGGGCAGTGTATTACTGGAATCACAACTCAGTTTTACAGAATTTAAGACTTTTATTCGCAAGCTTTTGTGAAAATCACGATTCTTTTCTTTACAGCTTTGGCTCAGAAATATTCTCAAGTTGTAAAGGAAAACCAGGGACCGAGGAGGAAATGACAGAGTCAGACAATAAATACTAACTACACGAACATCTCTTATTGTGACAATAGCTGCCATTTGACAGAAGCAACCTACTTAATGGAGAAAACTGGTGATCTGCTGTGTAGTTGCTGAGATTTCCCAGGAGCGTGATGTGACAGCACACTGAGTCACTCTTCCAAACCACAGGGAATCTGGAAAACTTGCCATTTACGACCCAAAGTACTTAACACCGAAGGCTAAACAATATCATGAACTCACACCTGCTGGGGAACTAACCAACCACCTATGTCTCAACACTGTTTCAGAGGATTTATTTTTTATATAGAATGAATTGCCTAGGTGAGCGATTAGAACTAACAATGAAAAACAACTCCCTTTCCCTCTCTCTCTCTCCCCCTGGCCTTTCTCTGTCTACTTTCTTATGTAAACCCAACCAAATAGCTTCTAAGTGCACAGCCCTTCCCCAAAGAAAGCAGTCAAAGGCACTTTCTTTTACTTTCTTGGCAGGGAGCTCTCTGGTGAGACACTTACTATCTCTGGCCACCTCGGGCTGCCCCTGAGCCCAGGAAACAGCCCCACACAGGACACAGGGGAGGTCTGAGCTCTCGAGTCTTTGGACAGACATACCTTCCCATTAATTGAGTTCTATAGTGACTAAAAACAAATTGATCCAATCATACCTTATTTCAAGAAGATTCAGGTATGAACAGAAGGAACCCGTAAAATCCAGGGTAGCAACAGAAGCAGAGAGAGTAGCAGATAAAGCAATCCCAGAGAGCGAAACCGAAACAGAATTCTTAAATCGCTAGGGTAGGAAACAGGGGTCCCCTCTGCTTATCAGCTGCTCCCTAACAGAGTGGAGCTTTAAAGAAAATTGAACCCCTGCTTGTCAGCTGCTACTGGGTTAGTAGAGCTGCTGCTACCAATGAAATGTTGGATCTGGGAAAATGAGGAGCATGTTTCTAAGTTCAAGAGGTCTGACCCCGCAGCTGATGAAGAGTTTCCTATATTTCCTCTTCCGTGCGTTTGTTAACAAACTCCTACAATCTGCATTTCCGTGTTCCTTGCATCCTAAGAGCCCCAAGCTAAAATAAAATAATCAGGAAGAGCCAATTAAGTCTGCGCTGTGCGAAACTGGAGAAAAACCACATTTCCCAAATGCAGCTGTCCCAGCCCTCGTTGCTTCCCTTCATTCTGCAGTAAACACGGTAATACAAGAAGAGGAGGGGAAAGGCCTGACAGTTATTTCCTTTGATTACAAAAGCACAATCACTTGCAGGAGGGATTCTCCTTTAAGTTGAGCCTGTGCATACAGAATTCTACTAGGCAACAATTTAACACAACTCTGTCAAGCCTTTTCTGCAGGTGACCATCTGTCCTGGGCCCCGCAAACACTAATTCCCAAATTTACTGAGCCCTTAGAGCCTCCTCGTACGCTTATGGATAAAGAGATGCAGACTCCCATCTTTTGAGTTTAGATATCCAAAGAGATTTTGGTTTTCTGGTCTGAGATGGGTCCAGGAATCTTCATTTTAATAAGTCTCCAAAAATATGATGTCATAACTGATCAAGGAGACACTGTATTAAAACATCGTACGAAGTTATGTCAGGTTCATCTTTTTTTTTTTTTTTTACATCTTTATTAGAGTATGATTGCTTTACAGTGGTGTGTTAGTTTCTGCTGTACAACGAAGTGAATCAGCTACACATATACATATGTTCCCATCTCTCTTCCCTCTTGCATCTCCCTCCCTCCCACCCTCCCTATCCCACCCCTCTAGGTGGTCACAAAGTACCAAGCTGATCTCCTTGCGCTATGCGGCTGCTTCCCACTAGCTATCTATTTTACGTTTGGTAGTATATATATGTCCATGCCTCTCTCTCGCTTTGTCACAGCTTACCCTTCCCCCTCCCCATATCCTCAAGTCCATTCTCTAGTAGGTCTGTGTCTTTATTCCTGTCTTACCCCTAGGTTCTTCATGACATTTTTGTTCTTAAATTCCATATATATGTGTTAGCATACGGTATTTGTCTTTCTCTTTCTAAGTTACTTCACTCTGTATGACAGACTCTAGGTCTATCCACCTCATTACAAACAGCTCAATTTCATTTCTTTTTAGGGCTGAGTAATTAGGGATTCATGTTAGTTAGGATTCTCACACACTAAGAGACCAGTTCAGTTAATCAGAGGAGTTAACTGACCCAATGTCGGGTATCATTGTTAAGAAGGAGGGGCTTTGCTCTGGGTCACTCAGGTTAAGGGTATTTTTTCTTTTTTTTGGTTACTGAACTAGTGAAGAAGTCATGATGCCTAGTTACACATTGCCAGGTATGTTCCATTTCTGAGGGAATATCAAGAGTCTATGTAATGCAAGCCCAGATGTGGACCATATGACAGAGAAGTCTCCTCCCGCATCCCTGCCTACCTAGCCATTAGGGCAAACCTACCTTCTCTGTTTCCTTTTCCTGTGAATGTGAAGGCAACAGTTCTTCTTCACATTATTTATATGTAAGATGTCGTTTAGGCTATTTGGTAGGACAGGACAATACAGATAGGGCTGCCAGAAGCTGTTATTGATTTTACTTTATTACAACTGATTTAGATTATACAATGGCATTCTCTACTGGATCAATTCTAACTCACTTGTGTTACTCACCAGGGTCTATGATTATACATCTAGATCATAACATCCTTAACTACCCTATTTCCCTTCTTCTTTTATAACTATAAAGCATAGATTTTGAAGGGATGAGTTACCAAGATATAGGATTCGTTTATTTTTTCCCCCTAACCTATATCCATTTAACAAGAAGTTAGTGGATTACTTAGAGAAATGGTCTTAAAATAATTTCCTGGAAAAACACCTCTACCTATTTTCCAAGATACAAGCAGCTAAAGAACACAGTTTTGGTTATGCAATACCTTTTGGCTCTCTGCTCACTTATATCGGGATGCTTTACTCAATGCAGTATAATACATAGTAATAACAAAAACAATACAATAACAGGAAGGCATCAACATGCCCTGACATCGAGGATATCAACCAAGAAGAAACAGAACTATATAAAAAGAATAGTAGGAATAGTAGACGGTATGTGTCTGTGTGTGTGTGTGTGTGTGTGTGTGTGTGTGTGTGTGCGCGTGCGCGTGTGAATGTTCATGTGGTTGTTTTGACCCAAATGCCTCTTTCCTTTTTAGCCCTGAAGTACAGCTTCCGTACAGCTTTGAAGTATAAAGGTAATTTTTCAAAGTAACTACCGGGTTTATTTTTTAATATCAGGTTAAAGGAGAAGTAGGTCAGAGGAAAGCTAGTACACAGCATGGGACTTGTGTATTTAGTGTCTAGGGTACTATCAATAAAATGAGGTTTAATCAATCCCCCACCCCCAAAAAAATAGATGGCTTAAAATTGGGAGATTAGGGCTTCCCTGGTGGCGCAGTGGTTGAGAGTCCGCCTGCCGATGCAGGGGACACGGGTTCGTGCCCCAGTCCGGGAAGATCCCACGTGCCACGGAGCAGCTAGGCCCGTGAGCCATGGCCGCTGAGCCTGCATGTCCGGAGCCTGTGCTCCACAACGGAAGAGGCCAAAACAGTGAGAGGCTCGCATACCACAAAAAAAAATAAATTAATTAAGTAAAAATAGGGAGATTAAAAGACTTTTTTCTTTTTCCAATGCACAGTTGTGCCACCTACATCTAAAGATGTTGAAAGAGATGAAACTGACACCCAAGAGTTTTCTATCTCATGGAAGGGAGGAATCTACTCCAAAGAAACTGGGCAAAACTATAAACAAACAAAAGTACAATGAAAACTTAAAAAATTTTTTTTTCAAAGAAGGGCTAGAGACATCAATATTCAGACTAGATATTGATATGTTCTGACGTCTTAAGTTAGGTCTACTGCTTCCTTCAAGAAGTTAGAGTCTGTAGAGATGAGCTATGAATATTTATCGTTAGTTTAGTAGACATGTTATTACATGGTTGAAAAGTATTCTAATACTGTTTAGTTGATTTCTTTTTCCCCATAGAATTATTTCCATACATTTTAAGATGCAATTTAATAGGTTTTTTTCTTTTTCAGAGGAATATTTCAATTTCTAATAATGATGCTTCCGTATCTTTGTTTTTCCATACCACATGAAACTTACAAATTGACTTTTTGCATAAGGCTTAAATTACACTTTCTACCCTTGGAGAAACCATCTGTGACAGAGAAGAATAAAATGTGTCTTTAATATGTACGTTAATTATAATCTCTCTATCAACTTAACTCTCCATTATTCTAGTGCATAAAAACATCCTATCCTGCTTTCAGCAGGGTAACTCTATCATCAACATTCAGTTCTAGATGATTACATGTAAAACCATAAGGCATGAAGCTTCCAGTCATTGAAGTATCTCTCCTTGGCTTTCTTCATTATACAGGGTATAACTAATATTCAGTAGAGATTAAGATGACTAATTTATTTAACACTTGCAAATTAGTTTTGGAGACCGTGCAAAATAGAGTAAAACAAATGTTTAGGCTACAAAATACTTAAAGGGCTTTTAGCATTTGTAGGTTCTAAAATGATTCAACATGCAGATTCAGCATCACTTGCTAAATGTATGAGGAAGTATCAACAACCTATAAATTATGAATCCACGTGAAACAAGAGGTTACTTTTGATTTGTTTCATAGACCGAGGGCATGTGGTTTCAATAACAGGAAACCTAATTTATGCCCCCACATTACGCACACTTCCATATGGGTATCAGGAATGCATAAAAGCTTAAACTGCAGTAACGTTAGTACTATCTGATGTGTAAGTTACTATAATAGGTAAACTCAAGGCAGGCATTTATGAATTTCAGTCTCCCGAGAATTCACTACCGGAAGTAAAAAGGGACTCTGGACTTCCCTTTAGTACTTTTAATTTGGATGCATATCTACTGGGAGGCAAATGTATCCAGTAATATTTTCCTAGTACCCTCAAGACATCTTTTTATTACTCCTATCCCTTAGACTCTATGGTTTTTAATAAAGTGAAGTGATAACAGCCACCCAGTGTAACACGATACACCTTAGTTAGGGCTGGCCCTTTTGTGGCATACCAGGTCATTTCATATCATTAGCTTTCGAAGAAAACTACTTTTTAGATGAGAAGTAGGCCAGAGGAAAGCTAATAAAAGAGGAGGAATAAGAAGAGATAAAAATATGAAAAGATCTGTGAATATACTAAAGACCACCGGATTGCACCCTGTGAGTGGGTGAATTGTATGGTGTGTGAACTGTATCTCAATAAAGCCATTAAATAAGACATAAAAGGGTTGGGCGAGTATGCAGCAGTCAGGAAGAACCCGGGGAGCCACAACAATTTAAGTAAGTGGTTACTGTGAACATCTCAGGCTCAGTTTATGTTGCTTTCAACCAAGTTTTCAACTATCTGGATTACAATAAGTGTAATCATCTTTAAAATATATTTCATATGTCACTGCTCTAATTTCTCACTTCTCTAATATTTATTTAGTGTTCTGACATAGAGTAAAGAATAAAATGAGTAGATGTTAATTGTTACAAGTATATTTTCTAGGATCTGTAAGAAAAATGATAAAAATAAGAAAACCGGACAGACCTTTTCCCTCTTTTTCAATCAGAGAGCTCCTTCATTTATGATTGTGATTTTTTCCTAAACATTTCCCATGTATTTTAAAAGATCTATGATTTTATTGATTTGGCCATTATTTTTAGGTGAATAGAAATTAAATAAAGATATATAATTCGGTAAAAAGAAAGATATGAAACTAAAACTGTGGATTAAAATTATTCTAAATGTTTTAATTTAAGGAGTGAAATGTAATGCCAAAAATCTGTCATTTTACTGTTAAGTTCTGTGTTTTTCCTTGCCCAGTATTTTCAACTTTTTTTTTGCTTTTCTGTATCAACCTTAACTGATAAATTTGTTAAACTGCAATGATTGTATTTGTTTAGAGATAAACTTCAGAAATTAATCTTTATAGTTAAGATCCTCGGTAATAGCAAATAGAAGTCTGAATCTGAATTAAAAGTTACTTCTTCTAATCACTAGTGACCTTAGAAACTACTAATATATCCACAGTTTAGAAAATCACTATAGAAAGTTGCACTGGTCCTGCATATTTTCCACAGTGGACTGGAGCAGGGAAGATCCTTGGGAACTCTGGAGTAACCCAGCAGAGCAACAGAAAGGACCTCAAAAGTTTTAAATAACACTTAACCTTGCTTTAGTGTGTATGATACTTTATGTGCTAGATTAAATTGAAAATCCAGGCTTAAAATTCTTACTTGAATTTGTCAGCTGTTTGGGGAATGCTAAAACATTTTATTACTTACAAAGCCTGTCCAGAGTTCAGTACATACTTTGACATTCATGTGTCTTTTTTTCTGAAATAACTGATCTGACAGAATTTTCTTTATTAATTCCTCAAATAGGTTCAGGAGAAATCTTGGCAAATACAAAATTAGTGATAAATTATTTCATGTTTAAATGAATTAAGAGATAAAATTTGCCTCATTAGACATTGAAATACATGCCACAGAGACTGGGAAATAGACCCTTTTTGTCCTATAATGACATTCAAGCCGTCTCAGGTTTTAACTCAAGATCAGGAAATGAGCCTGAATTATATAAAGGGACTATTGTGGGCACTGTCAGGTAGGGCAGGCGTTAATGGAGACAAGAGTTCTAACATGGGATTGCACTGGACGGCTCCTACTATTAATCTGTATCTTTACTGTACAGCTTCTTTTGCCCTGTTCCATCCTCGAGCTCTGTATTAACAGAGAATTTACAGATGTAACTATCTGTTTACAAGGTGGTTTAGAGGACGTAAGTAGACATGTTTTAGTGCATATTCATTGAGAGTCGACAAAAATGATACAGGGTGAGTATTCCGTCACATTCGAGTGAGAGTTACCTTGACACATGTAGACGGTAATTTTAAAGTAAATTTATTGACAAGAACTCTATTTTGGAAGTGGTTTACAATCTTAAACATTCCTGTAATGATTGTGCATTTGATGTAAACATGGTAAAATTATTAACAACGCAGTAGGCAAAGAATGTGTTTAGTCGCTGGCATTATTATACCACTTTAGATATAAACGAGGTGAATAGCTGGCAGTAAATACCAGGACAAACTGCTCTAAAATACCATAAAATGTAAAAACTACCAGCTTTGCAACTTAATTCTTTTCATTATGGGAGTAAAAAACAAGTATGCAATCAAGAGTAGTTCTAAGGAAAAAAACGTAGATTGTGATTTTCTTTCTAAAGCACTAGAAGTAAATTACAGACAGATTAAAATAGAGAGTATTACCAACTTGGGATCAAGGGAAATGGGCTGAAAGTGACATCTGAACCTGGCTTTGCAGAATGTGTACTAATTTGACTGATGAATGATATTTCTGGTTGAGGGAACAAGACAACAGAAGCACCACTGTAGGGTATCAAAGAATATGATTAGGGGCTTCCCTGGTGGCACGGTGCTTGGGAGTCCGCCTGCCGATGCAGGGGACACAGGTTCGTGCCTCGGTCCGGGAAGATCCCACATGCCGCAGAGCAGCTGGGCCCGTGAGCCATGGCCGCTGAGCCTGTGCGTCCAGAGCCTGTGCTCCGCAACGGGAGAGGCCACAACAGTGAGAGGCCCGTGTACCGCAAAAAAAAGAAAAAAACAACCCAATCCAAAAATGGGCAGAAGACCTAAATAGACATTTCTCCAAAGAAGACATACAGATGGCCAAGAAGCACATGAAAAGCTGCTCAACATCACTAATTATTAGGGAAATGCAAATCAAAACTACAATGAGGTATCACCTCACACCAGTTAGAATGTGCATCATCAGAAAATCTACAAACAATAAATGCTGGAGAGGGTGTGGAGAAAAGGGAACCCTCTTGCACTGTTGGTGGCAATGTAAATGGATACGGCCACTATGGAGAACAGTATGGAGGTTCCTTGAAAAACTAAAAATAGAATTACCATATGACCCAGCAATCCTACTACTGGACATATACCCAGAGAAAACCACAATTCAAAATGACACATGCACCCAAATGTTCATTGCAGCACTGTTTACAATAGCCAGGACATGGAAGCAACCTAAATGCCCATCGACAGACGAATGGATAAAGAAGATGTGGTACATATATACAATGGAATATTGCTCAGCCATAAAAAGGAACGAAATTGGGTCATTTGTGGAGACATGGATGGATCTAGAGACTGTCATACAGAGTGAAGTAAGTCAGAAAGCAAAAAACAAGTATCGTATATTAATGCATATATGTGGAACCTAGAAAAATGGTACAGATGAACTGGTTTGCAGGGCAGAAATTGAGACACAGATGTAGAGAACAAACGTATGGACACCAAGGGGGAAAATGGCAGGGGTGGTGGTGGTGTGATGAATTGAGAGATTGGGATTGACATATATACACTAATATGTATAAGATGGACAACTAATAAAAACCTGCTGTATAAAAAATAAAATTAAATTTTAAAAAAGTAGTAATAAAAAAATCAATCAATCAGCTAAACTTGACCAATAATTAGTTCAGAATAATTAGATAGGGCCAATAAAACAGTAATTATAACTGAATTCTATATGTTCTAGAAACTAGAGGAAAAACTGATCATGTTTAGTAGAGGCATAAGAGATACTTTTTTTTTTTTTTTTTTTTTTGGGTTATGTGGGCCTCTCACTGTTGTGGCCTCTCCCATTGCGGAGCACAGGCTCCGGACGCGCAGGCTCAGCGGCCGTGGCTCACGGGCCCAGCCGCTATGCGGCATGTGGGATCTTCCTGGACCAGGGCACGAACCCATGTCCCCTGCATCGGCAGGCGGACTCTCAACCACTGCGCCACCAGGGAAGCCCAGAGATACTTTTAAAAAGATCAAAATATAAATACTACAGAAAAGTATTACTATATCTAAGATGAAAAATATACTAGATAAGATTAATGGCAAATAAGACATCGCAGGAGAAATGTTCAGTAAAGTTGAAAATACAGCAATAGAAACTATCCAAAGAGTAATAGGTAACAACAAAAAATTGAGATCTAGGGTGGTGGGACAATTGTGAAGCAAAGTCAACCAGCCTAATATAAATATTATCACAATCCCTGAAGAAGAGAGCTAGAAGGGATCAGGAAAACAACAAACAACAACAACAAAAGAACCCATAGCCTAACATTTTACAACTTTGATGTAACTCACAAATCTACAAGTTTAAGAATTTCAATAAACCCCAAGAAAAATAAACCAAAAGAAAGCTACTCCATTGACCTAAACATGATGATTTTTCTGAAACCAGTGATAAAGAGATAATTTTAAAAGCAGCCAAAGTTTATATATTTTAAAAGACACATTATTAGAGAACAAAGGTAAGAATTCCAGGAGATTATCCATAACAAACAATGCAAGTTAGAAAACAATGGAACATCATCTTTCAAATATCAAAAGAAAAATCAACTTAAAAATTATTTACCCAAATTCAAAAAGAGTCATGTGTCAAAATGTTCACTGCAGCGCTATTTACAATTACCAGGACATGGAAGCAACCTAAGTGTCCATCAACAGATGAATTGGGCTTCCCTGGTGGTGCAGTGGTTGAGAGTCCACCTGCCAATGCAGGGGACATGGGTTCGTGCCCCGGTCCGGGAAGATCCCACATGCCGCGGAGCGGCTAGGCCCATGAGCCATGGCCACTGAGCCTGCGTGTCCGGAGCCTGTGCTCCGCTACGGGAGAGGCCACAACAGTGAGAGACCTGCGTACCGCAAAAAAAAAAAAAAAAAAAAACCCTGATGAATGGATAAAGAAGATGTGGCACATGTATACAATGGAATATTACTCAGCCATAAAAAGAAACGAAATTGAGTTATTTGTAGTGAAGTGGATGTACCTAGAGTCTGTCATACAGAGTGAAGTAAGTCAGAAAGAGAAAAAGAAATACTGTATGCTAACACACATATATGGAATCTAAGGGAAAAAAAAAAGGTCATGAAGAGCCTAGGGGCAAGACGGGAATAAACACACAGACCTACTAGAGAATGGACTTGAGGATACGGAGAGGGGGAAGGGTAAGCTGTGACACAGTGAGAGAGTGGCATGGACATATATACACTACCAAACGTAAAATAGCTAGCTAGTGGGAAGTAGCTGCATAGCACAGGGAGATCAGCTCGGTGCTTTATGACCACCTAGAGCGGTGGGATATGGAGGGTGGGAGGGAGGGAGACGCAAGAGGGAAGAGATATGGGAACATATGTATATGTATAACTGATTCACTTTGTTATAAAGCAGAAACTAACACACCATTGTGGAGCAATTATTCTCCAATAAAGATGTTAAAAAAAATTATTTACCCAGAAAAATAGATATTTCAATGAGGAAGCTGAAATAAAGACTTCTTCAAGACAAAGTAAACCTTAAAGATTTCATCACCAACAGACCTGCATAACAACAACAGTACATCTTAAAATAAGCCCATAAAGTAGGAGGGAGTTTATTAATTTGGGAAGATGGATGTATACAAAGTAATTAACAGCACCAGAGATGGTAACTATACAGGTAAATACAGAAACTTAATTTCATATTATTTAAATATTTTAGAAAGATAAATGCCTCTGTAAAGCAAATGAAGACCACTCTCTATATGGAGAGTGGTCTTACAGCACTTGAAGGAAGTCTGTGAAAAGCTTATTAAGTAAGCACACTATAAACCAAAAAGCACCCACAAAATAACAAAACAAAGAACTATAGCTAATAAGCCAACAAAGAAAATAAAATGGATACATAAAAAATACTCAAAAATCCAAAAAGGAAAAAAAGAATAAAAAGGAACAAAGAATGGATTCAGAAAAAGGAAGCAAATAATATAGTAGATTTAAAGGCAGGAATAATCAACAAAAAATCAATTAAAATCACACTGAAAATCAAAGAAACTAAAATTTGTTAAGATCAGTAAAATTAACAAACCTTTAGCAACTTAATCAGAAACAAAAGGGGAAAAAATTTTACTATTATCAGGAATGAGAAAGGTGGCATCACTACAGATTGTATAGCTATTAAAGGGATTATAAGACATTATCATAAAAAATATAAAATGTATAAAATTTCTTTAACAAATTACCAAAACTCACTCAAAAAGAAACAGGGCCCTATACTGATTTTCAAATCGGAAAATGCCAGGTTCAAATTGCTTCACTACTGAATAGGAAGGATATTCCTATTTAAGTAAAAATATAAATAAATTATTATTTAACTTGACTTACTGTGGTGATCATTTTGTCCTGTATGCAGGTAGTAAATAATTATGTTGTACACCTGATACTAATGTGATGTTACTTGTCGACTGTATCTCAATAAACAAATAAAAATAATAACTGTTATTTTAGGGGTACTTGAGGAAAAATAATAATTCCACGCACTTTTTTTTTTTTTGCGGTACGCGGGCCTCTCACTGTTGTGGCCTCTCCCATTGCAGAGCACAGGCTCCGGACGCGCAGGCTCAGCGGCCATGGCTCACGGTCCTAGCCGCTCCGTGGCATGTGGGATCTTCCCGGACTGGGGCACGAACCCATGTCCCCTGCATCGGCAGGCAGACTCTCAACCACTGCGCCACCAGGGAAGCCCCCAAGTTTTAATCATTTGTAAAAACGAGGATAGCAAATTCCAGTTTTGGCCTACCTCCTATGATTGCTGTAAGAAACTAATAAGAGAGAGAGTATAAAGGGTGTTGGAAATCCTGCAAAAGTACTAAGCAATTTGAATGTGTTCAAGGAATCTCTATTTTCTATGTTATTCAAGACTATTTTGTCTGTGACACTCATTTTAGTGTAAAATGGTCTACTGTATATTGTGATGTTCACTTGTTTAACAAATCACCCTGTGTTAATTACTTCATTTAGGCATCTTTTGTCTTCACTCTATCCCATGCATGGGTTGGTTTAACTTTCATTTTTCACATGAAAAAAGTGAAGCTCAGTGAGGTTAAGAAAATTGCTGAAAGCTGACAAGTTAAAATCTGAGATTGAAGCTCTCTTTTATGTAGTTAACAAAGACTGAAGTCTTTGCATTATCTTATCTTTGTGAGACCGTTTAGGTTTTAAGACACGTTCTCTGTTATTTTCCCTTTTCTCTCCTCTTTCCTCGGATCCTGACTATAAACTAAATAACCAATACTCTTTGGGTCAAAGAGAAACAAATTACTTTTTTTTTTTTTTGGTTTGACTACAGAATTTGGTTTATCTCAGCCCATTACTTTTTTATTTGCCTGATATAGTGACTGCATTCTCTGTCCCAGCTTCAATTCTCATGCTATTTATAGCCTTAGCCTCAACCATCTCTGCTAAAAATCTACTTAATATGACATTTTCCTTTGAAGGATTTTAAATTACCTCTCTCAAGCTTATTAATCCTCTCGATTTCGTGAACAAATACAGATGCAATATGTCTTTACCCTTTATGACATTTTTGATAGAGAGGTGTGCCTATTAAACTCTATGAAAATCAAATTTGATCTGTGTAGACCTGAGTCTAACTTTTTTAGTTAATCTTTAAATGGCAGCACTTTCTCCTCACAAAGCATTGACTAGTTCACAGAACTTTCTGTGAACTTTCTTCCACTTAGTTCTTCCCCTTCACCCTCCCTCCTTTCCTCCTTCCCTCCCCTCCTTCAAATTCAGTGATGAAACAACACAGCATTCTTGATAAATGTGAGCTACAATTATTTCTAAGAAGGTATGTTCATCTGAACACTTATGTGTGTTTGTTTCAAGGACTCTTTTAATATTAAAATCTCATCAAATATTTTATTTCAAACTAAAAATGTTTTAGCAAATTATATTCCCACCTTTGTACATGGTACAGAGTTCTTCCAAGCCACTCCTGAGCCCTTTCAGTGTGGCCCTATTAAATTTTTACCTCCCTTTTTTTTTCTGTTACTCCAGTTATTTTCCAGGCTCACCAGGAACATTCCCTGACAGATGAGAGCCAGCCATTTCTCCAAGGAACTCTTCTAACTTAGAGTGGGATATGTTATTTAGAAATAAAAATTGTGGCCCCAAAATGATATTGAGGATGGGATATTATCACTGCTATGTTCTCTCATTAGGTAAAGTTAGAATTTTTAAAATCACATATATATATATATATTTTCAATTTAGCTTAAGATTTAATGGTTTTAAATTGCATACAATGTCCAATTAAAAAAAACGTAAAAGCCACTAAAATACAAGTTTCAAATTCAAACACAGACATTGTTTACTAAAACACTGGAAATACTGGAAAGGAAAAAAAGTCAAAATAAGTTACACTAATATTCGTAACTGCAAGATACCTCTACCTCTGCCAGGTGCCCCACTTGGAGACATTTTGCTTCAGTGACACCCAGGAGCCTGCACTGCTGCTGTAGCAATTATGACACTGTTGTCATGTTTTGTCATAAAAATTTTTGATTTATGCAAATTTATCTACATTTTTCTTCATTTCTTCCAGATTTTGAGCAGAGAAAGGCTTTCTCCATTCTTCACCTCAGAGGAATTTTGTGGCTTTTTTTCCCCTTCAGATACATAAATGGCTTCAATTTTACATTTAGATTTCTAATCCACTGGGAATTTATCTAGTGTAAGGTAAAGAAAATTATATCATTAGACAATGGTTATACACTTGTCCCAACATCAATCAATTTAAAAAGCCATTGTTCTCCAGTGATTTGAGACATCATATTTCTGATCAACTAAATTCTCACATGTATTTATTTAGATGCAATTCTCTACCGTCTCTGAATTTCTGCAGATCTTAGGAGTGAGGCACTAATAGCCTTTTGTTCTGGACTTTCTTGTCAAGAACGTTTGCACAGCAAACAGCTTTGGACGACAGAAATGGCATCTCCTCTGGAGCAAAGACCAGGCATGCTCACTGCCTATAATGAAAGATTTGGGCTCTCTAACTCAGGGTTCCTCTCTTCTAGGGCACTCCCTCTGCAAGCAGACATCATCTATTTCACGTTGCCCTGTGATAACTGGGACTTGGGGAACAGGCACAGATAATGATAATGATCTCTGACCTAGGAATCTTCTGTCTTCTATCACTGTCTATGATAATGTAGCAGGATTCCATGTTAATTTGAAAATAAAGTAAAATCTCAGACATGCTTCTGAACTTTAACTGTTTTACTAGTTTTGTGTAAATGGACCAATACCACACTATTTGAATTATAGGGGGTTTATGATAGGTTTCAATATCTGGTAGGGCAGAACCTCTTCATGTCCCCTTTTTAGGAGTTTCCTAGCTATTACTCCATATCTGTTTTTCCATATAGGTAAAAGCAACTTATCTAGTGCGGGAAGAGGGAAAATCTTTGTTGGTATTTTTACTGGATTCTTGAATAAGGTAATAAAGTTTTTAATTCGTTGGGACAAACATGTTAATGATGTTGAGCTCTTCTGAACAAAAACCTGCTATAATTTCCAATTTTTTCAAGTGTAACAGATGCAACTTTCATCATGGTTTAAGAATTTTCTTGTACAGATTTGTCCATTTCTTGTTAAGGTATTTTCTACTATTTTATCTTTCATTTTATATTTTATATAGGCCTCATCTTCTAGTAAAACATCCTACTTGTTATCATTTGCATATATGAAGGATACTGATTATTATAGGATTTTTAATGTAACACTAACTTCTTGGTTTCCCTTATTGTTTATAGTATTTTTTAATTGTTTTTCTTGAATTTTTAAGGCATACCATCATATCCTCTTCAATAGAGATAGTTTTAAATATTCTTTTACCAGAAACTTATCTTTAATTTCTTTCTCTTCTATAACTATCTTGGGAAGTTCTCTCAAAACAGTATTAAACAGTAATGGTGATAGTGGGCATTCTTGCCATTTCCTCTGTTTAGGGAGAATGCCCTATTTTCCCCATTAAGAAAGATGCTTTTCTTTGGGGCCAACATATGTAATATACAAACACTCACAGACATATACATCAGATTAAGAAAGTATCTATTTAATCCCATTGAGTGTTTTTAGCATGGATACCTGTTGAATTTTTAATGTATTAATATGATAGATTTTTAATGTACTTGTATATATTGATTTAAATAGATTGAGATGATCTTAACTTTAAGGTTTTATGGAATTCCCCTTTAAAACTGTGTAGGACTGATCCTACATTGAGGAGACTGTCTTTTGACAATTTTATGTGTTGTTTTTTTTTTTGCGGTACGCGGGTCTCTCACTGTTGTGGCCCCTCCCGTCGTGGCCTCTCCCGTTGCGGAGCACAGGCTCCGGACGCGCAGGCTCAGCCGCCATGGCTCACAGGCCCAGCCGCTCTGCAGCATGTGGGATCTTCCCGGACCGGGGCACAAACCCCTGTCCCCTATATCGGCAGGCGGACTCTCAACCACTGCGCCACCAGGGAAGCCCAATTTTATGTGTTTTATGGAAGGACTCAGGGGTAGAATATTACTGGGTTCATACATGGTTAATGTGTTTAGCAGCCTTGATAGACAGAAGCCCAGTGCACATTTTCTTTCCTGAAGCATTCCTGAGATGTGGCCCCGTTTCACTTCAGTGAACCTTGATGAAAAGCATGATATCAGTGTGATTTTGTTTTTGTGGTGGTTCTTTGGATGTTTGGTTTTTTGTTTGTTTGCCTGGTGGCCCAGAGGAGTTTTTCAAAATTATCTTTAAGCTGTTCAGGTGACATAATTTTCCTAATTTGCTTTGGGTTTGACTCTTGGGTGAATTTCCCCATTGTAGGTGGTGTTCCTAAGTACCTCCTTTATGTCAGGAGAGTTGTGCGCTCTGAGTGTTGCTATCGCCTGGCTTCATGCTCTGAAAAGATGTGTTGATAGGAGGCCTGCCTATTCAGCAAGTAAAATACCAGTGGAGTGTGCTTGTCAGCTGTCTATTTGAACTGCATAGGTAAGTGGACTCCGGGGATGTCTAACATTCAGTGTTCCGGGGCACAACAGACCTAATTGGGTCAAAGGAAAGGAGTCAAGTGCAGATGCAGTAGTCCCAGTAGAGCAGGCTCTGTGAAGGGACTCTGGCACTAGGGGCACCTGAGAACACCCATCCGAAACAGGACAGGCTTAAGGATAAACAGCAGCAGGAATTATAAGAAAAAGCTTTGGTCCACAAGGTACCTGATGTACTGGCATCCACCATGGCTTAGACTTGTAAACAAATGCTGGTTTGTTATGGTTTCATAGGCAGCTGACATGTCCCTACACAAGGACAGGGCAATGGGAAAACTTAGCCGGGACAAGATAATCCCCCCCACAGGGACAACAGATCTACTGGAAGACAGATGGGCCACCTAAGATACACTGGCTGTGCACAAGTAGGCCATTTTCCACATTATATAAGGCACATCTGCTTGTGTGTTTGCCAGTTCACACAAGTTCTCAGTGGCCAGTGGGGCACTTCTGAATTTTTCCAAATATTTGGGGTGCCTTAGGTCACATATCGGCTGCTCATATGATAGTACTTGTATCTACAACTTCTTTCCTTTGATTACAAAAATATTGAGCTAATGAGTTAACTTTAAACAATAATGCAACGTCAATTATCCTGTAATTATAAGGTTTTCTTTTCCCAAAATGCATTCTTTGTACTTTCAGACTCTGTTCCACATCTACATTTTGCCAATAGAGCCACCTTAGCACCCCTGGTCTGTAGTTCATCTTCATTCCTTCTCCATTAAGGTAAGTCTCCTGTGAAATGCTCCTTATGTATGTGTATTGGCCGCTGTTAAATATTTTCAAAATTAATTGCTATGTTGGTCCAGAAGGAGAAGACAGAGGAATTCAGTAACTGTACGTTTATCCTTCCTTTTTCCATCATGCAATATGCCACTACTTGAATATTCATGGATCATCCCTATATGCAAAACAAACAGAGAGGAAAAGTAACGACACCAGGACAAAGTAGTGATAATTGCCACGTTGCCTGAATGAAAAATGTAGAATCAGTAATGTTTAAATCAAAATGAAGGATAAGTTTTTGTGGTAGGCAGAATTATGGTCCCCAAAGATGTCCATGTCCTAAACCTTATAATCTGTGACTACATTACATTGTCAGCAAAATAGTATTAAGATAGAAAATGGAATTAAACTTGCTAATCAGTTGGCCTTAAAATAGGGAGATTATCCTATATTATCCAGGTAGGCAGACTGCAATCACAAGTGTCCTAAAGTGGATGAATGGGACAGAAGGGGAGTCAGAGTCAGGGAGAGATGTCATTATGAAAGGAAAGGCTTTGAAGATGGAGGGAGGGGCCACCAGCAAAAGAAGGTGGGCAGCCTCTAGAAGCTGAAAGAGGTCAGGACACAGATTCACACCTAGAACCCACAGAGAGCAACACACTGCTAAACCCCGATCTAGCTCAGTAAGGCTTCTAGCCCACAGAACTGTAAAATAATACATTTGTCTTGATTTAAGCGCTAAATTTGTGGTAATTTGTTGCAGCAGCAATAGAGAACCAATATAGTTGTGAATACTGAATCAATACTGAATAGAACCATGGAATTTAGTAAATGATGTTTTCCTCTAGATTTAAATTATTTTAACTGTATCCAGAGAAATTTTCTTTATGGAAAGTCATGTTTTGAATGTTTTATTGTTAGGTATCTTTAATCTCAACTACAATTCTTTGAAGGTATAAAACCAATGAAATTATTACAAATTTCTCTTTAGTTTTTGCTTACTCTAGTTAAAAGCCCTATTTCCAGCAAATTAAAGTTTTACTTTTTAACATCTACCTTTAGATTCAAGTTATCTATCAATTTATATTATATAACAAACAACTTTTATTTTTTCACCAAACTTGCAAAACAGACAAAAATATAGCATAAAACTATACATGTGAGAAAATGTAAAATGCACTTTAAAACCCAGAGCTAAGATTTCATTTACATTAGTCATTAACAATTAGGCAAGAGAGATTATGTAAGGAATTTAAATCATAGAACTTATACTGTATATTTAAATGTTGCTAAAAGCACTGAGATGAAATAACTTGCAAGTGTAAGTGCTTCTTCTCACTTATTAAGACCACCACCAACCCCAAAAAAGGTATGTTATCAATTACCTAATCTTCTCACAGAAACAAGATCTTTAATTAGTGCAGCGACAGTGTTAAATGAAAAGAATATTTCACTATGAATTAGGTAAAATTTAAGTAACTTGGGCATTTTACTTTTCATGAAGCTCTACTTTAAAAACACATCAAAAGGATAAAGGATAACAAGACAACTCAAGATGTTCTGTTTTAACTTCAACTCTTAAAATTTGGCATCAACAGTGCAGAATCAGGACCTGTTTATTTTGTTTTTTGAAATCATAGAGCACAGTGATTAGTATTACAAACCATGTCAATTGGCCTTGTTATAATGCCTTTCTTCTCTACTTTGTAACTGATTGACATTTGTTGTAACCCCTCCAATCTGTAGCTTTCTTATATGAATACTTCTTCGTACCAGTGAGGATCACGTGGGCTGATGCCTGCTAAATACTCAGGAAGGTGCCAGGCCTATACTGAGTACACATAAATTAACAAGTATTTCATTCTTATATTTTAAAAGTATCATTGCTTTGTGCGGGCATGTATTATGTAAGTGTATGTCCATGTACAGATCTAGAAAAATACAAAGGTATGCCATTAATTATATAAATGGGAAATGACGAAGCTCTTTAGTAATAAAACCTGTGTGAGATTGCCTCGGAGACACCTCCAAACTGGAGGTGAAAATCACTGTATTTTGTAGGTGTATAGTTCTCCATCACCCTGCTTTTCTACTACCTGGAGCTTCTGGAAGAACCAAAGCTGCATGTCAACATAAGGTGTTTTTCTACTTCTTTTTGATCTCCTGGCCCTGATCATTCACTTTGGTTTTCCATGCTATCTGTTACTACAACATGAGACCTCTAATTTCATTTATCTAATCATTTAGTTTGTCTGTCTCATCAACCCAAATGCTTCAGGTGTGACCCACATGCCTCTTTTATTTTGTGTTAGTCAATCTCTCTTCATGAACGACCTTTAGTGAGAATGTAGTATTAGTTCAGATCATTCTCACTTTGCAGTGGAAGTATTTTATTTTGCTTCCATGTCAGTAATAATCTCTACTATATTTTCAGTCCATGGAAACCAGGACGCTACCTTATTCTACCCCAAATGTTAATGACTACAATTCCCTAATAATTAAATGGGAATAATACGCATTAGGCACATGGGATCGATCATCTGTAGAAAGGACGCTACCCCAAGATTGTTTTTAAATATGTGAAAACTTCGGAAACCACTGAAAATTCAGTCAAAATAAGGTGTGTTCAGACATGTGTTTTTTACCCAAGGAAAACAGCATATCCAATTGTTCCTTTACCCACCCAATTAAGTGAAAAAGTTGAGCATTTAAAAGTGCCGAAACTCGATGATTGTGAGTCAGTGGACAAAAGCTGGATCATCTCTGGGAGACTGACAAAAGCAAATGTCCAGACTTACAAACATAATGACTTAAACCTGTAACGCGAGACCCACCCTAGTATATACCCATCCAAGTCCCAGGGCCTTGTGAGGCCCTGAGACAGCCAGCTGACATCCGCCAGGGTACTATTTGCTAACACAATATAGGCTATGACTACACTACACCAAGAATTTCATTTTCTATTCCCAGTAGGTATCCCTGACTGTGACACCAATAATACTATTTTGAAATATACTACATTTTAAAATATACTACACTTTAAATGTACTTGTATTTACAAAAAATAAATCTACACATGAAATTCAGTTTTTCCTCTCTTTTAAATTATCAAATACAGGAAAGGTAACTGATTTTTCAAAATTTAAAATCAAATATGAGTAAAATATGTATTGGCATTACTTGTATTAAATTTATAATAACTAAAGAGCTTGTCTATTTCCAACAACAGAATCAAAAAGATTAGGGAAAGCATTAAGCATGTGAAATTTAAAGTTTCTAAGAAAAGGATAAGTAAAATTCTGGAAAGTCAAAACAGAAACCCAAAATAAATGTATATCTTTGAAATCATTTCCTGATTGAAAGCAATACAAATATGAAAGGTTCATATTATGTGCATTAAAGATTCATGAAAAGCCAAGTGTTCTGAAAATGTAACTCGATTAAACTGAATATTCTTTTAGATTAGAATAATAGCTACATAATAAGTTTATTCATTTATTTTAGAAATATTTGTTGAATACTTAGTAAGTGCCAGGCATTGTGACAGAGTTCGACGGTACAATGCCCCTGTTCTTTTAGAGCTTACAGTTTAGTAGGCAATACAGATTAGAAAAGTGGCCAGAAGAAGACACTCTGATTAACATTCTGATATTTAGTTGTTCTGTAGATGGAAAAGCATGTAGGAGTGGCAAATAACACACAAAGGGCAATAGGACATCTTTTTACTGCATATATTGCATGCTATTAGTTATTAGTTGTTCTCCCTTGACTATTAGCAGTTTCCTACTCACATTATTTAATGACCTTGATACAGAAAAATATTACTTAATGTTTTTAAAATTTATTTGATTTTATTTGGTTACTTTTGGCTGTATTGGGTCTTTGTTGATGCGCGTGGGCTTTCTCTAGTTGCAGCGAGTGGGGGCTACTCTTCGTTGCAGTGCGCAGGCTTCTCATTGCAGTGGCTTCTCTTGTTGCCGAGCACGAGCTCTAGGCACGCGGGCTTCAGTAGTTGTGGCTCGCGGGCTCTAGAGCGCAGGCTCAGTAGTTGTGGCTCATGGGCTTAGTTGCTCCGTGGCATGTGGGATCTTCCTGGACCACGGCTCAAGCCCATGTCCCCGGCATTGGGAGGCGGATTCTTAACCACTGCGCCACCAGGGAAGCCCTAGAAAACATACTTTTAAAGAACCAAGAAATATCCTCAAGCATGAGTACAACGTCACAACTTCTTCCTCTGTCAATTCTAACCTCAGTGGCCAAATCCTTGGACATTCCCGTATACTTGATACTCTCTTGGTAAAAATTCTAGTAGGTTAAATTCAAAGCTAATGTTTTCAGAATGCTTGTGGACAAAATCGACAAGGCTGATTCGTTTACTGAAAACATAACTGGCAGTCAGGAAGTCCTAATTCCATTTTCAGTTCACGATTGATTCACTTTCTGCCTTTGGTGAGATACATCATGAACCTATCCCGTGTGAAAATGCATGATCTGTCTGTTAATGTTATTTGCACACTCATGTGTAGATGTTTTATTTTCTAGTATTATGAAATTTGGTCTTATAAGGGCATAGCCAACAGGGCTTAGGGAGGCATGGCTATGACTTTATATTTATGGTACAAATGATAGAATGATTTATAACTATGGAGGTCATAATAACGAGGGCTGCTTAAGATGTAACATGTTGGGGATTGTACCTACTCTGTTGCAAAGACCCTCAGCTCCAAAATAAGGTACTTATCATCTCTTTAATAAAAATGCTAAAATTTGGGCTTCCCGGGTAGCGCAGTGGTTGGGAGTCCGCCTGCCGATGCAGGGGACACGGGTTCATGCCCCGTTACGGGAGGATCCCGCATGCCGCGGAAGGGTTGGGCCCGTGAGCCATGGCCGCTGAGCCTGCACGTCCGGAGCCTCTGCTCCGCAACGGGAGAGGCCACAGCAGTGAGAGGCCCGCGTACTGCAAAAAAACAAAACAAAACAAAAAGCTAAAATTTAAAACCTTCCACTGGAAGATGAATCCCATTAAAGTACAGTTTTATTTAGTTACTTGTTTTTTTTATATGCATTTGCCTCCTCAGTTATCTTACTCCATAGTATTGAAACCATTAAACTTTGATTTCTCAGGCAGTGCTTAGCTTCAAATTATTCTCTTCACTGAGAATAATGACAAACAACATCTCAGAGAAACTGTTGTAGATTCCCATTACCAAGGTTAAGAGTCCCTCGGATTTGTCTTCTTGTCCCCTAACTTAATCTTCAGCATCTAATTTTCCCGAAATTTGCCATGGGATTTGGGGTATTTGTTTAGATTTGTAAAGGGAGGTCTAGATTGGATAGTAATGGTGATTGAAGTGCGCATACATGTGTGTGTTTTCAATACAAATTGGGATTCCTGTTCACTTAGCAGTGAACATCAATTTTGATTATAAGAACCCGACGTTTGTGTGGCCTGTATAAAGAGGAGTGAATGGGGTTTAGGCAACCCATTCTTTTTTCCTGGGGATGCCGTTCCTCTGTCTCACCTGAGGGCCACTGGGGCTGTTGCACTAGCCTGTCTCTCATGTCCCAACCCCAGCTGTGCAAGTCTCCTATGAGATCATGTCCGTTTCAGAGAACTGCATTCCTGTCTTTAATCTTAAAGAAAAAGGCCAGGGGCCCCTGTAAGGCAGAAGCTCTGAGGTCTATGGATGGGGGTGGTGGAACAGCCAGGGCACGTGGAGGAGGTGTGGGGATAGCAGAACCCGCCACCCGCCCTACAGCTGCCTCTGAAGGGCACAGAGTGTCAGAAGCTATGATCAGGATATCTTAACTTTAAAATAACAAAAGACCTTAAATCTTTAGCACCACCAAAGAAAAGTAGGACAGGAAAAGAAAGCTATGAAGTTCTTCTGTTTGGTAGTTTATTAGACAATGCATTCAATATAAAAGATAATTTATATTTCTGCCTTAGTTTAAGCTCCTAAGTGGGCATGGAGGTGAGGTGCCGTCGGCCCAATTTAAATGCTGTTAAATTTGGTCTGATATTGCTATTTAGATTGGTTACAGGTTTGAAGTACAATAAAAATATGCATTAATTCTCCCTTAATATTGGTGGAGTTATATTAAAATATCGCTTGGTTAAATTATATTAAACCATTATTAGTAACATTTTTTCATGTTCAATCCAGGTGTATGCTCCTGAAATTAAATGGGGACTAATTCAGCTAATTGTAAGTCTTTATTAAAAAAAAATTGATTTTCTGTATAGATAATCCAAGACTCTATTAAAGAAACACATTCTGTAGCCAAGGAATTTGTATCAATAACCAAGGGAGCTAGAGTCCTTAGTGTGTGCTTATTAGAACAATTAGAACAAGACTTAACCAGGATGTTATATTTCCATAGCAAATTGTTCCCTGATGTGGGCAGCTTAGGAGTGCAGTAGGGTAAAAATCCTCTTGCAGATCCAAGAAAAACTGGAATGACTAAAGTCTCGTAACACTTTGCAAATTTTCTGAAAAGTTAGGGAAATGAAGCCCAAAACAGCACCCACTTCTAGATGACACATGGATCTGTAGTTGCCCAGTCCTGGCAAGTGTTCACATGGTAAGTAAGGGGGGTAGCGGGTTGTAAGGTGACAATTTAAACACTGGAAACTCTGCAAACTAGAAGCCAAGTCCTCAGAGCACCCACTCCACATGGTTATAGATGAAAATGCGTTAGAATGTTTATAATGTTACCTTGAAATTAGAGTATTTTACATGTGCAGAGTGCAACCGTATCGAAACCACACAACACCTCTGTGACACAGCTAAGGATTATTGTCTCTCTGCAGAGGAAAAAGATGGTCACAGATGTTAAGTGACCTGCCAGCAGCCTAAGTACATCACGGCTGGAAGCTAGGATTGGTCCACGGAAGCCTTTGGTTCTCAGAATGTGCTTAGAATGTACTGGCAGTAGAGTCAGGAAAGCAGTTATGTAACTCTTATATCCTCCTTTTTGTGTTCACATTTTAAAGATGAGTTTTTTCAGAAGATTCCTATTAGGCAATAACACTGAGAAGTAAAGGAAGATAGAAAGAGTCGAACACTCCTCAAAGAAATACTTTCCCTGCAACATACAAAGTATCCCAGGCACAGGGAGGGCACAGCTTGATAGTCAATGTTATACAAGAACTCCTTTCTAATTATCTAATGCTACACAACAAATCGGGCCAAAACTTACTGGCTTAAATTAAGACAATTGATGTTTACATTTTCTGTGTGCTAGCAATTCAAGACGGGCTGGAGTTGAACTGTTTGGTTAGGGTCTTACATGCAGTGGCATTCATATGGTGGCTGAGGTAGGTGAGAGCTGGCAGGCATCTCTCTCTTTGTATGGTGGGTCATAGGGCCTCTCCATGGGGGTCTTTCCACACAGACGCTGGCATGCTGGCCCCAGTGTGGTCAGAATTATGACACGGTAGCCCATGGCTGCAAGGAAAGTGCTCCAGCAAGCAAGCAGAAGTTGCAATGCCTTTTCTAACCGACTCTCAGAGGTCATGCAGCATCATTTCAGCTGCTTTCTGTTGGTTACAAGTGAGTCAAAACCCGCCCCCCTTCCCCACCTCCGTTCACGTGGAGGCACACACAGGAGGGCTGATGACAGCAATGTCAAGGTCCTATTGTAAAAGTTTGCAGAACAGACAGAGATGTTGCGAGAGAGATGTTGCAACCGTATTTGTAACATACAGTCCCCTACAACATCTTACAGAAGAGCCAGTCTTTTGTAAATGACGACAGAAAGGACTGACGAAGAGGTTTCATGGGTACGTCACACTCACGCCCCACTGACAAGGGCAGACATATAATTGGAGGGTCTTGCTCTTACTCTCAAGAAACTCTACAAGGATAGGAGATATATGCAGCCATCCCAAGAAGAATGGGATATAGAATCCTCTGTGGTAGATGATGGCTCGAAGGGAACTGTAGTGGGAAGGAGGGGTCAGGAGTTGAAAGTTATAGGAAATGGCATGTTAGTTTAGGCTTGGTATTGAGGATACTTACCTGGCATTAAAAGATACGTTTAAAATTCACAGAGGAGGGAAGGAAGGACAAATCAGATGCCCCCTCCTTTACTGAAGTGGTATTTGTGGGATATTCCACTGGGTGTGAATTTCTGAGTGTAATCTGCCATACGCTCGGTTTTCCTTGGATTCTACAAATTTTCCCCTGAATGGGAAAACTCAACTAACTAGACCTCCTATTCCTAAAAATTGCTAGTTATTTAAACGTTACAGATGTAGAAAACAAATGTATGGATACCAAGGGGGGAAGGGGGGGTGGTAGGAATTGGGAGAGTGGGATTGACATACATACACTATTGATACTATGTATAAAATAGATAACTAATGAGAACCTACTGTATAGCACAGGGAACTCAGTGCACTACGGTGACCTAAACCGGAAGGAAATCCAAAAAAGAGTGGATATATGTATATCTATATTTATAGCTGACTCATTCTGCTGTACAGTAGAAACTAACACAACATTGTAAAGCAACTATACTCCAATAAAAATTAATTAATAAAATAAAGGTTGTGCAAAATTCTTACAATAGAACCTAGCAATTAGTAAACACAAAGATAATGTTAGCTAGTATTTTCCTATCCTCATCGCAATCATCCTCACTCCGTGTAGACTTCAATTGCGACACAGGTCTTCCCATTATGGGCACCACGTGTCCTCCAAATGTCAGCACTGACAATTGTTTGCTTTTTTTATTTTGCTCCACTATAATCCTTACAAAAATAAGGCCAATAACTGCCTCGTTCTTAATTTTATTCCTAATGGATATACGGCACTTTTCAAACATCTTAGTGCAAACATGTATCTTTTTCTATTCCTCAAGGCATGAATAATTATGCTTTCAAATAAAATTAAGAATTATAGTAAATTAATGTAGTTATCCTTATTAATAAGACAAATCAGTATATACATGCAGTTTCTGTACAATTTATGTGTATTATAAATATAAGTATATATATGTTTGAATTCAGCTTGTACACAAATTGCAAATTCCGACTCTGGGGAAATGATGTGTGATAGACAAGATTTATGAAGTATCCTCTGGGGAAATGATGTGTGATAAACAAGATTTATGAAGTATCTCACCTGATGCTGGCAAAATATGAATGTCCAACATTTTAGTTACCTGTGCTTTACAGATGATTTTATAAGGCTACCGAAATGGCTTAAATAACCGTTTGGTTTTTCAAGTCATAAAAACACATCCTGTTTATACAAATATAAATTATACAAATTTACTGAGATTCTGTGGAACAACAATCTTTTCAGGTGTCTCTACTCATAATTACGACTAATTAAAATGTGCCAAAGAAAGGACAGAAATTTATCACTGCTCATTAAACCTGTAAAGACTGTGTTAATTGGATGTCAGGCTCAGTAACTTATGTAAATATTTGCTTCCAGTCTAATGTTAGAGGAAAAGGACAGTGAACTGCAGAGTATTCCAGCTGGGAGTCTAAAGTTTGAAAAGATCTGCAGCTTTAGAGAGACACCATGTATGCAGCTTTTTACTGGGTAACATCATCATCAGACATTGGCCTAAACAAACGGAAAAATTAGTGTGCTGTGCTGTTTGTTGACTTTTAACTGATTTATGGTTCCTCTAACCCACGGGCAGGGCGATGAACCACCGTGGCTCATTTGCAAAGCTGAAGAATTTTAAGACTCTATGTATATGAAACATCTTGTCCTTCCTTAAATGAAGCAAAATATTTTTAGGGTCATGGTATTTAGAAGAGAAAGTGTTTTAACTGAAGAAAAAATGTTTTTCATGCAACACATAGGGTATATGTTGTATATAATCCAATGCCAAATTGTTTTATAAAGAGCACGCTTTGTGTGAATATGAAAGAATTACATGAGAAAAGTGGAGCAAACTTGCTGGAAAACCAGGACTTGGCTATGGATAATGAGGCTAAATTAGATAATGTGCAAAGTATAAAAACGGCTCCTTTGTGTTTCCTAAAAACTGAGGTGTAAGGAGTGTTAAGAGCAAATCATGCAAGAGCCCTAGAACTGTGGACATTTCAGGACTGAGACAGAAAGGGCTGTGGCTCTTTGGATTACTGATTAAGAATTACAACGTCTATGACTTCTTAGGTCCAGACACCTCACATATTTTATCATAATTCCCTGGCCTTTTCTCTCATGTCTTGTCATCTTATGTCTTAATTTCGAAACCCTTTTGCTGTTACTTCAATGCAAATCTTAATGACAAGCTGTTTATATGATCATTTTATTGAATTCCTGTGTTTCAAAAGGGCCTCTGTGTACAGTGTTGCTGGCAGGAGTCAAGGGCGTCATACCACTTCCACCAGTAATTAGTCCAAATTCCCTCTACAATTATTCATCATCAAGAAGACTGGATTCAGGAATGCAGGATCACTGTACCCTTAAACTTGATACAAGTAAATACCAGACTTCCCACATTAAAGACAAGTGTAAGACCTGTGTGCATACTTTTGTACTGAAAGGTAGCAGAGTATCCTCCAAAATACGCTGGTTTGGCCTATTGACTATTTTGAGCTAAAGGCACTTGAAAATGGCGGATAGAAAAGGAACACTCAGATCTCCCCTTTTCTTCTGAAAACAGGAGATGAAACTCTCATGTGGAAGACGCCCTCCCTATACCAGGAGGAAACAGCCTTATTATCAGAGGCAGGGAGTCGAGTCGGAGAAAAACCTCTACAGACAGAACTTGTTAACATGATCTCATCCTACTTTGGTCTCCCGGTGCCTTTTAGTTACTTTTCCACAATCCCTGCTCTTTGTTCAACCCTGTATATAAGCACTCAGACCCATCCAGGTGTCGGGTCTTCATACTGCTGGGTGGGCTATTTATACAGACGTTTCTCCCGCTAACCTGTTTTATGTCAGCTTGAAGACCGTGAGCCCAGCCCAAGACCCTGAGAAGGGCAAGGTAAAGTTCTGCCTCCCCTAGGGTGTCTGGCATGGAGGATGGGCTGTCGTGGGCTGGGACATCCCACTCCCCCTGGAGACCGTTGCTGAGGTCTGAGACCACTGACAGAAAGCCAGCAAGAGGCAAAATTCCTACCACCTCAGCCTCTGGATGTATGTCTGTGCTGTCCGGGCCACAAAGGAAGGTAAGAAATCTCCTCCGTTCCTTTCCAAATTCAATTAGCAGGAGAAAAACATTTGTAAGAATTAGTTCTTTGGATTGAGCCCGTGAATTTGCTTTTTGGGTCCCCACTGGTAATGGATCCTAAGCTTCCAGGGAACAGTCACTGTTTTTCTTTGCTCTGTATCTCACGTGCTGTTTACCATGAGGAAGAAAAGGGGGAGTGTCTCTCAGAGTGTCTCTTTTATATCTGCTGTTTTTCAAGTGCCTTTAGCTCAAAATAGTCAATATGCCAAGTGGGCGTATGTTGGGGAGGCATATTCTGCTACCCTTGAAGACCATCCAGTCACGTTCCCAGAAGCAGAGGAAGCATCACCAGGCATGAGGTCACCGTACACGAAGTATGAACTGACCTACCTGTAGAACTTCACTTAACTGGGAACACAGCCTGAAGGATCTTTATCTTACGCAGTACAGCTCTCACAGCTGGACTTCATCACCTAACTTATGTTTGGCATATTTTCTCAATTTGGATGATGTAGGTTATAGCTGTAGACATTATAATATGAAAAGAGGGCTGTCACCCACTCATCTGCTGACATTTTATCCAATTTTTTTCTTATCTAATTAAAAAATGCCCATAGTCATTTATAAGATAATTTTAATATTTCAATAAAATGTAAATTATTCAAGGAAAAAATCTTCACAAGCTAGCTTATTTAGTAACTCACAAATATGTTAGTTACATGTTCTGGACATATGTTGGACAGTTAGACAAAAATATCTAAAATAAGTTTAAGATAAAGCTTTTTAAAAATCCTTTTATAATGAGATTTTATTTCGGTATCTGTCATGCTTTTCTAAATGAGTACAAGATCCTTCTCACATGCAAGTATACTTGAAGGGAGTACAGTCTTTTGCTAAATTGTACAGATTTATATAATGTTTTATTCTATTTACCTTGCTTCCTAAAAACTAAACAAACAAAAAAATTTAAATGCCTAACTTTCAACATGATGGCTTTAGTTCATTTTTTTCTCACATAATAATTAGCCTTTCAAAAAATGTCTCAAGGGCATATTATAATCTAAGAACCAATTAATTCTCCTCTCTTTTAAAACCTGTTATCCTTTGAAATGATATTTTCTTAAAGAAAGACAAAAGCGGTGTTAAATGGACACCGATGGGACTCTCTAAGGTAGTAACTTGCAGCAGCAGTAAATAACATTACCCTTTAAATTTTCCTTTACTCCAGAAACATAGCCATGTTTAGTTTTCTGATCTGATTTTGGTTTTCAGCCCTCACCTTTCAACTGACCTTGCAGAGGTCACATTGACCGTCCGATGGCATATCCAATGGGCCCTTAAATAATCAGGACCTGTAGGTTCCTTTACCTGTCAGCATTACTTAGTGCTGGCAATACTCCTCTATCATAAGTAAAATACTCTGGCAGCTGAGGTGAATAGTATCTCCTTCTCCGTGTGCTCTTTCTTGAGCATTTCCTACCAGTCTCAACTGCAGATCTTTTATACACTCCTCCAGTTTTTAGATGCCTTAGGCCTGGGTGCAGCAGGGCATTTCTCTCTAAAGCCTCTCCCTAGGTAATCTCATTATGTCCCATGGTTCTGACGTTGTACCTCCTGGTGGACTCCAAATGTAGACCTCCAGCCCAGATTAACGTGAATATCTCAAAGCAACACACTCCAAGTGAAACCCATGTTCCCACACACCCTCACTGCTCACTGTCGCTACCTCTGTAAGTGGGACAATTCACCCAATTGCTTGAGCCCAAAATTTCAGAGTCATCTTAGATTGTTTTCTTTCCTTCATTATCCATGTCTGGAACCCACCCCCAGATCATATACTAAATATTCTATACACGTCTCTCCATATAGACTTCTGTCTCCATAACCTGAAGCATCATTATTTCTCTAGATTACTATAATACCTTCCTACTTTCAGTCACTTATTCATAAAGTAAAAAAAAAAAATTTTAATATAAAAACATTAGTATTCTGGAAAAGTCAAAACTATGGAGGCAGTAAAAAAAAAATCAGGTGTTGCCATGGGTTACTGGGGAGGGAACCATGAATAGGCAGAGCACAGAGGAAATTTAGGGTGCTGAAACGCTTCTGTATGATACAAAAATTGTGGATGTATGTCATCATACATCTGTAAAACTCCATAGAATGCACATCAACAGTGAACCCTGGTGTAAACTATGGACTTTGGGTGATGATTTATCAATGTAAGCTCGTCAGTAATAAATATAGCGCTCTACTAGGGGGCGCTGATAGTTGGGGAGGCTGCCTATGTGTGGGAAACTCTCTACTTTCTGCTTAATTGTCTGTGAATCCAAAACTGCTCTAAAAAATATAAAGTCTATTAAAAAATCATATGTAAAATCCCACTAATCCCTGCCCCACCCCCACATACATTCCTAGGTAAAATCGTTTAATGATTTTTAGGTCCACTTTTTAAAAATCCGAAGCTCCTGAGAATGGCCCAGAAGACTACACGTGATGTGGCCCTTGTTAATCTCTTCAATTTCATATTACACAGTTTTCATCATTGCTCACCTGTGCACGTGTTTCTTTCTTTTTCTTTTTGGAATGCTATTTCCCAGAGTGTTTGCAAGGGGTTTGATGAGTTGTTTAAGAAAACATGTGCACCTGCATAGCATGCATTCCTAACAAGAAATAAGGCATTTCTATCACAACAGAAAGTTCTCTCCCTACACAGTCAGTATATTTGTATTATTTTCACCAAATGTATGTTTTTGACTGTCCTTGGCCTTCATATAAATGAAAACATAAAAGTATGCACTTGCTGGCAATGTTGTATCTGTGCGATTTTTCTGTTGTTATGTGTATCAGTAGTTTGTTCCTTTACATTGCTGAGTAATAAGAATACATTCATTATATGAATATACTATGTTTTGTTTATTCATTTGCCCAATGGATTGTATTGGGGTTATTATATGTAAAGTTGCTATAAACTGTTTCGCACAATTTTTTCGTGCACATAATTTTCCTTCTTCTTGAATAAACATTTAGGAGTGACACTGCTGGGTCATTAGGTTAAAAAATATATATCTATATCTATATATATCCCTATAAGAAATAGCCAAAATCTTTTCCAAAGTGATTGTTTCATCCATTCATGCTCAACATTTTTCTTTCACTATTGGTCTTTTTACTATCACAAATTCTAATGGCCATGTGGTAGAATCTCATTGTAATTTAAATGTGCATTTTCCCAATGACTAACAATGATGAACACCTTTTCAAGTGCTTATAGGCCATTTGTATTTACCTTTGAAAAATGTCTATTCAGGTCTTTTGTCTATTTTATAACTTTTAAAAATTAATTAATTAATTTCTGGCTGTGTTTGGCCTTCGTTGCTGTGCGTGGGCTTTCTCTAGTTGCGGCGAGCGGGGGCTACTCTTCGTTGTGGTGAGCAGGCTCTAGGCACACGTGGGCTTCAGTAGTTGTGGCACGCAGGCTCAGTAGTTGTGGCACGCAGGCTCAGTAGTTGTGGCTCACGGGCTCTAGAACTCAGGTTCAGTAGTTGTGGCGCACGGGCTCAGTTGCTCCGCGGCATGTGGGATCTTCCCAGACCAGGGCTAGAACATGTGTCCCCTGCACTGGCAGGCAGATTCTCAACCACTGTGCCACCAAGGAAGCCCTTTATAACTTTTTAAAGTATTGAATTGTGAGTGTAGATTGAAAAAACATACTTTCCAAAGTGATTATTCCATTTTATTCTCTCACGAGCAATGATGAGAGTACAGATTGCTCCATATCCTGACCAACATTTTTTAAAAATCGTCATAGTTTTTGTATGTCAAATATAGGTATGGTGAATATTTTCTCCCAGTCTGTAGATTGTCTTTCTTAATGGTGTCCTCTGATAAATATGAGCTTCTAATTTGATAAAATCTAATTCACCATTTTTGTCTTTAAAGTTTCTTGCTGTCAGTAACCTGTCTCCGGTTGCAAAAATATCTACCGCTGTTTTCTTCTAGACATTTTATGTGGTATTTTATCATCTATGTTTAATTCTATGATTCCTCTCAAAATAATATTTGTATGTGGAGTGAAGTGGGGTCAAGGTTCTTGGTTAAATCTATATGCATATCCATTTTATCATTAATTGTGACATTGGCTATGTTTTCATAGGTGCCCTTGATAAAAATGAAACAGTTCTGTTGCTTGCCTAATCTGCTGAGAATTGTTTTCCAATCAGAAATGCATATTGATTTTTTTTCACAAATGGCTTGTCCATACTAATAGAAATGATCAATCATTTAATATGGTGGTATACCTTAATTTGTTTCTGAAACTAACTCTATATTACTAGAACAAACTTCCAAGGTCACTCTATACATATATTTAATATGTGTATGTCTGTGTGCACCTGCATACACACACACACACACACACACACACACACACACACACATCCTTTTACATGTTCTTGGTTAAAATTGCTAATATTTCTAATTTGTTGAATATATATGTCTATATTCATGAATATTAATGGTCTGTTTTCAGTAGTAGGGTTACATTGGACTCATAAAATAAGTTGAAAGTGTTTCCTCCTCTTCTTAAAGATTTTGTGCAATAATGGCATTATTTCTTCATTAACTGTTTGATAGAATTCATCATGAAGCCATTTGTGCCTGAAGTTGCCTTTGTAAGAAATTTTAACATTAATTCAATTAAGTTAGACATAAATCTATCCAATTTCCTACATGCTTTTGTGTATTTTAAAACAGTTTTAAATTTTATGTAATTTATTTATCCATTTCATCTAAACTGTAAAGCTTATTTGTATAATGTGCATAATATTCCTTCATTGTGCTGTTACTGTCTATAGGATCTGTAGTTGTGTCTCATATATTCCTGACATTGGTAATTTGCATCCTCACTCTTCTTTCCTCTTGATCAGACCTGTTAGAAGTTCATAATTTTTTTCCAAATAACATCTTTGCATTTATCTATAAATAGTTACATAATCTTCATTTATTTGATGAAAATATCAAATACAGAATTATACAAAGGCAGGGTGTTTTCACCCTTTTAAAATGTTATTCTACTATCTTTCTGTGTTTATTATTTCTAAGAATGCATCATTCATGTCTTTGTTCTCGTCTGTAATGTTTCATTTCTTCTGTGTTTTTCAAAGATTTACCTTTGATTTTCACCATTCTGATTATGATGTTATACTCAAGTGTGGTTTTCTTTGTATTTACTTTTCTTGATATTTTATCTTTCATAACTATATATATGTGTGTGTGTATGTATATGTGTATTTGTATATTTAGGACATTTTAAGCCATTATTTCTTCAAATATTTATTTTTCTGCCCAATTGTCTCTTTCTCTTCCTTCCAGAAATTAAATTATACAGCTGTTAGGATGCTTGATACTTTCCCACAGGTCCACAAAGCTCTGTTAATTTTTTTCAGTCTGTTTTCTCTCCCATTGTTAAGGTGGATAATTTTTATTAATAGTTATTTATGTTTACTGTTCTTTTCTTCTGACACCTCCAATCCCTTCTTAAGCTTATCTACATTTTTTAAATTAAAATATTGTTCTGTTCAGTTTTAGAATTTGGATTTGGCTCTTTTTCAGACCCGCCATTTCTCTGCTGAGTTGTTTTTTTTTTAGTCTCTGAAAATATTTACAAAAGCATCTTTAAAATATTTAAATGCTAATTCCAAATTCTGCACTATATTTGGTTTAGTTTATACTGATTTCCTCTTTAGTATGGAATCCATCTTACTGTTTCTATGAACATTTAGTAATTTTATATACTGAATATTTTGGATGATACATCTTTTCAGACATTGAGTTCTGTTATTTTCCTCTGAAATTCCATCCCCCCTGTGGTGGGGAGCAGCATATATATATATATTTTTACAGTTTTCTAGTTATTGCTTTTCACATGATCCAGAATGTTTCTTCTGCACATGTGTACTTAAGATAACAACCAAAGATTTAGGGTGGGGTATACAAGCAGATTTGGGGATTTGCCCCTTTGCAGCTCCTTCCATTTCAATATTTTCTCCCTTACTTTCCAGCCTCCAGGACACATCGAAACTCCATCATCTGACTCACTAAGCTAGTAGGATTGCCATTTAATGTTTCAGTTCCCACCACCCTGCTCTGTGCAAAATGCAACATCTCAGAAGAAAAGTATCATAATCATCAAGTCCACTTCCTCTCATCAAGGACCAGCTCCTTTCATTAATTTTTAGCCCTCCTTCAAGAATAATTTTTTAATATTTTTCCAGAATTTTAACTATTATCTGAGAGTCTGAAAAAAGCTGTTCTGCCATTCTACAATTACTTTTTAAGTTTGTTATATTGATCTGTCTCATACAATAAAAATGTAACCTCCATTAGGACACAAGCTCTATTTTCCTTCTCTACATTGAACCCCCAGCACTAATCACATTGTTTGGTGATTGCTAATCACTATACATGTATAATTCTTAGCATTATCATACTTTATCCTTTTAAAAATCTCAGGAGCTGTCTATTATATGTATGACCATTTTAACATGATAAAAATGAAGCATGATTAATTAAATAACATCATAGATCTCAATCCTGGTAGTAACAGATGGAGAATAATCACAGGTCCATCACTCTGTTTTTGATCACTACAATATGATGCATGACGTGGTTTTGCTCATTGTGGAGAATATTTAATAAAGATTTTACTGATCTCAACTGTTCCTTACCATTATTTCTTAATTGGAAAACTTATTAGTAATGCAATAATAAAGAAATGAAGTAGCTTACTATATGAAATATGTTGGAGAAAATTCTATGAGCCCCTGGACCAGTTTTATAAACAACTTTAGAGAAACACTTGAAATGGATCTCACCATACACTAGAAAAAAATGTAACTAATGTATTTTTTTTTTTTTTTTTGGTACGCGGGCCTCTCACTGCTGTGGCCTCTCCCATTGAGGAGCACAGGCTCCGGACGCGCAGGTTCAGCGGCCATGGCTCACGGGCCCAGCCGCTCCGCGGCATGTGGGATCTTCCCGGACCGGGGCACGAACCCGTGTCCCCTGCATCGGCAGGCGGACTCTCAACCACTGTGCCACCAGGGAAGCCAACTAATGTATTTTTATTCTTATTTTTTCCTCTCTGAATGATGCTTCTCATGAGAGAACTTAATAGTGAGATATTTCGTGGGTTTAAATTACATACTTAGTTCCTTGGTAAGCTGCCTGTAGAGCACAAAAACATATATTTACTTAGTCCATACTTATTATCTACTATAGCCCATTAACTGTTACTTGGTGCATGGGTCACACAAAAGTATGTGGTAAATTGAGAGAAATGAAAGACATAAACAGAACAGAATAAATATAAGCTGATGTACTCATAAAGAAAGAAAGAAAAGAGGAATGAAATAGATACTTCCAGACTCTTTTATTTTTTTGCCACATTGCCACATGAATCTTAGATTCTTCTGGGCAAGTGTATCAACGCTTCGGTATGTGCGTGATATGTGTGGCCTGTGTGTTAGGGGATAGTGTTTCCGTGGGGTGGGGGGGTGGGGGGTGCATTTCTTTTCAAACACTAACTGTATCAGTTATCTACTGCCGTCCAACAAATTACTCCAAAGCTCAGTGGCTTAAAGCATCTTTGGTTTATTATTCCTCACAATACTATGACCTGTGTGCCCGTTTCTTTGCTGATTTCAACTAAACTCAGTTATGTCACGTAAATTAGCTGGAAATTCAGCTAGACTGGGAAGCCAAGAAGGCCTAACTTGCAAGGCTGGCTGTAGCTGTTGGCTACTGGCTGAAGTGACACGATTACTCTCCACGTAGCTTCTCATCCTCAACAAGAGTTGACTGCATTTTTTACATGGTTGTGTTAGGGCAGCAAACATGGTTGCTGCAAGACCCTTTGATGCTCAGACCTCAGAAGTTGTAAAATGTCACTTCTGCCACATGTAGTTAGTGAATATATGTCAGAAGGCTACCCCAGATTCAACACAGGGTGGAATTAAAGATGGAAGGAACCAAAAAAATTTTATGGCTGTGCTTAATCTACCACAGACCATCCTCCAGCCACAATTGCTTCCATTGCTCCCTGTAGAAAATATATTCACCACCCCACAGATCCCAGTTAACCTCATTTATGGCATCAAGGTCAAACTCCAGTGCCTTGTGACCTGCCTATGGTCCATATAGGGAAGAGGCCCTGGGTACAGCTATGCTGATCCAAAGAGCTGTGAACATCAAAGAAACTTCCCCCAACACATAGAGACAGGGATACAGAGCACATCTGTGAGACTGGGACAGGATGACAGCAAAATTTAGAGGATCAATTAATTCAAAATGGGAAGGAGGAGGGACTTCCCTGGTGGTCCAGTGGTAAAGAATCTGCCTTAGGGCTTCCCTGGTGGCGCAGTGGTTGAGAGTCTGCCTGCTGATGCAGGGGAAATGGGTTCGTGCGCCGGTCCGGGAAGATCCCACGTGCTGCGGAGCAGCTGGGCCCGTGAGCCATGGCCGCTGAGCCTGCGCGTCCGGAGCCTGTGCTCCTTAATGGGAGAGGCCACAACAGTGAGAGGCCCATGTACCGTAAAAAAAAAAAAAAAAAAAGAATCTCCCTTACAATGCAGGGGACACGGGTTTGATACCTGATCAGGGAACTAAGATCCCACATGCCACGGGGCAACTAAGTCCACGCGCCGCGACTGAGCTTGCGCGCCTCAACTAGCGCCCACGTGCTGCAAACTACAGAGCCCACGCGCTCTGGAGCCTGTGTGCCACAACTGGAGAAGAGAAAACCCGCACACCACAACTAGAGCGAAGCCCGGGTGCCACAAGGAAACATCCCGCATGCCGCAACTAAGACCCGACACAGCCAAAAATAAATTAAATAAATAAATAATAAACAAATCTTTAAAAACAATGGGAAGAAGGAAAAGCACACAGCAGTCCTTGGTCCATAATCATCCTAACGGTTATCCAGCTCCATGCTGCCAGTTCTGCTCCTCCAGGGCAGGGACTGCTTCTGGAACAGGACTCATTTCTGCGCCTGCCTAGGGCTTCCTCACCCACCTTTCCCCTCAGCACTTGGCTCCACCTCCTGAGCTCTTGGCTCTGCCCTTTGAAGTCACTTTCCTTTTCAGGAAGTATAACTGATCAGGTGTAAATGGCCAAAGTTCAAATGTGTAACGTTTGTTCATCTTGTTTTCTTCTTGTAAAAACCTGGGAGTCCCTTTAATTTTGAGCTGTCTTTTCTTTTTTAATGTAATCTGGTGGTATTTTTATTGGCAAAACTCCCTTAAAAATGTTGCCTCTTTCCTTTGAATCTGATTGTGATCTCTCACCCCAAAACAAGATCCCTAATTTTTTTGAGACACCAAGTGAAGCTTTGGAATGTATGTGAGCCCCCGGGGGGTGTCAATTTCCTAACAATTCTTTGAGCCCCCTTTTCTCTTGCTGGAAAACAAGATCTTAAGAAAGGGTGTTAAAGTCACATGCTTGATTTAATCTTTAGCCCCAGGTCTGGTTTCACATTGTGAATATTTTCCCAATCAGAGGCTAGAGATGAGTAACATTTTTATTTTTATTTTTTTTCTTTGCGGTACGCGGGCCTCTCACTGTTGTGGCCTCTCCCGTTGCGGAGCACAGGCTCCGGACGCGCAGGCTCAGCGGCCATGGCTCACAGGCCCAGCCGCTCCGCGGCATGTGGGATCTTCCCGGACCGGGGCACGAACCCGTGTCCCCTGAATCGGCAGGCGGACTCTCAACCACTGCGCCACCAGGGAAGCCCCATTTTTATTTTTGATCCTCGAAATCATCTAAATTTTCCTCTAAATTTTGCTTGCAACTGAACAGATTCATGTCCCTTCCTGTGTTTTAGCACATGTAGCTATAAAGTTGTAATGTAACGTTTTATTATACTTCATGAAAATCTCCTAAGCCAGATCTACAAGTGAGTTAAGTGCACTTTCTATTTTTCTAGTTATTCTTGGTAAAGGTTTTGCCAATTGTTCTTCAATTACATAAAGTTGAGTCACCTTTGCTCCAACTTCCAAGAGCAATTCCTCTTTGCTCTTCTAGGCTTTCTTTGTATGCCCCTGGGCGCCGTTCCAGCTCTGCCCGTCACACTGCCTCAGAGCCAAAGACGCAGGCTCAGGTTTTTGTTCTGAAACATGTTATTTCTTCTATCAGTTACTTATCGCTAAACTATTCCAAAGTTCACTGCTTTTAAATAATGGAAATGATTTTTTCTTCAAGGTTAAAATTATTATTAATTCTCGGGGTGAGCTAGCCATTTTCTGGGCTCACTTATGGAGTTACATTTGACTGGAGAATCAGCTGCACTGGATTCTCCAAGTTGATTCCAGAATCTTAGAATTGTATTCCTATTAAAAAGTCAGAAGTAAAATCACAACCATAAAATTTTATGGACAAAAGGTACCATAAATTTAAACTTCAAATATTTATCCCCAAAATGAGAAAAAAGAGGCATAGAGAGATTTTACATATATTTTGTTAGATGAGATATTCTTAAAAGCACAAAGGCTCTTCAGTGAGAAAACATGACTGAGGAGAAAAGATTAGTGGTGTGAAGTGTGCATTAAAAAAAGATAATAAAATAAATTTAATAAAACTATATATAATTAAAATATTCAGAGGTAGCTTGTTAATAACCTAATATGTACTAAAAATTTACCTAACAATTGAGAAGAAAGAGCCTCAGAGAATAGATGTAGAAAGGAAAGTTATAACAATCATTGATATTGCAAGTCAAGTCTAATAAATCTGCCAGATTGAGCGGCTGGTAATAATGTGTGGTCCCTGAGACACATGTGATATCATTCCATTTAAATACCACATTTGGCTTCATAGCTTTCCAGCTACAGGAAGAACTTGACTCTTGATGACATTTATACTAGTCCTTGTAGGATTAAAGACCTGATGCTTTCTTTGCCCAAAATGGTGATGCTACTTGGAGTAACATTTGCCATTTAATGCATTTCTGCTAAGGAATTAGAGTTTATGTATTCAGTCACTAAACGGGGCATTTTAAACACATGTTCTCATTTCTGCTAATTTTTATCATATTCTGAAAAAGCTAATGGCCAAATAGAGATTCACTTGCAAATATCATACACTGCTAATGGAAGTTCTTTGCAAGTATGTGCTTCTTACCATTTTCTCATCCTCCAAATCTATCAAAGAGAAAAAGAAAAGTAGCATAATGGGCATTTCCTGAGTGACCATATCAGGCACTGCAAGGGGCTGGGGGTGTGAGGACGGTCATTCATTCAAAAGCAGTACATTATTTATTTCTTTTGTGTGTCTTTAAAGGAAAATTTCCAAGGGAAGAAACCTGATGCAGACTTAAAGACAAACCAAAGGTGATGATCTACGGGCACATACCACGGGGTCTTTCCTGTTAGCAGGTAACACCACAACTGGTTGGCAATTACAAAGGCACACCAGACTCTGATTTCTTACCCCCTAAATGTATATAGCAGTTTGACTCCCATTGGCTGTGAAAACTTAGGCAGATTCTGAGCCTAAGACTTTATTTAAATCTATGCAATAAAAGTCAAGGCTATTATAATAGGTGAGAGAGACTGAACTCAAATCCACTGAAACAAAGTAGGGAAACTTTTACTCCTTGGGTTGAGCTGCTGGAAAGTACTGGTGGACACAGGGGGTCGAGGGCATTGGTCAATGTGATGAAGCCATCTGCATTTGCTAACTGGTGTTTTCTGAAATTGGGCTCCTATTTTCCACAGAGACTACAAGATAGGGTCCCTGTCTTTCTTGATGATTACATTTCACAGGGGTGGATCCTGGGTTCCTGAGAAAGGCTTTTTGGGTTGTAAAACGGACAAGAAGCTGGGAGAAGATTTATATCTCAAAGAGGCAGATCTAAGAGAATTTACCATTGTAAGTTTTCTAAAGTAAATGCATTAAGAAAAGAGAGGTCAAGGGCTTATAGGTGGAAAGAAACCCATTTAAACTTTAGTCAAGCTGAGGGAATTGTGAAGACCATCTTTGTCAGTAAGCGTATTAGATATTTCTTTGCATCTGCTTTTCTGCAGAAAAAGATATATTTAGTTTTTTCACCAGATTGCTGAGAATTTCAAATGATGTGCATATTTTCATCTCTAACCTAAATTCCTTTTATGAACAAAAAGTCTCCTTAGAAATGTTTTACCCATATTCCAAATTTGTGATTTCTTTCCTAGATTTTTTTAGCTAGCAAATAGCTAAGCATTTTTTGGTCAATACTATTTTATTAATTTTTCGAAGTCAAAGGCTCAAGGTCAGTTTTGGCTTCTTTTCTCACACTAACCTGAATCTCAGCTTCTTTCCATTTAACTATTTTCCAATTCCTATAATTGTAAAGATCAGAGTACCTCAAACATAAATCTCTTTCTTTACATTTTGATGCAACTACCTTAATTCAGATTCACTTTCTCCCCACAGGCTCTAGAAAACAGGCCTCCTTCATCCTTGGTCTCTAAATCTACTCTTCCAACGTTATCAATTAAACTTGCTAAAGGTTGAATCTGATATTATCACTTCCTTATTCAAAGCCTTTGATGGTTCCTTTTGCCTAATATTTGACTCATTAATGTATACCCTGTTCCTTTCCAAAAAGAAGTTTTTTTAAAAATGTATTTTCTATTCTCTTCTCCCTCCCTCCTTCCCTCCCTCCATTCCTTTCTTCCTTCCTTCCTTCCATAATTGTTCATTACTTCCTTTTCTGTCTGTCTCAAACAGTATATTCTGGGAAACAAATCAGATAAGAAAGACATGGTCTGCTCCTCTCATCTTATGATATACTAGAGAAGGCAGACAATTAAACTAGAGCTTAAAACAATCTGTGGTAAGTGCTGAGACTGTGAAATCATAGATGTCAAAGTAGTATTTTGCCTAATTAAATATGGAGTTCAAGGCAGACCTCCCTGAGAAACTGATTTAGAATTCGAGCTGAAGAATGATTAACGTTAGCCACATAATGAGCAAAAGGAATGAGGAAGAGGATCCTGGCACAAAGTCTATGGATAATATGTGACAGGTCATAAGGAAAAGAGATAATAAAATGCCTTATTAATCCAGAAATAACTGTGTGACAACAGTTGGCTGGGTGAGGGAATCGTATGGGATGAGGGTTAGGCGGTATGCAGGGGCCAGATAACAGAAGACTTATTAAGACTTATATAGCTTTTTGGGTTTTACTTTTCAATGCAATGGGGAATAAATAAAATATGTTAAATGAACGAGTCACATGAGCACATCTGCATCTTTGACAGAGTGCCATGGAGAATGGATTTTGTAGGGATCACTCACAAGAGAGAAAATCCATCAGGCTGTTCATTAGGCCCCATAAAAATATGCTGGTGACCTAGATTTGGGTGGAAACCATAAATATCCAGTGAGGCAGACATATGTGAAAAATTTTTTAAAGGTAGAATGAATAGGAATTGCTTATAGTTTGGTTTCCTGGAAAGAGAGAGAGGAAAGAGTAATAGATTTGCTGTTACAGCAGCTAGGAGTCTCTGTGGGGATCCTTTTGTATGGAAACACAAAATACCCCAAATAGCCAAACAATCTTAAGAAAGAAGAGCAAAGCTGGAGGCGTCACTCCCTGATTCCACACTATACTGCAAAGCTACAGTAACAAAAACAGTATGGTGCTGGCATAAAAGAAAACACATGGTTCAGTGGAACAGGATAGAGAGCCCAGAAATAAACTCACACACGTATGGTCAAGTAATCTGTAACAAAAGAGGCAAGAATATACAAAGGGGAAAGGACAGTCTCTTCAATAAATGGTGTTGGGAAAACTGAACAGCCACATACAAAAGAATGAAACTGGGCCACTAGCTTATACCACACACACACAAAAAGTAACTCAAAGTGGAGTAAAGACTTTAATGTAAGACCTAAAACCATAAAACCACTAGAAGATAACACAGTCAGTATGCTCCTTGCTATCAGTCCTGGCCATGGTCTTTTGGATGTGACACCAAAAGCAAAGGTGACAAAAGCAAAAAGAAGGATGTGGAACAACATCAAACTAAAAAGCTTCTGCACACAAAGGAAACCATCAACAGAATAAAAAGGCAACCTACTGAATGGGAGAAAATATCATAAATCATATGCCTGATAAGAGGTTAATAGCCAAAATAGATAAAGAACTCAGACAACTTCATAGAGAAAAAAATCCAATTAAAAAATGGGCAGAGGATCTGAATAGATATTTTCCCAAAAAAAGACATATAGATGGCCAACAAGTACATGAAAAGATGTTCAGCATCAGAGGAATGCAAGTCAAAACCACAATGAGGCACCATTTTAAACCTGTCAAAATGGCTACTATCAAAAAGACAAGAAATAGCAAATGCCGGTGAGAATTTATAGAAAAGGGAACCCTTGTGCACTGTTGGTGAGAATGAAATTGGTGCAGCCACTATGGAAAACAGCAGAGGGTCCTCAAAAATTAAAAATAGGACTATCATATTAACCAGCAATTCCACCCCTGGGTATTTATGCAAAGAAAATAAAAACACTAATTTGAAAATATATATGCATCCACATGTTCATTGCAGTATTATTCACAATAGCCACGATATGGAAACAACCTAAGAGACCATCAAAGGGTGAATGGATTTAAAAAACAGCACACACACACACACACACAGTGGAATATTATTTATTCAGCCATACAAAAGAAGAAAATCTTGCCATTTGTGACAACATGGGTGGACTTTGAAGGCATTCTACTAAGTAAAAGAAGTTTGAGAAAAAGAAATACTATCTGATCTCACTTATATGTGGAATCTTTAAAAAAATATAAAAGCACTCATAAATACAAAGAATAAATAGGTGGTTGCCAGAGGTGGAGGAGTGATGACTGGGCCATATGAATGGAGGAGATCAAAAGGTACAAACTTCCAGTTATAAAATAAGTGAGTCCTCGGGATATAATGTACAGCATGGTGACTATAGCTAATAATACGATATTGCATATTTGAAAGTTACTGAGAGTAAATCTTAAAAATTCTTACCACAATAAAAAATTCTGTAACTATGAATGGTGATGAATGTTCCCTAGACTTACTGTGACAACCATTTCACAATATAGACAAATATAAAATCGTTAACTTTTATAGCTGAAACTAATAATGATGTTGGATGTCAACTATACCTCAATAAAAACTTTAAATTAAAAAATATTAGAAAATCTTATTAAGTAGCTGGGGTTATAAAAGCTGGTATCTTTTTCACATGAATAAAAATGCCTTCCCCAAATCATTAAATGGGCTTTAACTGTGGCTTTTATTCTAAGATCTTTGTGCAAAAATGGCAACTGATTTGTTTCTAGCCAATTCAAATTAACACTTTCCTGAATTCACACTAAAGTTACATTATATGACTAAACAAACACCAGAAAGGGATTTTCCATTATAAGGAAAAAATTGCAGATGTGAGAGTGGAGTGTTTCAAAGACTATCTTCTGAAAGTGTGTCCCAGAAGACACCGAATAATGGTAAATGTGAATTTAAGTTCATACTCACGCACATAAATAATTGTGCATATTTATTGTTCATTTATAATTTGGGTTGATACCTATTCACATTAAACTCAGCCATTCCTGAGATTTCCTCTCTCTAATGGTTGTGCAGACTGTCCTGGGATTCACCTAGCATCAAAATGATGATTGAATCACCACTTACTTCATGAATCAGTCAGTAAAGTTTACTGAAACAGTGCCTTCAGATGTAGGAGCTTTTCTGAAATCCCCAGTTTGTGCACGTTACAGCCCTTATTCTTTGGATTCAGCCTCTCTATGTGGTTTCCCCCCTGAAGTCTTGCAATCTCTAGGATTATTCCTGTATATTAGGGCTTGGGTCCCTTCAGGTAGCAGAATTCCACGTCTTGTTCCTTATAAGTTCCCAACTTTAGCCTTTAAGACAATTATGAAAACCACATCAATGGGCCTATGCTTTAAAAACATTCAGGAAAAGGTATCACCCATAATTTAGTAAGACGCATTGCCCAAATTACCTAACATTGCAATTTGAGATTCTATCATAAAGTGTATGTTATTAAATACTAATTTTTCTAAAATGAGGATTCAAATTTTTGAATGTTTTCTTTGCATTGTGTGGGTTGAAATCATACTCTGTACTCCTTGTTTCTTTTGTAAGTAAAATAATGACTTTATGGAAATGATACTCCAGGAGCTGATAGCAACCCCTGGCCGAAAGCCAGCAAGAACATGGACATGTTGGTACTTTATCTGCAGGAAGTGAACTCTGCCCATAACCTTAATGAACTGGGAAGAAGACCCTGAACCTCGAGTTAGATAACAACCCTAACTGACACGTGGGTTTCAGCATGGACAGACTCTGAGAAGAGGGTCTAGTGAGCCCACACCTGGAATCCTGGCCCATGGGAACTCTGAGATAACACATTTTTGTTGTGTTAAGACCCTAAGTCTGGGGTAATCTGTTACATAGCAACAGAAAACTAACACAGATACTAAGAAAAGGTGTTCCCAATCAAGTGATAGTGGTGAATGTCAAAGTGCAATGTACTGTGTAATTTCTTTGGAGAATCTAAATGGAGTAATCAAAAAAAAATGATAGCATTGTCAAATAAATGAAAATATATCAGTACCAATTAGGCTTAACCTTGTTTAAAAAACACTTTTTGGTGGAACAAATCCTGCTGACTGGCTTCCTTGTATGATGTCCAATAGTCAGCATGGTCCATTTTATTGAGAGATCAGTAACAATGGTAATGAAATTGCAGCATCAGTGCCTTCTAATAAGGCATGGTTATAGCACAGGTGGGCAAGCTATCCACTCTAAATCTAATTTGTGGTCTCAATAAGAAAATGGAAGATTTTTCATTACTTTTAGCATTATTCTGAAGATTCAGGGCTCATCATGCCAAACAAATGACTAAGCAGCCTCACTTATCTTAATTAGAGCACATCTTAATCAAGACAGTGTCTGTCAGAATATTTCTTGTAAGACAGTTCTTAGTCTCATCATAACATCAGTCACAAGGGAATCACCCCACAAGGGGTACCTCTTTGAATATACATCTGAAAACAGTTAAAATGAGTAGTCAGTTCTAAAATCTTATGTAATGAACTCTTCCTTTTTAAATAAAACATGATGGTCATTTAATCCAAATATTTGTAGCTTGGTGTCTTAGCTCATTTTTCAGAATCTACACAAGTGATTACACATGAAAATGTAAATTCACTTAATATACCTGGAAATGTTTGCATAGTTATGGGAAAAGTTTCCTACTTGTCAAACAAAAGAAACACGGTTTTGAAAAAATAGCATATAAATAATGTGTTCATGACCCTGTAAAACGCAATTTACATTTTGAGTTGTAAACAGCATCATTACCCAACTCTTTGCTCATTCCCCAGTAACAGCAGTTTAACATCGTATACATTATCATTTAACTTTTCAGTACCCTCCCACTTGGACTTGTCACTTACTTTGAAAAATGGGATATTCATATCCCTGATGTAAGCAGAGGCTGAGAAAAGGCTTGTACCTGTGGCCTTGACCTCATATGCCTCTGCAGTGATGATGAGAAGTTCATGCTCGGCCAACTCATTGGTCCCCAAAGGAGATGAGAGACACTTGGAGCAGAGCTCAGCCTTGGTCTGTTAATCCCCATTTCACTCAGAGTCAAGACCAGTAGAGACATTCCTGCAGACTCACCCTACAGTAGCCAAGTGCCAGCCAACTTGCAGATTTGTAAGCCTGCAAATTAGTACTTATGTTTGTATGTCACTGAGATGTTACCGTTGTCTATTACATAGCAATTTTATCATAATAGCTAAATTATACACTTTCCAAATTCTATTTAATATATAAATCACAAGAAGAAGAAGAAAAAATTAAGATCCATTACTGAGTCTAAGTAACTGAAAGTTTTAAGGGTCTTTTAAAGATATTAATAATAATGGTTCTAGCAGGGCTTTAGTATCAACCATCAAAACTTGGTGGGTATCTGTGTAATGTGATTCAAAATAACACAAATTCAACTGCACAAGCCTTTAAATGAATGGAAGTATAGATTGGTGGTAGTATAAATTGGTAAATTCACCTTTGAATTTACTATCTAATCATATAGTTTAGATATGATAGGTCTCACTGAAATCGATCTCTCGGTACACATCCAAAGAAACCTGTACATATTTGCAAACAAAATACAAATTAAATTATGTTCATAACACGTTAATCTTAAACAAAAATCATAAATAACCCATTGTACTTCAACAGGAGAGAACATAATATTAGTCAGCAGTTACAAAAATCAAACTACAGCTATGTAAAATAAAACGAGTAGAACACACAGTCATAGGGTTGAGGAAAAAAGAGATACAAAGGAATACATGCTCTATGATTCCATTCACATTAAGTTTGTTATAGGGATAGAAATCAGGAAAACGCTTATATTTTGAACATAATGAGTAAGACAGGTCTTAAGGGCTGGATTGCTATTAATGTGCATACCAGATAATTCAAATTATACATCATTCTAGAAAAGGCAAAACTACAGAAATAATAAAAATATCAAAGGTTGCCAAGGGTTTGGGGAAAGGGTAGTAGGGTCAAAAAGGTGAAGCACAAGGAATTTTTATTTATTTTTAATTTGTACTGTAGTATAGTTGATTTACAATGTGTGCTAGTTTCAGGTGTACAGCGCACAAGGAATTTTCAGAGCAGTACAACCATTCTGCATGATACTGTAACTGTGAATACATGACACTGTGCAGGTGTTAAAACCAATTGAACTTTAATACCACAAAGAGTAAACCTGAATAACTTAAGTTTTAAGAGTAACTTAAAACAATCACTTGTGAGGTTGAGGTATTCCAGGAAGGAATGGAGACTATGATGAAAGACTCTAAGTATATCACAAATGTGTGACAGGTTCTCACTGAAGGGGTGAGACGAGATGGGGGTTCTCACTGGGGGTAAATGATGGGGACCTTTGGAAATCTAGGTAACTTTGGAAATGACCCTATAACACTAAACATAAAGAATACACAGATAAGCATATTTTCTAGTTGATCTAGTTGACAGAGTTGCATCCTGTGTGTATACGAAATAAGAAGTTTGGGGCTGCTATGCATGCATGCTGGAACTGAAAATGTATGGAAATGGATGTTGAAGGTGGGAACTGTTTCTTCCTATTGGAGTAGGAAGATACAGAAGAAAAGGTAGTGGTTACTCATATGATAATCGATTTAAGTTAGAGACATCAGAATGAACCTACAGTTAGCTTCATATAGATACAGATGAATGGGTAGAGAAATAGAGAGTGATCTGGGCACATACGGTGCCTAGACTGTGGTTTCCAACACCGTTCTCCAGTAAAATTAGCCAGGGCTCCTTGAAGAAATGTTTGATTCTAGGACTGAGCCAGGACATATATGAGCCCAGAACATATCATAGTTCCAGAAAGTAAGAGATTTAAAAAAAAAAAAAAAAAAAAGATGGGGATATGTCAAAGGGACACAGGAGCTCACTGAAATGGCCAAAGCTGGAACAATCTGACCAAACAAAATTAATAAAATTGTATTGGATTATACACCAAAGTACAAAGTAAGTATCCAAGTGTCCTTACTGATGTAATGATTGAATAAATAAATGGGGGAGTAGCAACAAGTCTCTCATACAGAAGAATGCCAAATAATTGACATAGACACACTACCCTCAAAGAAGTGGACCATAAATCCCACTCCCTAAAGGTGTGCTGCACATCATAACTTCTTCCCAAAAGGCCAGCATCAAAGGTGGGGAGGGGTACCTATACAGTCTAGAACCCTGGCAAACACTGCCTCAGCCAACTGATCAAGACCTACATCAGTAGTCATGAATCATGTTGACAGTAGGTACCCTTGATATGAAACGATGGAAATGACGTTTTACCTGTGTTATACTCCTGACAAAAACGCATAGCAGTGGTCTAATTATGAGAAGAACGGCAGAAACATTCCAATAGAGGAGCATGCTACAAAATATCAGATCAGTATTCCTTAAAATTGTCAATGGTATCAGAACAAGGAAAGTCTAAGAAAGTGTCACAGCCAAGAGGAGCCTAAGGAGACCAGACAATTAAATATAATGTGGTATTCACAATGAGATACTGAATCATAAAAGAATAAACTATAGAAATGTTGACATTGCCAGGTATTTCTCCAGCAAAGATGGGTTTATTTGGGATCAGCAGAGACTTGCACTTTGGGGTCTGCAACCATGGAGAGCCACTTGCAAGTCCCCACACAGCAAGAGAAGGAGAACGCTTTTATAAGGAGGAAAAGGGATTTGGAAGGGCCATAGTACACAAAGAGTCCACCCGTGGCTTTACATGGTTGAGCCCTTGTTAGGAAGGACATGTTGGGCTCCGCTATGTCACAGGGCGTGAGAGCTCCCCCTGCTGGTCTCTCGACTCTTTAATTGAGGTTTCTGTTTATTAATTTTTATAGAAATATTAACAAATGTGGTACTTTAGTTAATAATAAATGTAAATATTGGTTCATTAATTAGAACAAATATACAATACTAATGTAAGATGTTGACAATAGTGGAAATTGGGTGTAGAGTACATAGAAACTATAATATCTTCTCTCTTTTTTTGTAAATACAACACTGTTCTAAAAATAAGTTTAATTTTTAAAAAACTTCTGAAGGAAAGGATAGGAATATGGGGGTATAATTTACATTAGGAATAGTAGGATATAGGAAATACTCTTAGAAATAGTTAATTTCATGATATAAGGAAAATAAGTTCATGTAAACACAAATGTGTTCCTCTGTGTATATTATACTATATTCCCCTACATTTCAGGTTTATAATATAACAAGGTAAATTATCAAGATTGAAAGTATACATCAAATACCATAGCAACACCTTAAATTTTCTTGAGCTGCCATAAATGAAGCTATAATAAATACCTAAGCACTTTGTGTCACTACACAAATTCCAGCTTTTACTACCCATTCCACTCCCTAATTTTAAAATGGTTGGTACTATTTAAAATTGGCATATTCAATAAAAATATTGAAAAAAATATTCAAAAAAAATAAAAATATTTTATCTGCTTAGTAAAAATATTTTATCTGCTTAGTAAAAATTCAAAATGATCTACTGTGCTCAATGATCAGGACACACTGTTGAATAAAATTGATATAATCTCTCTTTGAAAACCTTATAGTTTTGGTTCAAATAGTGTAAATTATTTTTTCAGGTTACATGTTCCAATAGAATAAAAACAAGTTTTGATATTTAAGAATTACAGGTTAACGTATTACATAACATTTGGGTCATACAACGCTAACAGCTTAAATTTCTTCTCTAAATTATATATTTCAGAGACAAAAATAAAGCATTATAGTAGAACCATGAAAATATTTCTTTGAAGAAATCAAGATCCTTCAGCATTTGTGACCAGACTCATTTATAAAAGTTAGCTTAACCTTTCTAACTCATTACAATATTATTTCTTCAATGTCTTGCTAAGTAATAAACCAGTTGTTTCGTTGGTATTTCAATTATGTATTCACTCATTAACTGATATTGTCTGCCAGGGGCCTAGGATCCAGCGCTGTTAGCAGGGGAAAGGACCTGACAACACAGGTTGTTTGGGCCCGTCCTGAGGTTTCAGTGGGATACCTGTTGAGCAAGCAGGTGTCAGGGTGGTCACTTAGGACAAGGAGCCAAAATAAAAGTAACAATCAAGTCTTATCCACTTAGTGAAAGAGTGGGAGCAAGGTAAAAAAGGTGCCAACCCCACGGACTGGCACCAGGAGAGGATCGGGCAGATGCTGCCCAAACAGGGGGGATATCTCACTGTTAGAGCCCAAACAAAAGGCTCCCATCTCCTTACAGACCTGTGGTCCAGGAAAAGGGAGTGAGGGAAAAGCTAAGAGCGAAATACTCGGAGTTAAAGTGGAGAAAAATGCCTCAGTCAAAGCGTAAAATTGCTCATAAGATCTTCTTATCATCATTGTGTCATCTGTAGGATTTCAGGGATCCCTCTCTATCATTCCTGATATTCATAACTTGTTTCTTCAGTTTTTTTTCTTTTTCACTTATCAGTTTGGTTTAAGTTATCAACTCATCAAATTTACTGATACATCTAAAGACCTAACTTTAAGTTTCATTGATTTTCTCTATTACTTTTTTAAAAATTTTATTTCCCTGTTTTCTGATATTTATTATTTTCTTCCTTTGGTTTGCTTTGGGTTTAATTTGATCTTCTTTTTCTATTTTCTTGAGAGAGAAGATGAAGTCTTTGGAGGTTCTTTATTTTTTACTAATATAGGTTGTTAGTGTTATAAAATGCAATGTAAGCACTGTTTCAGTTGCATCCTATAAAATTTTAAATGTCATGTTTTCATTTTCATGCAACGCTCATTCCTAAGATTTTTAAAAATCTTTTGAACTATTAGTCAAAATAGAAATGTTTTGATTTTCAAATATTTAAGCATTCTCTACATATCTTTGTTTTATTGAATTTTAATTTAATTACATAGGACTCAAGGGACAATGTTTGTATGACAAATATTTTAAACATATTAAGACTTACTTTATTGCCTAGATTATAGCTTATGTTGGTAAATTTTCTTATACACTTGAAAAGGACATATACTCCGCTTTTGTTGGGGGGAGTATTATATAAATGTCCATTAGATCAAGTTTGCTAGCAGGATTATTCAATTTTCTGTATCAGGGAATGGCAAAACACAGCCTGCAGGCCAAATTCAAGCCACTGTGTGTTTTGGTAAATAAAGTTTAATAGTAACACAACTGTCTCCATTGAAATATGTATTTTTTGGTCATTTCTGTACAACAAGGGCAGAGTTGAATAGCTGCTACAGTGACCATATAGCTCACAAAACCTAAAATATTTACTAGATGCCTCTTCAATGAAAAAAAACAAAATTGCTGGCCACTATTCTCTATCCTTATTCATTTTTCCCTCTATTCATTCTATTAGTCACTGAGTGAGTTGTACTGAAATCTCTAATTGTAGATTCATTTATTTCTGCAGTTTTTGTATGGTTATTTTGATGTTCTCTTGTTATGTACATAAATGTTTCTTCTTGACAAATTGACCCGTTTTATTCTAATGCAAAGTCCCTCTTATCTCTGGTAATGCTTGCTCATAAATATATTTTGCCTGGTGTTAATACAACCTCATTATTTTTCCCTTTACCATTGCTAGCATAGTATACACTTTGTAATCTCATCACTTTTAACCTAATTATATCAATATATTTAAGGTGGGTTTCTTGTTCAACATATAGTTATGTTTTGAGTTTATATAATTCAGCAATAGTTACCTTTTAAATGGAGTGTCTATGTCATTTATACTTAAGGTGATTATGGATCTGGATGAGTTTATATTATCAGCTAGCCATTTGTTTTTTATTAGTCCTGCCTATTCTTCGATCTTTTTCTTCTTTTTCTTTGGATTATCCTTTTCATAACTACAATTTATGAGTGCATTTTATCCCCTATGTTTATTAGCTATGAAGCTCTTTTGTATATTTTATAATTACACTTGACCTTTGAACAACCCAGGTTTGAACTGCATGTGTGCACTTACATGTGGATTTTTTTCAATAGTAAATACTACAGTACTACACAATCTATGGTTGGTTGAATCCAAGGAGGTGGAACTGAGGATTTGGAGGGCTGTCAGTTTATACATGGATTCTCAAATGCACAGAAGGTCAGTTCCCCTAACCTGCATGTTATGCAAGAATCAACTGTACTTTGTGATTTACAGTATGTGTATGTCTAGCTTCAAATAATATTATCCCAATTCATTTGTAGTACAACATCCTTACTACAGTATAATTTAATTTGTCTCCTGGCCTTTGTGCTACTGCTGCCACGTATTTTATTCCCACATATGTATTTAGCACTACAATACACAGTTATTTGTTTTAAAAAGTCAATTTTCTTTTTTAAAAAATGCTATTTTATATTTAACCATATATATATGGCATTCTTCATTTCTTGGTGCAGTAAGAGATTTCTATCTGGTATCAGTTTTCTTCTATCTGAAGAACTTCTTTTACCATTCCTTGTAGTGCAAATCTTCTAATGATGAATTATCTTAAACTTTGCGTATATCAAAAGTCATTATTTTTCTTTTAAAAAGAGATATTTTTAATGGATATAAGAACGTGGGATAACACTTTTTTCTTTCAGATCATAGATGCTGATCCACTCTTTTCTGGATTGTACTTTTAGAACAGTGTTATTTTCTCCCTCTGTACATAATGGGTCTTTTTGCCTCTGGCTCCTTGGGAGATTTTTATTCATCGTAGGTTTTAGGCATTTTGATTATGATGTGCCTTATTGTAGTTTTCTTTATATTTTTTGTTGGAATTCTTTCAGCTTCTTAGATCTATGGGTTCATTGTTTCCATCCCTTCTTTTAAGTTGGCCCTTATTTACTCTTTTTTCCATCCTCTTCCTTGCCTCTCCTTCTGAGACTTTGTTCGGTTTTTTTCTCCTTTTTCCTTTTATGTTCTTTATCTTGGATTGTTTATATTGCTATGTCTTCGACTTCATTAATCTTTTCTTCTGCAGTGTCTACTCCATCATCTCCAGCATTGCATATTTTATTCGTGTAAGTGCTATTCAGTTATTTTGCATATCTTCTATGTTTTTAATATGCTCATGCATTCCTCTACCATCTTGAGCATATTATTTATAGTTATAACCACTTTAATATTCTTGTTTTCTGATTCTATCACCTGTGTAATTTCTGGCGCTTTACCTATAATAGGGCTTTCTCCTCATCAAAGATATTCTAGCAAATCTGCACCAAGGGCAGTCTTCAGTCTATGACTATTATAACCCAATACTGAAGCATATCCTTTTGAGTTCTCTACCTCTACCTGATGTATGACAAAGTTTTTGTGTTTTTTGTTGGTTTGTTTCCATTCTGGTGTGTGGGAAACTAATATTCCCATTTTTGTGTGGGAATCAGAGCTTGTTCTGTTTTCTCCTTTCCAGTGGCTCTTTCCACACTTTGGGAATTTTCCTCCCATACTTGTGATGATTACTGTTCAGCTGAAGAATAATGGGGAAATTTCTGATGTTCTCTCTCTGTTCACTTCTCTCTTGTTCATGCTGTTCTCTTCTTCAGTTCCCTGGCTTGTGCATTGTAGCTGCTTTGTCCACCCCAAATTCTCAACTGTCTCCTCTGAGGAGCCTTCAGGGTTCTGTTTGGGTTCATGCATTCTGCGCTGTGTCCTATAAACTCTCTCTAGGTGGTAACCTGGGACAACTGTAAGACTCGCTTCATTTACTTCTCTTAAGAAATCACCATAGTGTGCTGTTTATTGTCCAATGTCTAAAAGCCTCTGTTTCAAATATTTTATCTTGTGTTTGAATTATGTAAAGCAAAAGGATACATCAGGACACAGTGACTCCATCACAGCTATAAGCAGAAGTCTTATCTCCCCAACACAGTGAGTTGTTTATGCATTATTAGAGCAATTTTTCTAAAAAGACTCCAGATAGCATCATATTTCAATGAATCTAAGATGTCACTGTTTTCTAATGTGATATTATTTTTTGTATCATTAAGAATAACACTTTGAATTTTATTTTCACAATCCATTGCTATACTCAGATTTCAGAAATACTGAATGTGAAAAAATGAGCACCACTGAGCTAGTAAAACACTATCATATTGACGATATATGGTAAATAAACACATTATAATAATGTTAAAATTTATACATGATCATTTTTAACTAGTTTCACCTTTTCTAGATTACATAAATTTGACATAAATAGGTATTTAATATCTATTTATTATTTTTCTAATAATCACATTATTTTCCATGAGTGAAACATGAACTTTCAAAAATTGAAAATTATTATACATAACAAGAGCTCTGCCATTCACTGGCCTTTTAAAGGATTTAAATTTATCTTTCTGCAACAATGATAAATTGACTAAGAAGGTCTATAAACTTCTCACACAATTAGAGTCTTCAAGTGTCACTGTGGTGTTTCCCTAACCAAACTGTATTGAAAGAAGATACGAACGGGAATACAGATTATCATGAAACATCACTTTAAAAATATTTAAAATAAATGGTCATCTCATCACGATTCTGAAACTGAATGTTCACATTATTATATTTTCATATAAGTAAGTTACATGTAAGTGACATCATCCCAAACTTCGATTTGAATTTGAAATCTAGCAATGAGTCCACAGAAATTTTAATAGATTAACTAGGACCTGAGTTACCACTTCACGCTTCCACTAGGTCTGTTAATTCATAAAGAACAGGTAACACATTGTCTTTCTTCTGGCTTTAGCTTGTGTTATGATTTTGGGACATTATAGATACTCAAATATTTATGGAATTAAATTTTAAATGTGCTAGGGTAAAGTAAGCCTCTGATAGTTCATAGCTACAGTCAAATTCAATGTTCACTAACAACTGGAGATAGAAGGATCCTAAGTCAACTTATCTGGGATCCTAGACCTTGATAAAATGTTGACATGAACAAATAAGCCATCATTACAGAGACGATTTTTGAAATGACAAGACATTTTGTATCACTTTGATGCTTCATTACTAAGTGTTCTTGTTAATGAGGCAGCTTAGAGCAGTTTTAACTATAGTTTGGAGAAAGGTCAGCCATCACTCATTTGTATGTGTAGTAAAATAAGGATTACAAAATAATTAATTTTATGGCCCATAAATATGTAATTAAAGATGCGAAGTCATCAAATTATCTGAAACTTCAAAGCCTGCCTCCCTGCTGACCATTTAAATTAGCTACATTAGTGTGTATTTCTTCTGTATGGCTGAGTGACAGTTTGGGTTTGCACTTAACGTACATTTCCAAATCTTATACAGCTTCCTGTCCTTACTGTGCACATCAAGGACTTTTTTTTTGAAGGGTGGAAACTGAATAGGTTCAGAAAGCAGATTAGCCAGTATCAGTAATGGGGACCCGCAAGACAACAGTACAGAATCTATTAATTTGTATCACATGGGCCAAATTACTTGGTCAATGAAACAGGGAAAACACATATTCTTATTACGTCTGAAATTAGCTAAAATGCTTGAAAAGCACTTACCCATTCATATAGCAACATTCAACAAGTATCTATTAAGAATTCAACACTATGTTGTCATTAGTTGTACAAGACGTTACCAAGTATAGTCCTTTGCTTTCAGGATCAAACAGGCTATGTCTTCACTCTCATCTGTTAAAAAGGGAAATCAAATTCCATCCTATTTGATATTTTAATAGGTTTCAATGATAGTGAAGATGTTATGGAGTCAAATACCAACAATAATATGTATTTGTTAAGAAAGAAATTATACCAGAAGAAAAAAATAATGAGAACCTAGGGGCAAGATGGGAATAAAGATGCAGACCTACTAGAGAATGGACTTGAGGATATGGGGAGGGGGAAGGGTAAGCTGGGACGAAGTGAGAGAGTGGCATGGACATATATACACTACCAAATGTAAAATAGGTAGCTAGTGGGAAGCAGCCGCATAGCACAGGGAGATCAGCTCGGTGCTTTGTGATGACACAGAGTGGTGGGATAGGGAGGGTGGGAGGGAGACACGAGAGGAAGGGTATATAGGGATATATGTATAGGTATGGCTGATTCACTTTGTTATACAGCAGCAACTAACACACCATTGTAAAGCAATTATACTCCAATAAAGATGTTAAAAAAAAATCAATGAGAATTCTCTAGTAAATCATCTGCAAAGTTACTGAAAAGTGATAGAATAAAGTAATCTCTGCCAGAAACAGTCCTTTGAGAGTTGTGGCCATAATGATGGGCACAATGATAATGGCCAGTGACTATGAATCATCTCAGAAAAGTGAAAGTATAGCAGACTGTAATTCATTAATGGTTATTTTATCCCAGGGATCTACACGTTTAGTAATAGTTACTGAATTCCTAGGGCAATCAGTTAATTATCGCATTATTTTTAAACTTCTTGGAAAAGGAAAAGGGGCAGCGACCTTCTGTTACTACTGAAATGCCAGTTGCTGCCTTGACCAAAGCTAACTCAGCTCTCTGCCTGTTTCTTAAAAAGCCCAAGTCTGAGCTACTACAGATTCTTCCCAGGAAAGGAATTTTTAAAACTTCTTGAAATATCTACTGAATGACTTATTTGGGGAGTTCTAAAAATAAGCAATTCCAGATGCTCTGACTTTAACAAATTAACTAACGCCTTTGAATGCTGATGACACGTTGAAATGTAATAAACCAACTTGGAGGTATATTTGTCAGTAAGTGTGTTCAATTTTTTTTTAGTTCAAACTCATGGAGAGACCGTAAATACAATGAAAACCATAAGCTGAGGCTTAATCTATTTACTCTTCACCCATTCCAAAAGGGTGATACAACCATTCCACTCAAGTCTTGCTGCTAATGTAAACAAAGTCTAGTCTCCGTGCAATGGCCTCTTTAACACTCTCGTTACAGTTTACTTCTTTGGATCCCAGTAACACTTCGCATTCTTGAGTCTCTGTGTGCTTGACCTTTTTATATACTTGTTCTTACTCAGCATTATTTTTATTGCCTTTCCTTTTTACTCGTTTTCTCACCCCTCTTCCTTAGTAACACCATGATTTTTTCCCCTGAGTTTTCTGCTGTCTTTCAGCTCTATAAATTTTCTTTTTGTATTGCCAACCCACTCCATGCTTTCAACTACAGGCCAGTAACTCATAGAAGTTTACTTATAACACCAGCCTCTGGCATGAATTCCAAACTCATGACTCTATTTAAATACCTCAGAAAAATTATAACTGCTCTTTATACAAGTACAACAATAATAAAAATATAAATAACATCAAATATTAAAAATTGTGAAGGCCTTATACCCATCACAAGCATTAACTCAACATAAATCACAGAACTGATTATAAAACAAAAAAGTAAAAAAATACCTAGAGGATAACATAGGAGGAAATCTAAATGACCTTGGGTTTGGCTATGACATTTTAGATACAACATCAAAGGCATGATCAATGAAAGGAAGAACTGATAAGCTGGACTTGGATTTCCAGACCTGAGAAAGACATTATCAAAAGACTGAGAAGACAAGGTATAGACTGGAAGAAAGTATTTGCAAAAGATGTATCTGACAAAGAACTGTATCCAAAATATACAAAGAACTCCTAAAATCCAGCAATTAGAAAAAAAAACAAAAAAACTATTTTGAAAATGGGTAGAAGTCCTGAACCTCACCAAAGAAGATATACAGATAGCAGATAAGCATATGAAAAGATGCACATCATGTCACCAAGGAAATGAAAATTAAAACAATGAGATACCACTATACACTCAATATAGAAAGGTCAAAATTTGCAGCACTGACAACACCTGGCAAGGATGGGAAGCAAAAGGAACTCTCATTCGTTGCTGGTGGGAATGCAGAAAGGTACAGCACAGAGGATTTTTAGGGCAGTGAAAATACTATAATGTGTATGATACTATAATGGTGGATACATGTCATTATACATGTGTCCAAACCCACAGAATATACAACACCGAGAGTGAACCGTTAAGGCAAACTATGGATTTTGTGTGATAACGATGTTGTCACTGTAGGTTCATCAGTTGTTAACAAATGGACCACTCTTTGGGAGGCTCTGCGTGTGTGTGGGCAGGGAGTAGGTGGGAAATTTCTGCAACATCTCTTCTATTTTTATGTGAACCTAAAACTGCTCTAAAAACTAAGTCTTTTTTTTTTTTTTTTCCGTCAAAACCATCTCTCCCTATATTCCCTGTTTTGGCTATTTATTCAGTGAACTAAATTACCAAACTCAATACCTTGCAGTCACCCCCCCCCCAACTCTCAAAATAGAAAAATCACATTTTTAGACTATTTTACCTTTGAGTTCTCTCTAATAACTCACTTCTAAATTCTCATTAGCACTGACTGAATTAAAGCATAAAATTAGATTACTGGAAAATGATATCCTTTTACCTTTCGATCATAAGTGTTCCTTTACTGGATCTGTTAATTACACTGATGCCAGAAACATGTTTTAAAATACAAAGTAGTTTATGCTATTCCTATGCTTAAAATTGGGTTTTATAGGCTTAAAAATAAAGATCAAATTCCTTGAAATGGAATAGAATGTCTGTCATATTCTGGCAGGTAGCCCCCCTGTCATTCTCATCCCCTGCCGCTTCCTGGGATGCAGTATACATGCCCCCTCCCGTCATGCAGCTTCTGTCTATAATGCTGGTCTTCCTTGTTAACTTAAATCACCTATATACCTTTTAATGTATGAGGCAAACGTAGCTTTCTGCAGTCTCCCTGAAGTCCGTGAAGTTGACTGGGCTTCCCCACCCTGTGTGCTCACAGCATATTATGAAATACTGTAATATACGTGTCATTATATTAAGATGTATTGTTGTCATATCTGTTTGCCCTACTAAATTGTGAATTCTTTGAAGACAGGAACTATGTATTACTTGGTCTTTACCCTGGTCGTTGAGAAAATGAAGTGGCAGAAAAATTGTTCACACTATCATCTGATGGCACTCACTTTGCAAACCAGACCAACACATTCTGATGGAAACATGTAACATGATGAGGAACCTCCAGATGGTCAAGACAAAAGGAAAAAGAAGTCGAGATAAGTGAATACAAGTTTGAGTGTACTGATGCACAATACGTATATTCTTGAGGAGATATGCTGGTCTCTTAAATTAAGGGTTTTAGATTAATGCAAGATATTGACAGGTTACCGAAAACTAACAGCAATGATGTAGAGAAGACAAATGGCATAGTTTGGAAAGGCAGCTGTCTGAGGAATAGTCTCAGACAGCTTAGGAAGATTAGGAAGACGGATTAGGAAGCAAACAGGCAACTTGTCTTTTCAGTTTGCAGGAGCCACACAGACATGTGTTTAACTCAGGCCTGGGGACCACAGACAGTGATGTGTCTTAGTGACCTGAAGTATATGTTCTCTAATATATAGTTCAGGGCTCACCTTTCTTACCACACCAAAAGTAGATTCCTCATCTCTCCCTGTCTTTTTTAGATTCCTGTAGCACCTGTCACAACTTTACCATCAAGGGGTATCATTGTGCAAGGTCATTACCTGGTTACCTACCTGTATGCCTTCATATGGGAGCCACAACTTTTGGAGGTCTACCTTCTTTTTGTCTTATATCACATCACATGGCTCTCAATAGTAGTTCAATACCTGCTGAATACTGATGAATGGGGAAGGTGTGAGGCGTCATTGATAATGATTGCAACGAACTCAAGTTGCCCTCTGTAATAAACTACGTAGCCTGAGAAATGCCTTTCAGTAATCAGCTTGATAAAGGAGAAGTAGGAAGTTAGGAAGATTATAGGAAATTGAATCTAGATTTGGGGTGCCGGTGGGGAGATTCTGAACAACTGATGAGTATATGTATTGAAATATACTGAATGGACTTTTGGGTCAGGTTTATTGAAGTATAACTTAGAGCGAAATTCACTCTTTAATGTGTAGTTCTATACATACAGTCATATGCACACAGTACTGTAACTACCACCCTACTGAAGATATAAAACTTTCCAACACCCCCCCAAATTTCTGCATGCCCTTCTGTAGACAACTCTTCCCACATAATTGGAGGCTTTAACTGATTGACAATGACTTTTAAAAAAGACATTCTTTATAAGCTGAAAATCTCTGAAGCCCATGGTAGTAGACACAAGTTTTTCAAAAATTCTAATTTTCATTTATAACCCTAAATTTCATAACTGCACCAGTTACTGCCAGTTATGTTTCCTGACGTAATAAAGCATCCTTCATTTATTTCTGAGAAAATGTCTGGCAAAGCAAATATAGATGACCCTCTTTGTTTGTCAGTAACTTTTTAAGGCAATAATAATGTTCCATAAAATAAGTGACTAGTTTAGCTCATAACTCAAATCGTCACAAAAACTTTCTCTTTGAGACAACCATTAAGCTGCTGTGCGTGGCAGAAGTGCTGTATGTACACTTCCATTCTTTTCACACACAATGTTAAACCAATGTGTACTCAGTGGTCAAGATTTAATAAAATGAGTAACTTTTACTGCTTCATCAATGGTGGTTTCAGGTCCGCAGAGACAAGGACATCAAGATGAGACTGGACTTGCAAGAAATTAATAGGGGAAAACGGCTGTGAAAGAAAATGTGAAGTGAGTCACATGGGTCAGACCACAAGGCAGGTCTGGCCCTGAGACACAGAGACAGGAAGGAAAAGAAAGTTGGCGGAAACTGATGAAACGGCAGTTCTCTTCTACAGAAAGTCCGAAGTACTGGCTTCGGGAGCATCAGTGAGCCCTCCAGCCACGGTTTCTCGCCAGAGGAGATCTGCTCGCCCAGGAACTTTAATGCCCCTGCTGGCTTCAGCCATTGGTCATTCGGGGTCGCACAAGTCCAGAGGAGTTCAGAGTTCAGCCTCTGGGCCCTGAAATTGGAGCACTGCGAGGCTCAGGGATGCTACAATCGAGGACATTTACAAGGAAAATTGGCTCTTTTTCTTTTAATGTGAGTGTTCAGTTGTCAGGAATACAATGTCTACCACTACAGTGCGTTTCTATCACCTTGAATTGTGTCAAGGTGCCACCGCTTTTGCAACATCAGTACAAGTGTCAACATACTGAAAATGGCACATAATGTCTTAATATCATGATAGAAAAGAGATTGGCCTTGTGGACTTGCTGAAAAGTCTTGGAATCCCCCCAAGACATATTGAGAACCACTGCCCTGTATCAAGTTAGGAAATACAACACTGCTTTAATCTCCACTCAATTCCTTTCTCTTTCTGAGTTGTATTCCATTTTATGGATATACCAAAGTACGTTTATGCTTTCCTGCTGAATAATACATGTTTGTTTGTTTTTTTCCGGTTTGGGACAAATATTTTTACTACCGCTATAATCATTTTGTGTGAACATTAGTTTTTATTTTTCCAGAGTAAATACTTAGGAGCAGAATTGTTGGGAGATCTAAGTGCATGTTCATCTTTATAAAGAATGCCCAAACTGTTCTACATTCTGAATTACCACTAGCAGGGAGTGAAGAATATAGTGAAAGAACAGATCAGCTAGTGTCAGAGGTGGGGGAGGGGTAACCAGAACAGTAGCAGGTGAAAGTCTGGGGGGAAATGACTTGCTCTACACTCTGCCTGTGGTGAGAGTTACAACAAATCTATAGATGTGTTAAAATTCATTGAATGCTACACCAATAAGAGCTTTACTGTTTGTGTATGTGTATATATTTATGCATATATATATGTGTGTGTGTATATATATAGTGCAATTGAATAAGATTAAAGCAAAATAAATAAATACATAAATGAAAAGATTTGAAAAACAGTAAAAATCAAAACCGAATCTCTCTGTCAGTAAAAAAAATGTTGCTGGCCATATCAATAAACAAAGGATGTTGCAGCCATCAAGCCATCACATTACATCTGCCTGGAAGGTGAGCCCTGAGGACACTCAGGATGGAGACAGGATGCCGGCCATCAAGCCCTCAGCCACTGTAGCCACTCCCCACCCACCCTGATGGTGCACCTGAGGAGACTCAGGGTGAGAGAGCACAGGATACTGGCCCCAGAGAGCTGAGGTGCACATCAAAGGAATGATTCCAGTGAGCCAAAGTGCTAAACCCCTTAACTTGAGGTGTCTGGTTTTCTTTAAATAACGGTAACCTTTTGACATTCCGATTACCTGGCCTTTGTTGCAACAACTCCTATAGAACCTGGCTCCCCCCTTGCCTCCTGGGGGCAGCCCCTCAGAGCTGTCTGAGATGTTGTGTCCTGGGCCAAAGTCCTCAGTTTCATTCGTCAAATAAAACATAATCCTCAACTTTTAGGTTGTGCTTTTTTGTTTTTCAGTCGACATCTCTTTGACAACTTTTAGTATATTAACAATGTCACTGCATGGTGCAGGGGCCTTACAGAAATAGAAATATCATTAATTTTATGACTGTACAGTATCTGTTGTGGATGCCAGTGTTTCAGAGTACTGCCTACATAAGAATAGGAAGGCAATCAATGAAAATGTCACACTCCTCTCACAGGCGTCTTTGAACTTAAGCACAAACAGCTGGAAACAGGCACAGTGCCATCTCAACAGATGGGCTTGAGTCTCCACCAGGCAGTCAGATATGTGTACGTGTATATCAAACAGACAAGCATCCTGCTCTTGAAATCAGAATTTATGTCACTTTAAACTTGTCCACCTATTTTCAGTGCATGGGTTGCCGATGTAGTTATGAAAAATAAAGAAAATAATATTGTGGAGCCAAACTAATGGCTACCATCTCTGGCAAAAAATAACCATCTTTCCTTTTTCTGCTCTCCTGAGTTTGGCTGCTATATCAACACTTTCTGTTTTAAAACAGTCTACAGCAAATCTGCATCATATTTTGTGACTTACAAGTATCCTTTATCAATATGTTCTTAACAGAGTCTTCTGGGAATAAAAAAAAACTATAATTCTGTGATAAAATGCACTATACTATAAAGAGCTGTATGAATCACAGCACTGAAATTAATTCATGTAATACTACAAGTATAAAGAGAAAAACACTTTATATAATAAAAAGAAATACATGAAATGGGAGCAGTAGAATGGGTTTGCTTCTAGTAATGATGTCTTTACTGACTGTATAAAGCTTTCCCAATATTTCTCAGTTATGCCTAATAACAACTATGACAACAAGAAGGGAAGGTGTTATTTTCCCAATTCTGGAAGGTTATGTGGTAGATGGGAAAACGCCCCCGCCCCCAACAAAGAGGCCCAAGTCCTGATTCCTAGAACTTGTGACTGTTTCTTTGCAAAGCAAAAGGGACTTTCACAGCTATGATTAAGTGATGGATACTGGTTGAGCCCAATATAATCCCAATGTCCTTAAGAGAGGGGGCGGGAGGGTCAGAGCCATAGAAGGAGATGTCATGATGGGAACAGAGGCTGGAGTGACACAGAGAAGGGATACAAGCTGGGGACACAGGCAGCTCTGGAAGCTGAGAAAAGCAACGAAATGGATTCACCCCCAAACTGCCAGAAGGAATGCAATCTGCTTGACACCTTGATTTCTGGCCTCCTGAACCACAAAATAATAAAAGTCACTATGTTTGTGATAATCTGGTAGAGAGGCAATAGAAAGCTAATACAAATGAGAAAACTCACATTCAGACATTATAAATAATTTTACTCCAAATTTCAAAGCCCCAAATTATTAAGCCTACATCTGACCCTGGATACTTGACGTTTTTAGGGGCTGTAAAAAAATTAACGAACAGAAACCTCAACTAACTAGAGTCAGGAGATCAGAGGGGCAGCTTTCACACCCTGTGACACAGTGGAGGCCAACAGGAAGAAGAAAGACTCCTTTCCCATTAAGGACTCAGCCATGAAAAGCCACAGACTATGTTCACTGTGGCCCTTCCACGTCTCTTTTCCTCTCTATAAAAGTTCTCCTTCCCTTGCTGTGCGGGGGATTTACATACACGCAGCTCACCATGGCTGCACACCACCAATTGCAATTCTCTGCTGAAACCCATCTTTGCTGAAGAGATATCTGGGCATCTATTTGTTTCAGGTCAACAGAGTAAGCCCATCATCCACAAAGACCTCTTATAATACTACCTAATGTGAAGAAAGCCTCATGCAACATAAACAGACCTATGGCAAAATCTTGAGTTAGGAGAAGTCAAAATCACATAAATAAGAGGCAGTAAAATGGAATTAGAAGGGGCCCTCCTGACTCAACTAGGATATGGTTATTGACATGGACACTGAGAGTTAGAGGCACAGAAGAGAGTTTAAGAAAACTGAGTCAAAATGATCACCAATGAGATAAAGCTAAAGTAAATACGATGTTCTGTATTTTTTTTTTTTTTAATGTGATGGTCAGTGAGGTGAGGTCATAAGAGGAGACACAGGAAAGGCTCGGAAAATCAAAGTTTATTACACTCAGGGGTCTAGACACAGGATGCAAGTCACACCACATAGCAAGCACCAGTTTGTGATCGGAAGGCAGAAGACAGGAGTTCAGGGCAAGCACTAGACCAGAGCCTTTACTGGGATTTCCACGTGGAAGGCAAGGCAGGGCAGTTTAAAGAGTTTAGGATTGGTTCTCTGCAAAATTCTGCAAAGAATGTGACCAACAAGGGGTTAATTTCCAAAATATACAAAGAGCTCATACAGCTCAATATCAAAAATGAAACCAAACAACCCTATCAAAAACAGGCAGAAGGCCTAAATAGACATTTCTCCAAAGAAGATGTACAGATGGCCAACAGGCACATGAAAAGTTGCTCAACATCACTAATTACTATAGAAATGTAAATCAAAACCACAAATGAGATATCACCTCACAGTGGTCAGAATGGCCATCATCAAAAACTCTGCAAACAGTAAATGCTGGAGAGGGTGTGGAGAAAAGGGAACCCCCTTGCACTGTTGGTGGGAATGTAAACTGGTACAGCCAGTTTACATTCCATACATACATGGAGAACAGTATGGAGGTTCCTTAAAAAACTGAAAATAGAACTACTACATGAGCCAGCAATCCCACTCCTGGGCATATACCTGGACAAAACTCTAATTCGAAAAGAGCCATGCACCCAAATGTTCACTGCAGCACTCTTTACAACAGCCAAGACGTGGAAGCAACCCAAGTACCCATCAACAGACGACTGGCTCAGGAAGATTTTACTTTTACCATTAAGAATCACTTTTATATTATAACAGATAGTTGAGAACTGGGAATTGATTGACAAATCACAACTCACATTCCATCCAGAACAAATGCTGGAGGGGTTGCCTGTGAGGGCGACTGGCCTGCAAGTTCACAGTCAGTCTCTTGCTCTCATTGTCTCTGCATATAGAATTGAATTAAGTTAGACTGCCTGTATCCTTGAAGGGACTCCTCTCCACTGACAACTGGAGCTGAGTTTATCAGTTCACGTTTATTTTGTTCACATCTAAATGCAGGCCTGTGTCTTTCCAGGCTGTGTGGAATGAAGAGCATCTTAATCAGTGCCTTAGGGCTCTGATCAGAACTGAAATACGGATACAATCGCTTCTGTGCACACATCTAAAAATGTCACTTTTGCTCATCATCACTTCACTAGAAGGTTAGAAGATGACATCCTGGTACAAACTACATCTCCTTTCATGAGCCATATTTTAATTATCTAATTTCTTATGTTTGGCATAAATATTGGAGTTCCAGATTTTTTAAAGTGGGAGGCTGACATGAGAATTCTTTGAGCTCATTCAGTGTTGACCAATCTAATCTCACATTCATTACACGTACCCAGTTATACACTGATGAAGGCCTTTTTCCTGTTTCACTGCCCCCCATCTGCACACCAGGACCCTCCAGGCTCAACGTTCCTGCCAAAGGATCAATTTAAATGGTAAGGGGATTTCTTACACTTTTCTGCATAAAACCTTTAAATGTTTACCTAAGGTGTCCAAACTGTGCACCTCAGCCCTCTAAGTCTTATAAAATCTATCCCCTTCCCTCCTCCACTTCATATACTATATACTTGCACTGTCTATATTGTGGACATCAGCCTTTGTTGTTAAAACTAGCTGACCTTCCCCCTGCTTCTGCTTGGTGAAACCCTGTCCATCCTTCAAACTTCAGCTCAAGATTCTTTAACCATTTTTGTTACAAATGCTGAGATCAGTCCTAGAGCTTCTTGCTTTGTGCCATCGGCGTAGTTTGTACCAATTATACCAATAACCACCTATTGTACCAAGAATCACCAATAACTGTCTTTATTTACATATCTTTCTCTATGAGATTTTGAGTATTTTATGATCAGGGACAAGTTCTTGATTAAATTTCCACTCTTCTGTCTGATGAGCAAAAGGACTGACTGTCACAGAACAGGTACTCCAGGATATTTCTTTGAGGGATTAATTAATTAATTGGGGGATTTTTCCCTAAACTAAATAAACCCAATCTTACCTGACACTCAGAAAAGTTATATCAACTATAAATTGGTCAAAGTTACTCAGCCTGTTAATTAATTAATAAAACTATTTCAAAGTTCAGATGCTCAGTCTAATTTCAGTATTACCCTACATCCTTTCCAGGGTGCATGTATTCTGGAAGCAAACCGCCTTGCTCATTAACTCATTTGGTTTTTTTCTGGAAGAAACTGGATTGTTTGCCCAGCAACATCTATCCTCACTTTGGTTGAAATCGGCAAGACTGTCACAGGGAAGAATTCACATTTTCCATCAATTTCTGGAAAGTGCACCAGTACCAAATGTCATCACACTTGAGTTATACAGTACTGGGAATTAGTCTGAAAGGCTCATGTACATGCTTTCAAAGTTTAATGTCAATCTTCGTGGCATAACAAGTAAGGCAATCTACCGTCTCACGCAGGAGACTGGCCCTATGGTCACTGACTACTGCACCTGGTTCAATTAGTCAAATACTTCTGGACACTTTCAGTGGTGCTAAAGTTGGGTAAGACTCTGTGGGGCTCAAACAAAGGTGGAAGATACAGTCTACTCAGAAAATCTTTCTGTCTAGATGAGGGGGCAAAAAATCAACACATAAAAAGTACTGAGTAGCAAGGCAGAAGGATAATTCTATAGCATCGCTAGGGAAAATATGCTTGTCAGTTCAAAGGCACATATCATGAAGAGTAAAATCCTAAATTGAGTAACACATGTTTAAGGAGAGATGGATTTTGCAAATTGCTGGCTGAGTGGCTCAGACAGGAAGAGCAGAGACTCTGGGCACACGTGGGGTCCCAGGAGTTGGGATGATGTGGGAGGATTTAGCTCAGAGAAAGGATGGTTGTCATATGAAGAGGCTGAGATGAGGGATGGGAAAGGGTGATGACGCAAAGCAAGGGACAAAGCCGAATTCAGCAGGAGGGAGAAGACAACAGGAAGTCAGAAGGAGAGGAGGGCCAAACTGTCTTGTTCTGTTAACATCACCGGGTGGCAGGTGAGTCAGGAGATGTCCCTGTGCCACCATTTCTGCAGGTGTGGGAGAGGTAGGAACAGATCACCAGCAGACAGACAGCCAAGGTGATGAATTGTGCTCCTAGAATTCTGGCTTGGTTACTTCCCTCTATCTGACACCTGATCTTTCTGTCCCCATTTTTTAAAGCTGGAGAATGACAAAAATACTTGCCAGAAGTCACTATGTTCCAGGGCCTCACAGGAGAATAAAATGAAAGAATACGGGTACAAGTCCCCAGCACAGGTCCCGACACATTAGCTTCCTTTCCTCCGTGCAAGGAAAACAAACACACACAGCCAGAAAGGGAAGGCCACCACTGACTGACTATTTCTACAAGAGCAGAAATACATTTCCTAATTTCTTCCATGAGCATGGAAGACAAAAAGGATCTGTACAAAAAGGACAGCGTGAAAATATTTAAGGACCCATATGCAAAACAGGGGCTTCAGTTCACACTCAAATTAATCCAAAATATTATACAAATTTCTTGCCTAGAGCAGGTATTTCAATCTCTTAAATGCACTGACACTTACCAAAAATGAGGCACTCGTAGAAAATTCCCATTTTTGTAGTTTTGAAAGGATATCAGATGTATGTAATCAGTCACAAGTGTCTTTCCCAGAAAGAACTATTTTCCAGCAAAAATCTGACTTACACACATCAGGGCGAGCACCTCACGGTAAGAGCCCTCCTTCCCTGTAATTGGGGCACTACACAGGAATCCCAGCACCTGATCTACTTTGGCAGCAGCATGACAACAGGTTACCACTCCATATTCTCCAGACAAAAGAAAGGAGGATGAAGCCCAGCTGTTCATAAAGGCAGCCCAAACGGAGACTGAAGAGGCTGAAGCTACAGCCCAACAATGCCCAATTCGGCGAACACCTGTGAAACTGTGTTAAGCACAAGGGTTAGCAGGAACTCACAAAAAGCAGAAGAAACTCACAGAAAACATTTTGGAAGGTTTTGATTTAAAAGGCTGCATGACAGCTCAATATCAAGAAAACAAACAACCCAATCCAAAAATGGGCAGAAGACCTAAATAAACATTTCTCCAAAGAAGGTATACAGATTGCCAACAAACACATGAAAGGATGCTCAACATCACTCATCATTAGAGAAATGCAAATCAAAACTACAATGAGGTATCACCTCACACCGGTCAGAATGGCCATCATTAAAACATTTACAAACAATAAATGCTGGAGACAGTGTGGTGAAAAGGGAACCCTCTTGCACTCTTGGTGGGAATGTAAATTGATACAGCAACTATGGAGAACAGTATGGAGGTTCCTTAAAAAACTACAAATAGAACTACCATACGACCCAGCAATCCCACTACTGGGCATATACCCTGAGAAAACCATAATTCCAAAAGAGTCATGTACCACAATGTTCACTGCACCTCTATTTACAATAGCCAGGACATGGAAGCAATCTAAGTGTCCACCGACAGATGAATGGATAAAGAAGATGTGTCACATATATACAATGGAATATTACTCAGCCATAAAAACAAAACTGAGTTATTTGTAGTGAGGTGGATGGACCTAGAGTCTGTCATACAGAGTGAAGAAAGTCAGAAAGAGAAAAACAAATAAATACCGTATGCTAATGCATATATATGGAATCTAAAAGAAAACTGGTTCTGATGAACCTAGGGGCAGGACAGGAATAAAGACACAGATGTAGAGAGTGGACTTGAGGACATGGGGAGGAGAAAAGGGAAGCTGGGACGAAATGAGAGAGTAGCATGGACATATACACACTACCAAATATAAAACAGATAGCTAGTGGAAAGCAGCCACATAGCACAGGGAGATCAGCTCGGTGCTTTGTGATGACATAGAGTGGTGGGATAGGGAGGGTGGGAGGGAGACACGAGAGGAAGGGTATATAGGGATATATGTATAGGTATGGCTGATTCGCTTTGTTATACAGCAGCAACTAACACACCACTGTAAAGCAATTAAACTCCAATAAAGATGTTAAATAAATAAATAAATAAATAAAAGACTGCATGAGAAAGGTTTTAGGTGGCTTAGAACTTGCTTCTCCTTTAGAAACACATTTGGTTTGCTTTTACAAAGGAACCACAGAGCATGAGTTTTGTAAAGCTCCCTAATACACTGGCACAGTGAAACTTTATGTCAGGCTATGCAAATGCATGCTATATATACACACACACACACACACACACACACACGCACACACACACACACATATATAGAGTTTAACAGCATCAAGAATTGCATTTTAAGTATTTTTATAGTATTACATAGTCATGAGATCATGTCAGATTTACCAATGATCACAAATGATCTGCATCTTAATTTCTAGCACCGGTGAATGGGTACCAACTGCCTGGAGTACTGTGCTCAAGACACTGAACCTACAGCAAGTTCAGTGAGACAGGTGTGATTAACTATGCTTGTGCAGAGAACAGGTGAGAGAGTGGCTGCACACATACTATACATTCAGCAGTTCTCAATTTAACTACAATTTATGAAAATCACCCCACTCCAAGAAGAATTTAAAAATAGGTAGATTTCATTCATTTATTAAAATTTTGATGCATCCTGTGCTATAAATGATCCCAAGAATAACCAAGCAGCATGTGCAACACCTTATTTTAGAACAAAACAATCACAAAAATAAAATAACTCATCAAAAAAACATATTATGTCTCAGGAGTCTCACTACACTTGTTTATGACTGTGTGTTAGAACTTACCATACCAGATCTTCTTCTCACAGGAGACTGTGAGTTCTTTGAGGCTAGGATGACATCATACTCATTTTACACCTAAGTTATCATACTGTCTAGAACACAATTGGTCCTCATTTAAACTTTATTGAAGGAACCATCAAAGGAAGGAAGGATGGAAAATTCAGTGGACAACAGAATAAGAGGTGTTAGAGACTGGAAGAAATGTTGAGGCTTTTTTCTGGGATTTTGAAACTGGAGTCAAAATCCAGTTAACTGAAGCATATTTAAGATAGGTAAAGAGACAACTAAAGTATAGTGTCTCTTCTGTTTGCGTGTCTGTTTTGCTGTTACACTTGATCTTTTGGAAAGTACGATCCATCATCTTCTCCTTTAATTACAACTAGTTTATTCCAATCTAAGTTTGAAATTAGTATAGGTCTTGGAAGAACAATTAAAGTCCAAAGTCTTACTATTATAGACCCATTATACGACCTTTGCTATGACTTCCATTAAAATACTTCAGGATAAACTATGTCATATATATTTGCACATGTTCAGCTTAATCTAGGACCTTGGAATGGTTAGTTACATGTGAGGGAACAGAATCAGGAATCAGTGCTGCAGAAAGTGGCATCTGTGCTCCTATCAGGAATCAGTGCAATCAGAGGCAGTAATCTGTCATTTCCACTTTGTCAACAACATTAATATTGAAGTTTGTTCATTAGCTGAAAGGATGTTAGAAATAATTTTTCTATGATAAAATGAATGTTCAAGATTTTAACGGGCAGGAAATAATCATAGAGGTATCTCAAGTTGTGTACAAAAAATATACAGCATCTGGACTAACCAGTGCCCCCAGAGCACTGTGCTGTCAGGGGTCCTGTTGGCCCCACATCCCTCCTTTTCACAAAGCATCGGCCACTTCACTCAGTCACAAGGCCGACTGGTCCTTCTCTCTACATCCATTCATTGACCTCTAAGTCAAACCTGATGCAAAGTGCTAATTACAGTGTCTTCATTAATAAATGTAAATTCCCAGAGGCACAGAATAGGTATATGGTAATTTCCTTGATTCCTAAAAACGTTTGTATGTTTGGAGAAACTTGACCTTAGACTTACTTTCATTATGGCATTCCACCTGATATGGATTAGTTGGCCCCCCAAAACATCTATCCATTATCAGCTAACAATATTCACCAAAGGCACATGATACTTTCTGAACCACTGAATTGTCCTGGGTCAGTTTGCAACAATAACACGCTCATTGTCAACATACTACAATTGCTGCTATCAATGTATTTCTCTTGTCCAATAGCCTAAACACCCTTTGGGGGGCAGGATTTGTACCTTATTCAGATCCTAATATATAATAGTTTTCTAATAAAGAATTTTAGATCAACAAACGATTAAGCATCCTGAATCACTCAGAAAGCAGCATAAATATTCACGTAAAAGTCAACCTGCTTGGTAAGCAGACTGTGACATTCCTAACAGAACATAAAACAACATTTACATTGGGATATTGACAACACTGTATAAACAATGATTCTCCAACCGTCACACCATGGCTGTAGAACAAATAACAACCCCTGCTTTTGGGTTACTGACACATTTTTTTACCACTGACATCTCAACCCGACTTCTTTCCTTTCACCTCCTGAACAACTATTATGATATAGCCGATCATGAAATGTCCTGGCTACTTGACAGCCCCCAATCCAGAGCTGATTCTTACTTTCCTCCTCCTTCCTTAGAATCACAAGTCCAAATTCTATTAAAAGCTTCTTTCCACTCTTGTTACTAAAACATTTCTAAGTTCCCCTCTGGAATGTATTTTCTCTCATTTCAGGAATTCAAATAAACATAATTTATTTGAATATGGCTAGGTCTTCAGTGGCCTTTGGCTGGTGGGCTTAGAATAATAATTAAATAAAAGAATAAAGGGTTTGAATCTCTTTGAATTTGTAAATTACATACAGCGTATAAAACTATACTGAATATTAAGTTATTCTTGCTATAGTTATAGTTTTTAAAATCCAAATTTTATCTGATTATTTTAATGTTTTCTTAGTTCACAACCTTTAGATTCCTCAACATCTTGTGACTTTTCGGCCTTAATCATCCATTGTTTGGCTGTACTATCATCACTAAGCCCCACTGTGATAATTATGAACTTCATAATAGTCTTTAACAGTTTATGCAATATATTTATCTCCTTTAAGCAAATTAAATGGAGGTTAACAGAGAAGAACACTGACCTCCTTCTCATCTTGGAAATTGCACTGTAAAGGGGGAGGATACAGTTATCTATGAGTCGTCTCTAATTAGAAAGAGCAGGCTAGTGAGGGAATTCTATGAGAATCAGCCCAGGGCCACAGCATAGAAAATTGTAACTTCAAAGCTTTGCTAATGTTTGTGATTTGTTCACATCTGTTGTATCCTAATCAGGAGTATACGCTCCAGGGATGGTCACCTGGCATGTAAAAGACCCTAATAAGAGAAACTGACAGTAATGCAATAATAGTAGGAGACTTCAATATCCCACATCAAATAATGGAGAAAACACCCATACAATCAATAAGGAAACAGCTGATTTAAACAGCACTATTGACCAAACAGACCTAATAGACATGTACAGAACCCTCCACCAACAGCAGAAAAACACATTTCTCAAGTGCACTCAAAACAAGCTCCAGGACAGATCATATGTTAAGTCACAAAACAAGTTTCAATAAATTTAAGATCAACATCATTCTAAGTATCTTTTCTGGCCACAGTGGAATGAAACTAGACACAACTAACAGTAAGAAAACCAGAAAATTCTAAAATACATGGAAACTTAACAACATGCTCATAAACAATCATTAAGTCAAAGAGGAAATCAAAACAGAATTTTAAATATATCTTGAGATAAAAATAAAAGCAGAAAATACCAAAATTTATGGAATGCAGCCAAAGCATTACTAACACAAAAGTTCACAGTGATAAACATTTTCATTTCATAATATATACAGTTATCAATTCATTATGTTGTACACCTAATACAATGTTATATGTTGATTATATCTCAATGAATAAAAAGAAAGACCTCAAATAACCTAATTTTTAACCTCAAGGCAATAGAAAAGGAAAACAAAGCTAACAGAAAGAAGAAAATAATAAAAATTAGAGCAGAAAAAAAGGAAAACAGAAAAACAAAAATCAACAAAACAAAGAGTTGTTTTTCAAAAAGATAAAATTGACAGCCATATTAACTTGGAAAACAAAGACTGAAATAAATAAAATAAAAAATGAAAGAGAACACATTATAATGAATGCCTCAGAAATAAAAAGGATCAAAAGAGATTTTTATGCTCAATTATACACCAAAAAATTAAATAAACTAGAAAAAATGGATAATTTCCTAAACATACAGCCTACTAAAACTGAATTAAGAAAGAAAAATAATGAACAGACCAATAACAAATAAGGAAACTGAGTCAGTAATCAAAAACATCCCAACAAAGGGACACCCAGGACAAGATGCCTTCACTGGTGAATTCTACTTAGCCTTCAAAGAAATATTAATACTAATCCTTCTTAAAATCTTCAAAAATATGGAAAAGGGAATACTGTGAAACTCATTTTATGAGGTCAGCATCACCCAGATACCAAAGCCAGGTAAACACACCACAAGAAACACAAATAAACAAAACAAAAGAAAAACTACAGGCCAATAAACTTGATTAACTTCAATGAAAAATATTATCAATAAAATACTAGCAAAACCAATTCAATAGCACATCAAAAGGAATATACACAATGACTAAATGGGCTTTATCCCCAAAATGCAAGGAAGATTTAAATCAGTCACTGTGATACACCACTTTAACAGAATGTAAGACAATATCAACATGATCATATCAACAGACTCAGAAAAAAAATTTAACAGAATTCAACATCTGTTCATTATAAAAGCTCTCAACAAATTAGTTATAGAATGAAATTGCCTCAACACAATAAAGGCTGTATGTGAATGTGACATGCAAATGTCATAATCAACCAGGAGAAACAAAAAGCTTTTCCTCCACAATCTGGTACAAGGCAAGGATGCCCACTCTTGCTATTTCTATTCAAAACAACACTGGAAGTCCTAGCCAGAGCAATTAGATAAGAAAAATAAATAAAATCCATCCAAATAGAAAAGTAAGTAACAGTACCTCTGCTTGCAGATGACATCATCAATATGCAGAAAAACCTAAAGACAAAAATAAAAAAAAAAAAACTGTTAGAACTCATTAAAAATTTCAGTAAATTTATAATACACAAAGTCAACAAACAAAAAGCAGTGGCTTTTCTATAAACAAACAATAAACTATCCAATAAGGAAATTAAGAATACAATCCCACTGACAACAGCAACAAAAATAATACTAAAAAAAAACTTAGCCAGAGATAAAAGACTTGTACACTAAATATGACAAAACATTGAGGAAGGCAGTTAAAGAAAACAAATAAATAGAAAGACATTCCTTGTGCATGGATTAGAAAACTTAATATTGTTAAAATGTCCATACTACATGAAGCGATCTACAAAATCAATGCATTTGTAACCAAAATCCTAATTACATTTTTTATAGACATAGAAAAACAAACCTAAAATTCATATGGAACCACAAAAGATCTTGTGTAGCCAAACAACTTTGAGGAAGAAAAACAAAGCTGGAGCCAGACATCACACTCTTTATTTCAAAATATATTACAAAGGTACAGTAATCAAAAGAGTATGACACTGGCAATGATTTTTTTTGGAAATGACATCCAAATTATAGGCAAAAACAGCAAAAACAGATAAGTGGGACTGCACCAAATTAAAAGGTTTCTGTACAGTAAAGGAAACAGTCAATAGAGTGAAAAGGTAACAAATGAAAACAGAGAAAATATCTGCAAACTGTATATCTGAGGCAGGGGTGGGGGGTGGGGCTTACTATCTAAACTGTATAAAGGACTCAAACAACTCAATGGCAAGAAAACAAATAATCCAACTAATAAAATGGGCAAAGGACCTGAGACATATCTCAAAAGAACACATTATAGATGGCCAATGGGTGTATAAAATTTTCTAAAAGTTCAACATCACTAATTATCAGGAAAATGCAAATCAAAACCAAACGAAGGTATCATCTCACACCTGTTAGAATGGCTGGCATCAAAAAGACAAGAGATAACAAATCATGGTAAGGATGTGGAGAAAAGGGAAAACTTGTACACTGTTGCTGGGAATATAAGCTGGTGAAGCCCTTATAGAAAACAGTATAAATGTTTCTCAAAAATAAAACTACCATATGATCCAGCAATATCGCTTTTGGGGATAGGCCCAAAAGAAATGAAATCAGTATATCTAAAAGGTATCATCACTCCCATGTTCATTGTACCATTACTCACAGTAACTAAAATATGGAAATAAAGTAATGTCCACTGACAGATATACAATGGACTACTACTCAGCTTGAAAAAAGAAAGAAAATCATGCCACTTGTGACAATATTGATGACCTCAGTGAACATTAAGTAACATCAACCAGGCACAGAAAGACAAATATGGCATGAACTCACTTATATGTGGAATCTAAAAAAGTTTAACTGATAGAAGCTGAGAGTAGAATCATAGTTGCCAGAAGCTGTGGGTTAGAAGATGGGGAGATGTTAGTCAAAGGCTACAAAGTTCCAGTTATATGGGATGAATAAGTCCTGGAGATCTAACCTGCAGAATGGTTATTATAGTTAAGAGTATTGTATTGCATACTTGAAATTTGCTAAGAAACTGGATCTTAAATACACTTACTACAAAATAAAACTATGTGAGGGGATGGAAGTGTTAATTAGCTTGACTGTGGTAATTATTTCACAATATATATACACAAAACCAAACAACATGTTGTAACTTTAGATACATACAATTTTTATTTGACCAAAAAAATTTAAAGACCCTTAAAGGAGTCTCCATTACAATGGCACTACTAATGTTACATTACCTCCATATGTATAAAAGAGGATCGATTAGCAAAAATATATTAGAAATTACTTTTCTGTTGGGGAAATAATGTTCATAGATGTGTCGATTGCTTAAAAACATACCCAGTTATTGTCTTATAGAATAAAATATTTGAACAGAAGGTACTTTAGAGATCATCTGGTGAAAAACCTTATATTACAGAAAATAATTTGAAGCAAGAAGAAAATAAATAGCTCATGTCAATGTCAAACCAATTAAAAGTAAAACCAGGACTACATGGGGTACTAACTGACAAGACATGTTTTGGATTTAGTTAGACTTGGGTTAATATCGCATTTTGGCCACTCAAGGTTTGTGCCAAGTTACTTAAATTTATGGTGCTTCAGTTTTCTCAAGTGTAAAACATAAATAAGGATACTAACCTATTTGGGATGTTGTAAGGATAAAATATAATTTAAAAGCATTTAATGTTATGCTATTGTTTTTGAAATATCCTAAGAAGCTAAGAAATTGAATTAATTAAATAAAAACTTAGTTTTATATTTTATTTCAATGAAACATCAAATACAATGAATCAATTTAGGTTCAGCAAATTTTGAGTAAGAAAGATCTGAAATAAAAAGGGCTTTATAATTTATGTCTATACATTTTTATTTTATGTTTTTAATAATTCATGTAAATTTATTATGAAGAAATTGAATTTCAGAGCTAATAAGTTGTTTGTCCCAGTCTTAAAGCTAATAAGTGGAGGGAAAGGAATAAAGACGCAGACATAGAGAATGGACTTGAGGACACGGGGAGGGGGAAGGGTAAGCTGGGACAAAGTGAGAGAGTGGCATGGACATATATACACTACCAAATGTAAAATAGATAGCTAGTTGAAAGCAGCTGCATAGCACAGGGAGATCAGCTGGGTGCTTTGTGACCACCTAGAGGGGTGGGATAGGGAGGGTGGGAGGGAGACCCAAGAGGGAGGGGATATGGGGATATATGTATATGTATAGCTGATCCACTTTGTTATAAAGCAGAAACTAACACACCATTGTAAAGCAATTATACTTAGTAAAGATGCTAAAAAAAGAAAAAAAAAAGCTAATAACTGGAGGAACAGGCAGTGATCCTAAGTCTTTTCAGACTCTCAAGTGCTACATAATATATTATACAGCCACTGCGTTAGAATAAAGACAGGCAAAAAGCACCATGGTGATCACAGATACACAGCTGTTATTTAAACAAAGAAAGAGCACCAGAAAGCCATGATTTTAGAGCTAACACATTTCACATTCTGCTTTGGATATACTACAGACATCTATACCCTGTTCTCCAAAACAATAGTGACCAAAGATAAAAAGAAAATTCACTTCTTCCACACTACATAATACTTATTATACATTGCCTAAGGAGATTCACTTTTTTCCTATATAAATAATAAAACTGTCAAAGAATCTTAAAAAATCATAAAGGCCACTGGTTTTGAAGTATAAATACGGATTTTTGTACTAAACATGAAAGCAAATATGACTGAATCATAAATCTGAAAAACATTTCAAAAGAACATTTAATCTATCGCCTGCCTCAAGAAAGAACTTCACCGAAACTATTTCTGTGAGATGTTAAATACCTCCAGAGAAATACTAACTTCCCAAATATTTCAGAATTTTATTGAACCTATAAAAGACTACACAAAATATATTGTATCCTAGTCTACCAATGCAAGTGTATAGGAATGTGAACCTTTTTTTCTATAATTTAATCTTTATGTCCAGCCCAAACCTATTGCTATCAGTAAGTTTTCCCAGAATTGTGAACTGATTAGAGCAAAGGCATTTGGGTTTGTGGGTGGGATCTGAACCCGGGCCACCAGTCTGAACAGGAATTGGCTAAGGTGCTAATGTTATCGGGTGGCAGGACATTTTTGTTTCCATGGTTCTCTGTGCTTTCACTCAGCTACTTCACTTTCTGATCCTGTCAGAACAGAAACAGCACAGTCATCTTCTATCTGGGGTCTTGTCTCTTCTCAGGCACCAGAGCAGAAAGCGAGTCTCTCTTCAGTAGGCATGACTGCATCAGACAATATTACCAAGATTGAATCTGTTTCCTTTAACATCTCAGATAAGCTTTTCTCTAATTTGGATTAATCCATAGGCAGATGCTTTCTCGATTATCTTCACTGAACTTATCATGGTGGAGAGAAAAATTCTCTAGTTTTTCTTCTGCCAGCTTTACTGGGGTATAATTGTCAAATAAAAATTATACATATTTACATTGTACAACGTTTTGCTATATGTATATATACACTGTGAAAGTATTACCACAATGAAGCTAATTAACATATCCATCACCTCACACAGTGATTTTTTGTGTGTGGTGGAACATTTAAGATCTACTTTCACAGCAAATTTAAGGTGCGCAGTATAGTATTATTAACTGTAGTCCCCATTCTATACACTGAATCTCCAGAACTTATCCAACCTACGTAACTGAAAAGATGAGAGTGAAATACATGAAATACAGACCAAAAAATAGAAAACATCAATGAAACTAAGAGCTGGTTCTTTGAAAAGATAAACAAAATTAAATTGATCAACCTTTAGTTAGACTCACTGAGAGAACCCAAATACAAATAAATAAAATCATAAATGAGTTAAAACAACAGAAATACAAAGAATCTTAAGAGATTACTAAAAATAATTATATGCCAAAAAATTAAAAAACCTAGAAGAAATGGATAAATTCCTAGAAACATATAATCTTCAATACTGAATCAGGAAGAAATAGAAAATCTGAAGAGACTGATTAGTAGTTATGAAATACACTTGGTAATCAAAAATCTTCCAATGAACAAAAGTCCAACACCAGAGAGCTTCAGAGGTGAATTCCACCAAATATTTAAAGAAGCGTTAATACCTAGTCTCTCAAACTGTTCCAAAAATTTGAAGAGAAAGTAACACTTATGAACTCATTTCACAAGGCCAGCATTACCTTGATAGCAAAACTAGATAAAGAAATAGAAAAAATAAAATTACAGGCAATACCCTCGATGAATGAAAAATTCTCAACAAAATGTTAGCAAACTGAATTTAACAACAAATTAAAAGGATCATACTTCATGATCAAGTGGGATTTATTCCAGCAATGCAAGGATGATTCAATATCTGTAAATAAATCAACACGATGCACCATGAAACACCATATGAACAAAACAAAGGATAAAATCCTATGATCATCTCGAGAGATGCAGAAAAAACATATGACAAAATTCAATATCCATTTATGATAAAAATTCTCAACAAAATGGGTATAGAGAAAACAAACCTCAACATAACAAAGGCCAAATATGGTAAATCCACAGCTAGCATCATATTCAATGGTGAAAATCTGAAAGCTTTTCCTCTAAGTTTGGGAACAAACAAGGATGCCCATTATTGCCAGACGTGAAACCATAAAATTTCAAGAAGAAAACACAGGCAGTACACTCTTTGACATAATTCTTCATAATATGTTTTTTGGATCTATCTCCTCAAACAAGGGCACCAAAAGCAAAAATAAACAAACAGGACTACATCAAAATAATCTAAAAAATTTTTTGCACAGAGAAGAAAACCATCAACAAAACAAAGAATAGATAACCTACAAATGGTAGAATATGTTAGCAAATGATATATTCAACAAGTTAATATGCAAAGTATATAAAGCACTTACACTACTCAATATCGAAACAAAAAATAATCTGATATAAAAACGGGTAGAGGACTCAAACATTTTTACAAGGAAGATACAGGTGGCCAACAGACATATAAGATGCTCAACATCACTAATCATTGGGGAAATGCAAACCACAAAAACAATGAGATAACACCTCACACCTGTCAGAATGGCCATCATCAAGAGGACAGGAAATAACTGTTGGCAAGGATCTGGAGAAAAGGTTCACTGTTTGTGAGAAGGTAAATCGGTAGAGCCACTGTGGAAATCAGTATGGAGGTTCTTCAAAAAATTAAAAATTTACCAACCATATGATTCAGCAATTCTAATTCTGGTTATTTGTCTGAAGAAAATGAAAACACTAATTTGAAAAGATATACACACCCCTATGTTCATTGCAGCATTTTTTTACAATAGCCAAGACAGGGAAGCAACCTAAGTGTCCACGTAGAGGTAAAAAACCTGTGGTATACGTATATAATAAAATATCACTCAGCCTTAAAAAGAATAAAATCTTGCTATTTGCAACAACATGGATGGAAATGGAGGGTATTATGCTAAGTGAGATAAGTCAGAGAAGGACAACGTACGATTTCAATTATACGTGGAATCTAAGACAAACGAACAAACAAAACAATACAGAAGCAGACTCATAGATACAGAGACTAAATTGATGGTCACCGGACAGGAGGAAGAAGTAGGGGTTGTGTTAAATAGGTGAAGGGGATTAAATGGTACAAACTTCCAGTATAAAAAAAATAATAAATAAGTCACAAAGATGTAACATACAGGGAGGGAGGGAGACGCAAGAGGGAAGAGATATGGGAACATATGTATATGTATAACTGATTCACTTTGTTATAAAGCAGAAACTAACACACCATTGTAAAGCAATTATACCCCAATAAAGATATTAAAAAAAGAAAAAAGAAAAAAAAAAAGGATGTAACATACAGCATAGGGAATGTAGTCAATACTACTGCAATAACTTTTATGGTACAGATGGTTACTAGATTTATCATGGTAATCAGTCTGTAAGGTATATAAATGTCAAATCACTATATTGTACACCTGAAACGAATATAATATTGTATGTCAACTGTACATCAATTAAAAAAAAACACTATCCAATGCCTCTTTTATAATAGAAATACTTTCACTTCATGAATGGTGTCATTGCCTTCTTTATGTGTCTGTCTCTGCCTTTCTTTCTCTCTTTCAATCAATCTGTCTCTCTATGTCTTTTCTCTCTCAATCTCTCTCTCCATAACACTGACATACACATTCACAGCCAAAGAGAATCATGCAATTATTTAAAATGAAATGATTGTCTTCTAATTGTGAATTATTTTTCAGTCTGAATAATGTCAAATTGTTCAACGCTGCTCAACCTGTATATTTGTTTAGATATGAGCAAAAACAAAGGTGAGACAAAATTAAAATTCCTTATTTCACATTTGGTTGCAGACTTACAGGACAATGTTATGTTTTAGAAATAACTTCTTTATAATTGATGTCAGATGCAAGAATGGATTCACAAAAGGCAAAATAAAATAAAGCAATTCTTTTCAATGTGATTTATTTTTGTTCCTGTTGCTGAAAAAAGAACAAATGTTACTTAGCCAATAGTTCAGCAAGTACCCTGGGGTATATACTTAATGAAGTAAATCTCACTTAAGGCTTGGGCCTAGAAAAATGGGGCAAACATTATGTCCTTTCAGAAAAACTCATCAATTGCTTTGTCAACCTCTTCTCTAAAGTATCCACATGCTAAATGACTGAAACTTAAAGGTGAAAATAAATCGTTCCAGCAGAAAAATCCCTTATAAGAATGTGCAATTGTCTTCAAATAATCTCAAAAATTTGTTTACAAAGAAATAAAAAGAAACTTAAATATTTACGTACAAATGTGTTTCTAACTTTTGGAATTTTTTCTGAAACAAATATTTGAAATGAGTAGACTAAGAATAAACTATAAAGATATTTTTAGTAGCACTGTAAATTTTTTATACAAACAATATGTCTAGTTCTAGGTACCTGCCAAGATAAGTTAGATCTCATTCAAATAATGAAATATATTAATTCAATGAAAAATATGGTTTATAAATATTTATTTGACTAAAAGGAGTTTGTATTATCTTGTTATATGTACAATGTTTAAATGTACTAGCTATGAACTTGAAGCCAATTTTGTCATAAGAAATATTTGTCTGAGTGCATGTTTGTATGCATAGGAAAAAGCATTATGCATCAAATTATTAACAACACTTTTCCCTAGATGGATGTACTAAAGGCTATTTTTCTTTATTAAGTATTCTTTATTTCTTCCCTCATGTTTGAGGTATAATAAAAGTTAATGGAGTCACAGACTAAGTTTGGCCTTATAATAAAATACCATTAGCACCCCCTCAAAGTCTTATTTTGAAGGCACAAAGTGTTCTTTACATAAACTGGGTGTTGGTGCTTAAAATCATATCATTGACTTTTCATTCTTTTGAGCATTTAAAATCCCCCATTAACCCTCAGGAGTGTAAAGCTACTAACGTAGTAAAATGTAAAATGGGACTATAGGAATTAGGGTCTCAGGAAATAGACAAGATGTATAGAAATGCGATAGAGAAAAAGACAAACTTCATTTTTTCCCATTTTTTCCTTAGGCCTTGCAATGACAAAAATCACTGCTAAAATTTACCTAGGGTCTATTTGTCACAGAGCATCATAAAATAGGCATGATATCCATACAGATAACATTTCAACTCAATTTAAAAATGAATAATTTATATTTCTAAGCAAAGTTTAGAAGTGCTTTTCAATTGGAAGCTTCAATATAAAGCTATGATTCTCAAAGATTTAAAAGGTGAATAAGACACTTCACTAGGCAAATACCAAAACAATCAACTTTTTTTCTTTGTTGACACAGTGAGATTGAAAGAGAGATTTTCTTTCTCTCTCTCTCTCTTTTTTTTTTTTTTACAATTTATTTAAACTAAAAACAAAAAAAATTAACCCATTTGTCCAATTCCCCACCCCTTGCCTCTGGCAACCACCAATCTGTTCCTGTTCTCTGTATCTATGAGTTTGTATCTATATTATAAACATATTTAGAAAACGTATTTTTAGATTCCATATATAAAATAGATCACCCAGCATTTGTCTTTCTCTGACTCGTTTCACTTACCATAAAGCCAATGAATGGACTTTTACCAAATGCCCATCCATGTTGTCAAAAATGACATAATTTCATTCCAAATAAATAATGAAATGACTGAATAACATTCCACTGTGTGTGTATGTGTGTATAATTCAATTTATTTATCCATTCATCCACTGATGAACACTTAGACTGTTTCCATATCTTGGGTAATATACATAATGCTGAAATGAACTCAGGAGTGTATATATCTTTTCAAGTTAGTGTTTTTGATTTCTTTGAATAAATACCCAGAAGTGGAACTGCTGGATCGTATGGCAGTTCTATTTAAAATTTTTGAGGAACCTCCATACTGATTTCCATAGTGGCAGTACAAATTTACCTTCCCAGCTCTTGCACAACTGTTCCTTTTTCTCCAAATCCTCACCAACACGTTATCTCCAGTCTTTTTGATAATAGCCAGTCTAACAGGTGTGAGGTGATAGCTCATTGTAGTTTTGATTTTATTTTCCTGATGTTTAATGATGCAGAGAATCTTTCATGTACCTATTGGCCATCTGTATGTCTTCTTTGAAAAAATGTCTATTTAGATCTTCTCCCCACTTATTAATTTAAACTTTAAAGTTTTATAACTTTAATATATTTTGGATACTAACCTCTTATCAGATAAGTGGTTTGAAAATATTTTCTCCCATTCACTAGGTTGCCTTTTCATTCTGTTGACAGTTTCCTTTGCTGTACAGAAGTTTTTGCTTTTTGTGTGTGTTTTGTTTGTTTTGTTTTTGTTTTCAGTTTGATATAGCCCACTTGTTTATTTTTGCTTTTGTTGCTTTTGCTTCTGGTATCAGATTCAAAAAGTCATCTCGAAGACCTATGTCAAGGAATTTACTGCCTATGTTTTCTCCTAGGAGTTTTATGGCTTCTGATCTTATGTTCAAGTCTTTAATTCATTTTTAATTAATCTTTGTGTGTAGTGTAAGGTAGTAGTCCAGTTTTATTCTTTCGATTGTGGCTGTCCAGTTTTCCCAACACTGTTTATTTAAGAGACAATCTTTTCCTAATTGTATATTCTTACCTACTTTGTCATAAATTAGCTAAGGATGAATGAGTGTATTTTTTTCTGGGCTCTCTGTTCTGTCCCATTGATCTATGTGTCTGCTTTTATGCCAACACCACACTTTTAAGTACTACAGCTTTGTAATACAGTTTGAAGTCAGGGAGCATGATACCTCCAGTTTTGTGAGAGGACATTTCCTTACTGCAATATAAGTGCATGTGCTCATCGAGGAAGGTCTATGAGACACTGATTTTCAAAACATCAATCCTTATACCTTTCAAAAATATATATAAATTTTTCATTAAAATCAACTTACATTATCTAGAAATGCATTTGCTATTATTGACATTTTAAAGTATTTCTTGTGTGGAGGACCACATTTGAAGATTGTATTGAAATATTTATCGTGAAGTAAACTATTTATTTTTATGGATTTTATTTTCCCAATTATTTCCATGTAGTTAACTAGGTTCTACCATTCAGCTCCAAAAAGTTGTTCAGGTTGACTGCCTCTACACTGCTATCCATATTTGCTATATCTATATATCATATCTAGACATGGGCGGACATAGTTATTTTTGTCAGAAAATGACAAAATTGGCAATAAAACCAAGTCTGAAATATAAAAGAAAATAGGTTTTGAGTTCCCAAAGTGTCTCATTTACAGGAAAGAAATATATTTAGTGAACTGGAATGTCTGAGCTAAAGTGAATTTACAAGGTTACATGTCTAACAACTTATACTATATACAATAGACGCAGCAACAAAATAAAATTTCCATTTATTGTCAATAACTACATGTCCAATTTAAATGTAACATGTTAAACTGAATACCTACATGTCCATTTGCAGATCTAATACCTCATCTTGATATTTTAAGACAATCCCCTTTGGAATAAAATTTCATATGTTCAGTAATGTGTACACAATAGAAATTAATAAATGCAGCATTAGAATTGCTTGCCTACTATTCTAAGTAGCTCCAGAAAGAAATAAAGGAAGAAATAAAGGAATGAAGAAAGAAGAAAAAAAGGATGAAAGGAAGGGGAAGAAGGTAGGACCTCCAAATATCATGCTATTTAAGAAAATGTTTAATTTAAATGACTGAAGTATCATGGATTAATATAAGACACTGGACAGTCAATTGGTTAAAAAGTTGGAGAAAATGAATAAGAATTCTGATGGAAAATGTTAGTAAATTCCATTTATTTAAAAGCTTTAATTTATATAACTCTTCGGATTGAAATATATTGAAAGTGTCCACTAGTTAGAAAGATTGTCTCTTTGAGCAAACTCTAGTTAGGCTCTCCTGAACTTTCTTTTTCATCTAGCCCTCAACTGTTGGACTTTTGTGTTTATCTCTTCATTGTCCAATTCTAGCAAGAATTCTGTCAAGTTGGTTTAGTCAGAATCCTCCATCCTCAATATCTGATCACCCTTGATATCTGATCAGGTCCCTTATGCTCCAACATTTCCCAGGTGATGTCTGATCACCGCAGACTGCCTACAGCAAGGATCCCGTTAGGTGAGTTTAGCCAGAGTTCTTCCTTACTCCTGATGTTTCCTCTTAGTAATTTTCCATCTAGGGCCCCCACCCCCATTCATTGGTTATAAATTCCCACTTTTCCTTGTTGTATTTGGAGTTGAGTTTAATCTCTCTCCCACACTACAAACTGCAGTGGTCTCTACACCTATGGTGATGGTCCTGAATAAAGTCTGCTTTACCATTCATTAACAAGTACCAGAATGAAAACTTTCTTCTTTAACAGCTAAGGTGCCATGACTTGGATTGGATCAGATTCATCATTGAATCCCTGAATCTGTCACCCAGCACACTCATTGTGTGCCTTTGCAGTCTATGTCTTCATTCCACAAACTGATCAGGTATCCACTGGTGAACCTGACTCCGGAGCCTTTGATGTGCACAAATGTCCACTGACACTGGTAAGGACAGATTTTAATTCTTAAGATCTGAAGATACTCTAGAAGCTGGGATAGAGTCTCAGACAAACAGAGCCTGGTTAGAATCCTAAGTTTCTCTGTTTCTAACAATCTTGGTTAGAGTTCTAGAGAAGTAGCTGTTTGTAAAAATCTAGGTAAGTGTCCCAGGTTTATTTGTTTGAAAGGTACCTGATGGGCTGAAAGTCTTTCTGCCTGGTCATCTGCCTTAAGTGGAGATTTTTCTCTGACTCGTGGACTGGAAGTTCTTCCTGGCTCCTTGTTTTGAGCGGGGATCCACTCCCCAGTTGCTGGGCTGCGAAAATTCTCCTGGCTTTTTATGAACCCTCTTTGTTCTTTCTCTGGTCCTACTCCTGCAACTGGAACTTCTCAGTCAACTGAAATCCCTTTCTCAAACCTCTGCTGACTACATGCTCCACCAACTCTGTCCACCTTTTTCTTGCTGGCATGATTTTACTAAGGATAATTGGAAACCTCAATAGCCTCTTTGGGAAACAAGATCTCAACAAACTGACCCTCTAAGACCTCTCCCTTCGCATCACCTCCACCCCTCCTTCCTCATTTTACCACCTTCAACCTTCCCTCCAGTTCCCTTGAATCTTTGATGTGCCCCCCTCAAACCCCTACCTTCTCAACATCCTCTCCTCACTCCTGCCAGGCCCTGCCCTTCCCACTCCAACAACTCAGTTCCCTATAGTCACTGAAACTTTAGGCCCCCTCCCCCATCAGGGCTCTCAAAGGACTCAGGGCCTTTGCAAACCAACTACCTGAGGCTAAAAAGAAAGAAGGCTAATTGGAAATAGCCTTAATACTGTATCCACTCAGATGGCTTGGGAGACATTCAGATGCCACTCTGTTTCCTTAGTCACACACTTAAAAGGTAGTCCACAACCTCCATAAGATTTCACATCAGGACAGAAGAAAATCTTACAAGTCTTTCCCACAGATTGGTTAAAAACCTTTAGTCCTTACTGAGCAAGTAACCTCACCTTGTCCCATTTTTGCCAGAAACACAAAACAATTCAGATAAAAACATAAAGTGGAGATAAACCAGTGAGTTTTGTATTACTGTGGAGACTGGTTTATGGCTAAAATTTGAGAATAGAAAACAGTAAGATGTCTATTTGCATCTATTTGTATGTTTATGCAAGTAAGTTATGATATGTGATCTTCTACCTCTGCATGGTATTACCAAATTAATTTATAAAATTCTTTAAAGAAGTTCTATTCAAATTGGCATAGAGATAAATGAGCAATTATACAAATTAAATATCCTTAAACCTCTCAGAAAAAATAGGAACCAAGCCAAATGTCATGGATTTTTTTTTTGAAGTTCATGAGACTTGGGTAAATCTTTGATAAATAAGATTGTTTTAATATTTTCAGTTTAATAAAAACAGCTGTGTCTTCTGAGTTATCAGCATTAAGTAAAAGAAGATTATAGGTTTTTATTATACTTGGGTTTACTAATCAAATAAAGTTAACATAATTAATAGGGAAATAACAAGATAATAACTAGCTTTGTTTGATGTTGTAGTATGTCTGCTTAAAAACAGTTTTCAATAGATAAAGAAGATGTGGCACATATATACAATGGAATATTGCTCAGCCATAAAAAGAAACGAAACTGAGTTATTTGTAGTGAGGTGGATGGACCTAGAGTCTGTCATACAGAGTGAAGTCAGTCAGAAAGAGAAAAACAAATACCGTATGCTAACACATATATATGGAATCTTAAAAAAAAAAAAAAAAAGAAAATGGTTCTGAAGAACCTCGGGGCAGGACAGGAATAGGAATAAAGACACAGATGTAGAGAGTGGACTTGAGGACACATGGAGGGGGAAGTGTAAGCTGGGACAAAGTGAGAGAGTGGCATGGACATATATACACTACCAAGTGTAAAACAGATAGCTAGTGGGAAGCAGCCACATAGCACAGGGAGACCAGCTCGGTGCTTTGTGACCACCTAGAGGGGTGGGATAGGGAGGGTGGGAGAGAGACGCAAGAGGGAGGAGATATGGGGATATATGTATACATATAGCTGATTCACTTTGTTATACAGCAGAAACTAACACAACAATGTAAAGCAATTATACTCCAATAAAAATGTTTAAAAAAGAAAAAGAGTATCAAATTAAAAAAAAAAAAAGATTCAACCCCCCCACCAAAAAAAATAAGTTTTCACAATCTTTTTGGTATCTTGCAAACTAAAGTTTTGCTAGATTAAGCTAAGTAACAGAAATTTATTACATATCTAAATCATTCTTAAATAGATAAAATCCTCTAGAATAATATAAAGAGAAAATACTGAAATATTCATTAATGAATATAAGTTTAAATATATATATTTTGCATCTTGTTTTTATGCAGTACAGAGCACTTAAACATATTCTGGTCTGTGAATGAACATCAGAAATTGCACTACGAGGAAACAGCAAATATCTATATGAAATGTGAGGTGATATAGCTGAAAAATTTGCTAGTGTGTTCATATAAAATCTTGGTATGTGACAGACAATTCACAATTATTTTTCTACTTCCTAGTTTTATTTGTAAAAGAAAGGTAACTAGTAGTTGAAAATTATAATCAATATATGTAAATGAAACTATTAGAAATCATAAAAATGAAGAGAAGCAACTTTGCATGAAAACTACGCAAGATATATAGGATGTGTTTTTGACAAGTAAAAAAACGAGAGTAATTTTATTCTAAGGTAGAATGGCTGATTATTTTTTAATTAGAAACAGGAAAAGGTGGGGGAAAAAGCCTAAATGGATATAAAAAAAAATTTGTAAAAGTTTTACACAAAAGAGATCTTATCTAATGTACTCAAGTTGGCTAAGATTTGAATGGATTAATTTATAAGTTTTTAGAAATGAGACAATGTCAAGAATGTACTGCTTGACAACTAGAAAAACAAAGTTTTACTGGATTATTGGTCTGCTCTTAATAAGAGATTATAAAGGTCTTTCTTTATCTTTTGTGTAATCTACCTAGGAAACCACGATTCTGTGGCTTAGCAGAACAGTTTCCTTTGCTTTCTGTTAACCTGTGTCATGTTCTGGATTATTTAAGAAAGCATAAGTATTGTTGCATAGTAATCTGTGAACCTCTTTAATCAAGTGTTCAAAACTTTTATATTTTTGACAATTCTGCCTTCCCCAAATCAAACCCTAAATAAAATCTTCTTGTTCTGAAACTGCCTCTGAGATTTACCAGAGGGCTTCTTGAAAATCTTAAAGGATTTGTTCTTTCACCTTGTAAATCTCTTTTTTACAGTGTTAACACTAATTAGGTTTATTTGGTAAACTGCAGGAAAAGCGTTGTCATAAGAAGAGATACTTAACCTTCCCTGTGTTTATGTTGGTAAATGTTATTAATGTAAGTCTTTGCTTGGCTTCCTCTGGGGATATATGTATATGTATAGCTGATTCACTTTGTTATAAAGCAGAAACTAACACACCATCATAAAGCAATTATACTCCAATAAAGATGTTTAAAAAAATAAAATAGAAGTCTGATCTGAGATTGCATGTGAAAAGTTCCAGCAAACAAACTCAAAAAGGCCTGTGTGGTCTATTACCATTACTGGTGCACTTACATAAATAATTAGGCCAAACCTAATGACCAGATTTATTTTCTAACAAGGGTAGCCTTACTTTGGTTATTTTTGTTCAAAAGGAAGGTGAACGTAGAGCGAATTTTATGTTTCAGTGGAAACCTACAGCACACCCTTATGGGTTCTCAACCTTCTAGTTTCCTCAAATGTCTGTCTACAACTCTCCAAACTAATGTTTTCAATTTTTGTCTGACCCTCCTGGCTCAGACTCACTGAGAGCTAAGGCTTCCCTTTTCCCAAAGTCCTGTAAGTTGGAGCTGGGAAACTTGAAATAAACTTCAAAGAAATTGCCGACTTAAAAAAATGCACAATGTGAGAATTCTGAGCTAAGTTTTGTTTGGGGAAAAATGAGGACTGTAGCCCAGGAGACAGCAACTCAGAGAGCTCTGAGAAACTGCTCCAAAGAGGTAGGGGGGAAGGTCAGGATATATGTGATTTTGGTGAAGAGGGAGTACATGCAATAAAAAATGTATTTACTGTAGTTACTGCGAGTCTCATGAAGGTTACTGCTAGTCACGAGGAGCAGATGTCACCGTGAAGGATTTTTGCGCTTTTCTAGATATGAGAAGATACAAGAATTAGGCTCATAAAATAGTCTCCTGAAAATATCTAACTATCTGAAGAACTGTTCTGCCCCTTTTTTCCCCAGATCACAAGGGCCTCATTTCTGCTCTCCATCCTGAACTCCTTTCAGGGGGTGCTGAAGGTCAGCAGCTGCAGCAGCTTATAATTTGATCCTTGTAGAGGCAGATGTCAAGCGCCAATGGCAAGTGCCAATTTGTAGTTGACAAAAATCACCACAACAGATTACGTATGGACAGCCTTCAGCCTTGCAGCTGTGTCAGCCACTCAGAAGGTTTTCCTGAAACACCTGATGCCACCATCAGAGACATGCACTGCCAACCAGGAAATCTGTCAGCCTGGCACTGCCATCCTCATTCCATCATCTAAAGTATGCTTCAAGCACAAGACTAGAAAGCTTCTTAACTGGATGCTCTCTGGCAAAAACTATTCCAACTATTAATCTTTGTTTTCCTTTCATTTTAGTAAAACTCCCCTCATTAAATACTTGACTGCTTGTACCATACAGCACATATCCTATACTACCAAGTCCCAACAAAAGGTTCAGCTGGTCCTCAGTGAACAGAAGGTGACCTAACAAGAAAATGGACTTAACGTGTCTATTCTTTCCTTGAGCAAGAAGGTTGACTGACAAGAAAATCTCTCCTTGACCAAACTCTAGTTGGGCTCTCCTGAGCTCTTTTTCAACGAGAACTTGACTATTGAAATCTGTGTTTGTCTCTTCATTGTCCAATTTTAATCAATTTAGGTTTATATAGAAGCATCCACCTTTCAGGCGGTATCAGATTACCCTGGCCGGCCTTCAGCAAGAATCCTGTTAGGTCAGTTGAGCCAGAATTCCCCCTTGCCCCTAAGTTTTTCTCTTAGTAGTGTTATGCCCACTGACTCCCATCCCGGTCCCTGGCTATAAATTCCTACTTTTCTTTGCTGTATTCAGTTGAGCCCAATCTCTTTCCCCTACTACAAAACCCATTTGCAGTGGTCTGTACACCTACAACAATGGTCCTGGATAAAGTCTGTTGTACCCTTCTTTAATAAGTAATTTTTCTTTAACATTACTATGCAAATAAATAAGCAGAGAGATTATAATTTCAAAAGCATACTGTTTAGGGCTGTAATCTCTTAAAATGGCCACACTACCCAAAGCAATCTACAGATTTAATACAACCCCTATCAAAATACCCATGACGTTTTTCAGAGAACTAGAACAAATAATCCTAAAATTTAGATGGAACAATAAAAGACCCAGAATTGCCAAAGCAATTCTGAGTAAAAAGAACAAACCTGGAGGCCTAACCCTCTCAGACTTCAAATAATACTACAGAACTTCAGTAATCAAAAGAGTGTGGTATTAGCACAAAAACAGACAAATGAATCAGTGGAACAGAATAGAGCCCAGAAATAAACCCACACACCTACAGTCAATCTTCGACAAAGGAGGCAAGACTATATATTGGAGAAAAGACAGTCTCTTCAGCGAGCGGTGTTGCAGAAGCTGGACAGCCACATGTAAATCAATAAAGTTAGAACACACCCTCACACCACACACAAAAATAAACTCAAAATGGCTTAAAGACTTCAATATAGACAGGAGATCATAAAACTCCTAGAAGAGAACACAGGCAAAACATTCTCTGAAATAAATCATACCAATGTTTTCTTAGATCTTAGTCTCTGAAGGCAATAGAAATAAAAGCAAAAATAAACAAATGGGACCTAATCAAACTTATACATTTTTGCACATAAAGGAAACCATAAACAAACTGAAAAGACAACCTATGGACTGGGAGAAAATACTTGCAAAGGATGCGACATACAAGGGCTTAATTTCCAAAATATACAAACATATCATACAACTCAATATCAAAAAAAACAACACAATAAAAAAATGGGCAGAAGACCTAAATAAACATTTCTACAAAGAAGACATACAGATGGCCAATAATCACATGAAAAAATGCTCAACATCACTATTAGAGAAATGCAAATCAAAACTACCAGGGAACAGACTGCTCTGCTTTATTTCAAAATGGTTCCTTTTCCCTTCCCACAGAAAGGAGCCACAGAGGGTTTTTCTCCAATATTGACTGGGAAAATCCAGTGGAGCTTCTGGTGGTAAATCTCACAATATTTTAGGGGGCCTGTATGACTGGATCCCCCAGGATACTTTAACTCCAAGAGTTGTCCACACTAGGTCTCCAGTAATTCTCCAGTTATAGTTCAGGATTTCCTACCTCAATGCTGGTTTCTGCCATGGTTTCTGCTAGCAAGTCTCTGCTCAGGCTGGCAAGGAACCAAAACTGGCCTGCACTTGCTTCTCTTCAGTTTAAGAAGTAGGTTTCTTGGAGGACCTTCAAGATGGCAGAGGAGTAAGATGTAGAGATCACCTTCCTCCCCACAAATACATCAAAAATACATCTACATGTGGAACAACTCCTACAGAACACCTACAGAACGCTGGCAGAAGACCTCAGACTTCCCAAAAGGCAAGAAACTCCCCACGTACCTGGTCGTGTGGCTGACAGGGTCTTGGTTCTCCGGCCAGATGTCAGGCCTGAGCCTCTGAGTGGGAGAGCTGAGTTCAGGACATTGGACTACGAGAGAGCTCCTGGCCCCATGTAATATCAGTAGGCAAGAGCTCTCCCAGAGGTCTCCGAATCAATGCTAAGACCTAGCTCCACTCAAAGACCAGCAAGCTCCAGTGCTGGACACCCCAGGCCAAACAGCTAGCAACACAGGAACACAATCCCACCCATTAGCAGAGAAGCTGCCTAAAATCATATTAAGTTCACAGACACCCCAAAAACCACCACCAGACACGATCCTGCCCACCAGAAAGAAAAGACTCAGCCTCATCCACCAGAACACAGGCACCAGTCTGCTCAAGCAGGAAGCCTACACAACCCACTGAACCAACCTCACCCACTGGGGGCAGACAGAACAAAGACAACAGAAACTATGAACCTGCAGCCTGGGAAAATGAGACCACAAACACAGGAAGTTAAGCAAAATGAGAAGACAGAGGAATACACAGCAGATGAAGGAGGAAGGTAAAAAAACAGACCAAACAAATGAAGAGGAAATAGGCAGTCTACCTGAAAAAGAATTCAGTATAACGACAGTAAAGATAATCCAAAATCTTGGAGATAGAATGGAGAAAATATAAGAAGCATTTAACAAGGACCTGGAAGAACTAAAGAGCAAACAAACAATGATGAACAACACAATAAATGAAATTAAAAATTCTCTGGAAGGAATCAATAGCAGAATAACTGAGGCAGAAGAACAGATAAGTGACCAGGAAGATAAAATAGTGGAAATAACTACCGCAGAGCAAAATAAAAAGAATGAAAAGAATTGAGGACAGTCTTAGAGACTTCTGGGACAACATCAAACTCACCAACATTTGATTTATAGGGGTCCCAGAAGAAGAAGAGAAAAAGAAAGGGACTGAGAAAATATTTGAAGAGATTATATTTGACAACTTCCCTAATATGAGAAAGGAAATAGTCAATCAAGTCCAGGAAGCACAAAGGGTACCATACAGGATAAATCCAAGGACAAACACGCCAAGACACATATTACTCAAACTATAAAAAATTAAATACAAACAAAAAATATTAAAAGCAGCAAGGGAAAAACAACAAAAAACATACAAGGGAATCCCCATAAGGCTAACAGCTGATCTTACAGCAGGAACTCTGCAAGCCAGAAGGGAGTGGCAGGACATATTTAAAGTGATGAAAGGGGAAAAGCTACAACCAAGATACTCGACCCAGCAAGGATCTCATTCAGATTCGATGGAGAAATCAAAAGCTTTACAGACAAGCAAAAGGTAAGAGAATTCAGCACCACTAAACCAGCTTTACAACAAATCCTGAAGGAATTCTCTATGCAGGAAACACAAGAAAAGGAAAACACCTACAATAACAAACCCAAAAAAATTAAGAAAATGGTAATAGGAATATACATACCAATAAATACCCTAAATGTAAATAGATTAAATTGCTCCAACCAAAACACATAGGCTGGCTGAATGGACACAAAAACGAGACCCATATATATGCTGTCTACAATAGACCCACTTCAGACCTAGGGACACATACAGACTGAAAGTGAGGGGATGGAAAAAGATATTCTATGCAAATGGAAATCAAAAGAAAGCTGGAGTAGCAATTCTCATATCAGACAAAATAGACTTTAAAATAAAAACTATTACAAGAGACAAAGAAGGACACTACATAATGATCAAGGGATCAATCCAAGAAGAAGATATAACAATTGTAAATATTTATGCACCCAATATAGGAACACCTCAATACATAAGGCAAAAGCTAACAGCTAAAAAGGGGAAATAGACAGTAAAACAACCATAGCAGGGGACTTTAACACCTCACTATCTCCAATGGGCAGATCAACCAAAATGAAAATAAATAAGGAAACACATGCTTTAAATGATACATTAAACAAGATGAAATTAAATGACATTTAAAGGACATTCCATCCAAAAAACAACAGAATACACTTTCTTCTAAAGTGCTCATGGAACATTCTCCAGGATAGATCAAATCCTGGGTCACAAATCAAGCCTTGGTAAATTTAAGAAAATTTAAATCGTATCAAGTATCGTTTCTGACCACAATGCAATGAGACTAGATATCAAATAGAGGAAAAAACTGTACAAAATACAAACACATGGAGGGTAAACAATACACTACAAAATAACCAAGAGATCACTGAAAATCAAAGAGGAAATCAAAAAATACCTAGAAACAAATGACAATTAAAGCACAATGACCCAAAGCCTATGGGATGCAGCATAAGCAGTTCTAAGAGGGAAGATTATAGCAATAGAATCTGACCTAAAGAAACAAGAAACATCTCAAATAAACCACCTAACATTACACCTAAAGCAATTAGAGAAAGAACAACAACAACAAAAAAAACCAAAGTTAGCAGAAGGAAAGAAATCATAAAGATCAGATCAGAAATAAATGACAAAGAAATGCAGGAAACAATAGCAAAGATCAATAAAACTAAAAGCTGGTTATTTGAGAAGATAAACAAAATGGATAAACCATTAGCCAGACTCATCAAGAAAAAACGGGAGGAGACTCAAATCACCAGAATTAGAAGTGAAAAAGGAGAAGTAAAACTGACACTGCAGAAATACAAAGGATCAGGAGAGAGTACTACAAGCAACTATATGCCAGTAAAATGGACAACCTGGAAGAAATGGACAAATTCTTAGAAAAGCCCAACCTTCCAAGACTGAACCAGGAAGAAATAGAAAATATAAACAGACCAATCACAAGCACTGAAATTGAAACTGTGATTAAAAATCTTCCAATAAAAAAGAGCCAAGGACCAGATGGCTTCATAGGCAAATTCTATCAACGCTTAGAGAAGAACTAACACCTATCCTTCTCAAACTCTTCCAAAATATAGCAGAGGGAGGAACACTCCCAAACTCATTCTACGTGGCCACCATCACCCTGATAACAAACCCAGACAAAGATGTTACAAAAAAAGAAAACTACAGGCCAATATCACTGATGAACATAGATGCAAAAATCCTCAACAAAATACTAGCAAACAGAATCCAACAGCACATTAAAAGGATCATACACCATGATCAAGTGGGGTTTATCCCAGAAATGCAAGGATTCTTCAACATATGCAAATCAATCAATGTGATACACCATATTAACAAACTGAAGGAGAAAAACCATACAGTCATCTCAATAGATGCAGAAAAGGCTTTCAACAAAATTCAACACCCATTTATGATAAAACTCTCCAGAAAGTAGGCATAGAGGGAACTTACCTCAACATAATAAAGGCCATATATGACAAACCCACAGCCAACATCGTTCTCAATGGTGAAGAACTGAAACCATTTCCAGTAAGATCAGGAATAAGACAAAGTTGCCCATCTCACCATTATTATTCAACATAGTTTTGGAAGTTTTAGCCACAGCAATCAGAGAAGAAAAAGAAATAAAAGGAATCCAAATCAGAAAAAAAGTTAAACTGTCACTGTTTGCAGAGGACATGATACTATAAATAGAGAATCGTAAAGATGCTACCAAAAAACTACCAGAGCTAATTAATGAATTTGGTAAAGTAGCAGGATACAAAATTAATGCACAGAAATCTCTGGCATTCCTATACACCAATGATGAAAAATCTGAGAGAGAATTTACGGAAACACTCCCATTTATCATTGCAACAAAAAGAATAAAATACCTAGGAATAAAGCCACCTAAGGAGATAAAAGACCTGTATGCAGAAAATTATAGGACACTGATGAAAGAAATTAAAGATGATACAAACAGATGAAAAGATATATCATGTTACTGGATTGGAAGAATCAACATTGTGAAAATGACTATACTACCCAAACCAATCTACCAATTCAATGCAATCTCTATCAGACTACCACTGGCATTTTTCACAGAACCAGAATAAAAAATTTCACAATCTGTATGGAAACACAAAAGACCTCGATTAGCCAAAGCAATCTTGAGGAAGAAAAACGGATCTGGAGGAATCAGGCTCCCTGACTTCGGATTATACTAGAAAGCTACAGTAATCAAGAAAGTATGGTATCAGCACAAAAACAGAAACATAGATCAATGGTACAGGATAGAAAGCCCAGCGATAAACACACGAACTTACGGTCATCTTATTTTTGATAAAGGTGGCAAGAATATACAATGGAGAAAAGACAGCCTCTTCAATAAGTTGTGCTGGGAAAACTGGACAGCTACATTTAAAAGAATGAAATTAGAACACTTCCTAACACCATACACAAAAATAAACTCAAAATGGATTAAAGCCCTAAATGTAAGGCCAGACACTATGAAACTCTTAGAGGAATACATAGGCAGAACACTCTATGACATAAATCACAGCAAGATCCTTTTTGACCCACCTCCTAGAGTAATGGAAATAAAAACAAAAATAAACAAATTGGACTTAATGAAACTTAAAAGCTTTTGCACAGCAAAGGAAACCATAAACAAGACGAAGAGACAACCCTTAAAATGGGAGAAAATATTTGCAAATGAAGCAACTAACAAAGGATTAATGTCCAAAATATACAAGCAGCTCATGCAGCTCAATATCAAAAAAACAAACAACCCAATCCAAAAATGGGCAGAAGACCTAAATAGACATTTCTGCAAAGAAGATATACAGATTGCCAACAAACACATGAAAGAATGCTCAACATGACTAATCATTAGAGAAATGCAAATCAAAACTACAATGAGGTATCACCTCACACTGGTCAGAATAGCCATCATCAAAAAATATACAAAAATTAAATGCTGGAGACGTTGTGTAGAAAAGGGAACCCTGTTGTGCTTTTGGTGGGAATGTAAATTGCCATTATGGAGAACAGTATGGAGGTTCCTTAAAAAACTAAAAATAGAACTACCATATGACCCAGCAATCCCAATACTGGGCATATACCCTGAGAAGACCATAATTCAAAAAGAGACATGTACCACAATGTTCACTGCAGCACTAGTTACAATAGCCAGGACATGGAAGCAACCTAAGTGTCCATCAACAGATGAATGGATAAAGATGTGGCACAAATATACAATGGAATATTACTCAGCCATAAAAAGAATCGAAATTTAGTTATTTGTAGTGAGGTGGATGGACCTAGAGTCTGTCATACAGAGTGAAGTCAGAAAGAGAAAAACAAATACCTTTTGCCAACAAATATATATGGAATCTAAAAAAAAATAGGTTCTGATGAACCTAGAGGCAGGACAGGAATAAAGACACAGGTGTAGAGAATGGACTTGAGGAAATGGGGGTGGGGGGAAGGAGACGATGGGATGAAGTGAGAGAGTAGCATTGATATGTACACAGTGCTAAATGTAAAATAGATGGCTAGTGGGAAGCAGCTGCACCGCACAGGGAGATCAGCTCCGTGCTTTGTGACCACGTAGAGGGGTGGGATAGGGAGGTTGGGAGGGAGGCACAAGAGAGAGGAGAAATGGGGATATATGTATACGTAGAGCTGATTCACTTTGTTATACAGCAGAAACTAACACAACAGTGTAAAGCAATTATATTCCAATAAAGATTTTTAAAAAAGAAATTAAAATTTTAAAAAATAGAGATTATCAAGGGAAAGGGGCAATGTAGGAGTAGGGGATTAAGAGGTACAAACTATTAGGTTATCAGGTAAGCTACATGGGTATAGTATACAACACAGGGAATATAGCCAATATTTTATAATAACTATAAATGGAGTATAACCTTTAAAAATTATGAATCACTACATTGTATACCTGCAAGTTATCGTACAGCGACTATACTTCAATACAAATATAAAATTAAAAAAATAAAATATGACACAAATGAACTTATTTATGAAATAGAAATAGACTCAAAGATATAGAAAACAAATTTATGGTTACTAAAGTGGATAGCTGGCAGAGGCAGCGGAGACATAAATTAGGAGGTTGGGTTTAACAGATACACACTACTATACATAAAATAGGCAAACAACAAGGACCTACTGTATAGCACAGGGAACTATAGTCACTACCTTGTAAAAACCTATAATGGAAAAGAATTTAAAAAAGAATATAGACATAGATGTACATATACATATATATACACATATATATGAATCACTTTGCTGTATGCCAGAAACTAACACAACATTGTAAATTCACTATACCTTAATAATAATAAAATAAAATACTTGTTTTTATATTTTTACTTGCTCAAACTTTGGTGAATAATAAATGTTTTAGCATGATCTACCCTTTTCTGCCCTTATGACATGTTTTGTTTTGCATTTTTACATTGAGTAGGATGGATTTCATGTAAATCATGTAAATTAATATATATTTGATGAATTTTTAATGCCAATAAGTATGATTTTGCAAATTTTAAAAATTATATTCTGATCACTGCCTCTGGCTCATGAGCACCTTCAAAGAGAGAAGATTCTTGATGGAGAGTCTATTTCACCGGCTGGTGAAAGGCAGCTAGTATATAGGAGGTTACTTCTTATAATATCCAAATATAGTTTACGTTAAAGTGCTCAGTGTTATAGTCATAATATATTGTAAAAATCCTTTATTTTATTTATCCTATTTTAAGAAGTAGTGGCTTAATTTAAGCTTAAATAGAAGTCTACGGTAAGAGTTATACAAGATAAAAACCTTCATTTGATAAACTGTTTGACATATTTTCCTTTATAATTACTTATCCATGGGAAAAATCTCTGTAATACTCTATCCATCTCTAATGTAAGCGAGAAGCAGTTGGATAGCAAATTAGCTGTTCTGTCACAATACGGTCTGAGCAACCATGTAAACAAAGAAATCTGCTAATCAAAAGCAATTTCTCATGAAACAAAGAAAGCAGCTAACTGAGAGCATCTGAGGCTAAAATAAGATTAACTTCAAAATGAAAACCCTTCCAGCTTCTTGGAGTAAAGCTGTTGGGATAATATGAAAGCTTACAGCAGTTTAGAAGTGAAAATGCTAGTAGAAATGCAATTTCTCACTTTGGCAAAATATTTTTACAAACTCCATAATTCACATTTTTTCTACTAAAAGTGCTTGATAACACGTAATACAATTAGAAAACTGGATCCCTCAGGGTCTGGAATAGAAGGGCATGTTAAAAGCAAATGCACCATAGAGCGAGCCTTCCATGGTCGGCATGGTGTGCCTTGCTGAAACGCTGCTTGTGCCTCAAGAGCAAAGGCAGGACATACTCGTGGGCTCTGAATCTCCTCTTCTTCAGTGGAGGGAAGAAACAGTAACAGCAGGAGATTGTTAGGTGGGAAGAGGTCCAGGGTAGAAGATAAGCTTGAGTGCGCAGGAGAATCAGAATGGATGAAGAAAGGGCAAGTGGCAGAAAGCCATGGCATAGGGTGTGCTGAGTAAAGGTTATACGTTACAGTGTTTCCGAGAGACACACTTCACTGGGTAAAAGTAGAAAAATGGTTCTAAGATGTAACTCCATCAGAAGGAGGGATAAAAGTCAGTGCCACTTTCACCACGTAGCACAGACAGAAAAAATAATTCTGAAGTGATAGAAATAGACATCTACCAAAATAGGACAAAGCACAATAAAACAGAGATCTCAGAGCCTTTTGTTTCATCTGGTGTAAAAAATGATATGCTATATCAACTCTGTTTTTAATGAGATACATACACAGGTACATTTTTAACGTATAGGAACATATATAATAAAAAATATAGAAAAGCACATTAATGTTTAAGTAACATACATACATGCATATAAAGTACAATGTATAGGGATATAGGATATATAATAAATATATCCATATTATGTAATTAATATCATTACTAATAATTTATTAATAACATCAAATATGTAATATATCTGTAATTTATAATTATGGGTATAACTATATGTAGACAGGGTACAGTATTGAGCCAGATTATGCATATATGTAATATGAATGTATGATGTAAATACAGAGTGGAAGTTAGATAGAACAGGTCCATTTTTCATACACAGGGCTGAAGTTTAATACATAGAGATAGAAGTTACTTTTCCATCTTTAGAACAGACTGCCAAAAATTCATTCTTACTATTCAAGGCACTTTCAGTTTTAAGCTCAATGTCTCTTCTGTTTAACCCCTAATTAAGCACACTTTCACGTCCACAGAACATTCCTGTGCCTACCATTCCTTTCTTCTCTGATCAGAGATGATCTGAGTCTTGCAGGACCTCATACAGCATCCTGGTGGTGTTTTATCTCTGCTCTTAGGTATTGGGGGCCTTTCTCGCTATCTGTTTTATCAGTACAAAGAACACAGAGTGGGTGCTTCAGGGTAGGCTGACTCAGCCCACATCTGCATCACCCCCACTGATCCTCGTGATTCACATGCTTCCTCCAGCTTTTTCTAACCTGGTCTTTCCACAGTGCAGCCTCTGGCTTGAGATTTCCTTACTTGTATCAGAGTACCATGGAGCAGGCACATGGGTTCTTAATTCTTTGCTACCTTTGGGATCCCAAGAGAGACTGACTTCCGTGAATCTTCTGCTCTCCTCCCCACTTTGTTGGTCTGAGGACACCCATGATGAAGACCACACAGACCCTCCATCTGCAGAGACCTTCTGTGTCTTTACCCCTACTCTAAGTGGCTGCCTGTACTATGTTGGTAAAGATCACTCAGCCAGGTTGCCTTTTCTGTGAGTTTCCAATAAGCGGAAAAAAATCTCCTCTTTATTAAGATTCCCAGTGTTAACCATCTAGAGCTTTTTTTTTTTTTTTTTTTTGCGGTACGCGGGCCTCTCACTGTGGTGGCCTCTCCCGTTGCGGAGCACAGGCTCCGGACACACAGGCTCAGCGGCCATGGCTCACGGGCCCAGCCGCTCCGCAGCATGTGGGATCTTCCCGGACTGGGGCACGAACCCGTGTCCCCTGCATCGGCAGGTAGACTCTCAACCACTGCACCACCAGGGAAGCCCCATCTAGAGCTTTTAATCACCTCCAATACACATGTCAAATCTAAAAGAGGAAGCAGCAACCAGAGTCCCTCACTTCTGTCAACAATTCTCTGTTCTCTTTTTACAAATCTCCTAACTCATCATTTCTGTCCAGTAAGAGGGACTAGCAGCTCTTTCTGTGTTAAGAAAACTACTCTATTATCACCAAGCATTCTCTCCAATTATATCATTACTGTGATAGGCTTTATATCTAGACATTACTGAGAACTGATTATTAAGTTGCAATGCATTTTTTCTGAATAAAAACAAACACAATAAAGAAAAAGTAAGCCTGGAAAAAGGATTCTGGGGAGATGACAGAAAGCCCCAGGAAACTGTCTCCCCACCTAGTCATTAACTGACTGGCAAAAGGTATCTGATTTAATTATTTTGGAACTCTGGAGCCTATCTAAGGCTTACAACTTCCAGCAGAAGGCGTGTCTGATATATTACAGTTAGTTTTGGTCAGTTTCAGTTCCTGCCTCAGCCGCAGCTATCTAGTCCCCTGCCCCATGCAGGAAGCCTGAAAGTGTTCATGGAGAAGCTTTTATGAAGCTTATGGGACCCAAGGTGGGCAATAGAACCTGTTCTCCAAACTTTGAGGATCTGTGTTCTACTGATTGTTGTTTCTGGTCACAGAGGTGCAGACGCAAAATCAAGCTTCCACAACTATGCCCCGACCCACTGTAGCAAAGCCCTCCCACTGTGGTGACTTCCATGGGATTTAAAAGGCTGCAGTCTTTCCTCCACCTTCATTTTTCTCTTTTGGGAATAAGACATTAAAACTAGGATATTCAAAAGCAATTGCATATGCAGGAAAAATTAGAAAGTCACTGCACATACCCAGAGAAAGGCAGAGGGGTCAGAAATAATCTGAAAAGACCTTAAGTTTACACCTCAACTTGATTCTGACAGGCATGCTACAACAATTATATATATACATATATATATATATATATTCATCAAAATAATAAATTTAAAATTTTAATAATAATTTTATTACAAATAAAATAATTTGTATTTTTTTAAAATGTAAATGCAGCAAACAATGGGAAATAGGAAGAATTTTATTTCAAGAGTTACCACAATATTAGGGTCAAATGTCCAGTATTTAACAAAAACTCAAAAGGCATACAAAGAAACAGGAAAGTATGGTCATTCAAAGGAAAAAAAAACAAAACTGAAAAAGAAAAAACCCACACAACCAAAACTGTCACTGAGAAAAAACAGAGATGGCCGACCTACTAACCAAAAAATATAAAGCAATTGTATTCAAGATGCTCAAAGAACTAAAGGAAGAGTTAGAGAAAGTCTAGAAAACTACGTATGAAAAAATGCAAATTTTGATAAAGAGGCAGAAAATCTAAAAGCAATTCTAGAGCTGAAAGATACAGTAACTGAAATGAAAAATTCACTAAAAAGATTCAAAGGCAGATATAAGCAGGCAAAAGAAAGAATCAGTGAACTTGAAGAAAGAACAGTTGAGTCTAAGGAACAGAAAAAAGAAATTTAAGAAAAGTGAACAGAGGCTAAGGGACCTGTGGGAGACCATCAAGCAGACGAACAGCCAGACTGTGGGAGTCCCAGAAAAAAAGCCAGAGAAAAAGGCAGAGACTTTTTAAAGAAATAATGCTGAAAATGTCTAAAATTTTATGAAATGCTTAAATATAAACATCCAAGAAGCTCAACAAACAGGATAAACTCAGAGATCCACACCAAGCACATTACCCTCAAACTGTCAAAAGCCAAAGGCAAAGAGAGAATCTTTAGAGCAAAAGGAGAGAAGTGACTCATCACATACAAGGGATCCTCAATAGGACTATCATCAAATTTCTCAGCAGACATTTCAGAAGCCAGAAGGCTGATATATTCAAAGTGCAAAACAAAACAAAACAAAATATAACAAAACCTATCAACCAAAAATCCTGTATCTGTCAAACATTTCCTTCAACAGTAGAAAAGAAAGACATGCCCAGATAAGCAAAAGCTGAAGGGCTTTGTTACCATTAGACCTGTCCTGCAAGAAATTCTAAGGGAAGTCCTACAGGATGAAATGTAAGGAAACTGGACAATAACTCAAAGACCTATGAAGAAATAAAGATCTTAGTAAAGTTAAATACATGGATAATTATTAAAGCTAGCATTCTTATAACTTTATTTTGTAACTCTACATTTTCTTCCTACATAATTTAAGAGATGAATGTGCTAAAAGAATTATTATGTTTTGGGGCACATGATGTACAAAGATGTAATTTATCACATCAATAACTGAAAGGGGTGGGGACACAGCTGTAAGTAGAGTTTTTAATATATTATCAAAGTTACACTGATATACACTCAAAATAGAGTGTTATTACTTTAAGACGACAAATGCAATACTCATAATAACCACAAAGAAAACAGTTCTAAAATATATATACAAAGAAATGAGAAGAAAAATTAAATGTTTCATTACAAAAAATCAACTAAACACAGAAGAGACAGTAATGCAAAAAATGAGTGAGGAAAAAGCTATAAGGCATCTTATTAGTCTGCTGGGCTGCTATGACAATGTATTATAGCCTAGGTAAATTATAAACAACAGACATTTATTTATCACCATTTGAGAGGGTGGAAGTTTGAGACTGAAGTGCCATGATGACTGGGTTCTGCTGAGAACCCTCTTCCAGGTTACACACTACCAACTTCTGTTTTTATCCTCACATGGCAGAAAGAGGGAGAGGAAGCAAGCTCTCTCAGGACCCCTATAAAAGCATGACTCCCATGAATCAGGGTTCCACTCTCATGACCTCATCTAATCCTAATTACCTCCCAAAGACCCCACCTCCAAATACGAACACACTGAGGCACAGGGTTTCAACATATGAATTTTGTGGGGACACAAACGTTCAGTCCATAACAGACATTTAGAAAACAAAAAGCACAATATCAGGTAGCTCCCTCCTTATCAGTAATTACTTCAAATGTAGCTGAATTAAACTCTCTAATCAAAAGACAGAGATTGGCAGAATGGATTAAAATACATGACCCAACTAAATGCTGTCTACGGGAGATTCACTTTAGATCCAAAGACACAAATAGGCTGAAAGTGAAAGAATGGGAAAAGATATTCCATGCAAATAGAAACAAAAAAAGAGCAGGGGCGGCTATATGGTATCAGAAAAAACACACTTTAAATTTTAAAAACAGGTTACAAGAGACAAACATGGACATTATACTGTATAAAAGTTTTCAATCCAGCAAGAAGATATTACACTTATAAGCATTTACACACTAAAGAGATAACCAAATTATAGGAAGCAAAAACTGACAAAATTGAAGGGAGAAATAGATATTTCTACCACAATAGTTGAATACTTTAATACCCTACTCTCAGTGATGTACAGAACAATCAGGCAGATGATAAGTAAGGAAATACAGGACTTGAACAACACAATAAATCAACTAGATCTAACAGCTACAGACAGAACACTTACCCAATGACAGAATGCAGGCATACCTGGGAGACACTGCGAGTTCAATTCCAGAAAACCACAACAAAATGAACCATACAAATTTTTTGGTTTCCCAGGGCATATAAAAGTTATGTTTATACTATACTGTCATCTATTAAGTGTGCAATAACATTAAGTCTAAAAAGATACAATGAATATACCTTAACTTAAAAATAATGCTGTTGGAAAAATGGTGCTGATAGACTTGCTCCATGCACAGTTGCCACAAACTTTCAGTTTCTAAAAACTGAAATATTTGTGAAGTGCAGTAAAGTGAAGCACAATAAAATGAGGTGGGCCTGTATATATTCTCCTCAAGTGCACATGGGTCATGATTCAGGATAGACAATACGTTAGTTCATAAACTGTCAACAGACAGAAAATAATACATACCACACAAAGTATCTTCTCTGGAAAAAATGGGACAATGTTAAAAATCAGTAACAGAAAGAAAACTGAAAGATTCACAAATCTGTGGAAATTAAGCAACACATTCTTCAACAACAAATGGATCAAAGAAGAAATCTCAAGGGAAACTTTAAAATATTTATAAATGAATGACGGTGAAAGCACTACCAAAACTATGGAAAGACCAAAAGCAGTGCTAAGAAAGAAAATTACAGCTATAAACTCTTTCATTAAAAATCAAGAAAGAGGGAAGGCGGAAGATGGCGGAAGAGTAAGACGCGGAGATCACCTTCCTCCCCACAGATACACCAGAAATACAACTACACGTGGAACAACTCCTACAGAACACCTACTGAAGGCTGGCAGAAGACCTCAGACCTCCCAAAAGGCAAGAAACTCCCCACGTACCTGGGTAGGGCAAAAGAAAAAACAGAGACAAAAGAATAGGGACGGCACCTGCACCAGTGGGAGGGAGCTGTGAAGGAGGAAAAGTTTCCACACTCTAGGAAGCCCCTTCGCGGGCGGAGACTGCGGGAGGCGGAGGGGGGAGCTTCGAAGCTGCGGAGGAGTGCATAGCAACGGGTGCGGAGGGCAAAGCGGGGAGATTCCCGCACAGAGGATCGGTGCCGACCGGCACTCACCAGCCCGAGAGGCTTGTCTGCTCACCCGCCGGGGCGGGCGGGGCTGCGAGCTGAGGCCGGAGCGCAGGGAGAGGACTGGGGTTGGCGGCTTGAACATAGCCTGAAGGGGTTAGTGCACCACAGCTAGCCGGGAGGGAGTCCGGGGAAAAGCCTGCACCTGCAGAAGAGGCAGGAGACTTTTCCTTCCCTCTTTGTTTTCTGGGGCGTGAGGAGAGGGGTTTAAGAACGCTGCTTAAAGGAACTCCAGAGACGGGCGCGAGCCGCGGCTAAAAGCGCGAACCCCAGAGACGGGCGCGAGCCGCGGCTGAAAGCGCGGACCCCAGAGACGGGCGCGAGCCGCGGCTGAAAGCGCGGAATCCAGAGACGGGCGCGAGCCGCGGCTGAAAGCGCGGAATCCAGAGGCAGGCGCGAGCCGCGGCTGAAAGCGCGGAATCCAGAGACGGGCGCGAGCCGCGGCTGAAAGCGCGGAATCCAGAGACGGGCGCAAGCCGCGGCTAAAAGCGCGGACCCCAGAGGCGGGCGGGAGACGTTAAGGCTGCTGCTGCCGCCACCGAGGGGCCTGTGTGCGAGCACAGGTCACTCTCCACACCCCTCCTCCGCGGAGCCTGTGCAGCCCGCCACTGCCGGGTTCCCGGGATCCAGGGACAACATCCCCGGGAGAGCGCACAGCGCGCCTCAGGCTGGTGCAAAGTCACGCCGGCCTTTGCCACCGCAGGCCCGCCCCGCACTCTGTGCCCCTTCGTCCCCGCCGGCCTGAGTGCGCCAGAGCCCCCAATCAGCGGCTCTTTTAACCCCATCCTGTCTGAGCAAAAAACAGACGCCCTCCAGCGATCTACACGCAGTGGCAGGGCCAAATCCAAAGCTTAGCCCTGGGAGCTGTGAGAACAAAGAAGAGAAAGGGAAATCTCTCCCAGCAGCCTCAGAAGCAGCGGATTAAAGCTCCACAATCAACTTGATGTACCCTGCATCTGTGGAATACCTGAATAGACAACCAATCATCCCAAATTAAGGAAGTGGACTTTAGGAGCAAGATCTATGATTTTTCCCCCTTTCCTCTTTTTGTGAATGTGTATGTGTATGCTTCTGTGTGAGATCTTGTCTGTATAGTCTTGCTTCCACCATTTGTCCTAGGGTTCTATCCGTCCATGTTTTTTTTTAATTTTTTTTTCTTTCTTAATAATTAATTTTAATAACCTTATTACACTTTACCTTCGTTCTTTCTTTCTTTCTTTCCGTCCTTCCTTCCCTCCTTTAGACAACGAATCATCCCAAATTGAGGAGGTGGTCTCTGACAGCAAGATTTAGGATTTTTCCCCATTTACCTCTTTTAGTGAGGGTGTATGTGTATGCTTCTGTGTAAGATTTTGTCTGTATAGCTTTGCTTCCAACATTTGTCCTAAGGTTCTATCCGTCCTTTTTTTTTTTCTAATTAAGAATTTTTTAATTCAATAACTTTATTATACTTTATTTTATTTTTACTGTATCTTCTTTCTTTTTGTTTTTCCTTCTTTCCCTCCTTCCTTCCTTCCTCCCTCCCTCCCTCCCTCCTTTCTTTCCTTCTTGCCTTCTTTCCTTCTTTGCTTCTTTCTTTCTTCCTTCCTTCCTTCCTACCCTCCTTTCCTTCTTTCTTTCCTCATACTTCTACTAATTCCCTCTACTTTTTCTCCCTTTTATCCTGAGCCTGTGGATGAAAAGCTTTTGGTGCTCCAGCCAGGAGGCAGGGCTCTGCCTCTGAGGTAGGACAGCCAACTTCAGGACACTGATCAACAAGAGACCTCCCAGCTCCACATAATATCAAACGGCGAAAATCTCCCAGAGACCTCCATCTTAACACCAGCACCCAGCTTCACTCAACGACCAGCAAGCCACAGTGCTGGAAAACCTATGCCAAACAACTAGCAAAACAGGAACACAACCCCACCCATTAGCAGAGAGGCTGCCTAAAATCATAATAAGGCCACAGACACCCCCAAACACACCACCAGACGTGAACCTGCCTACTAGAGAGACAAGATCCAGCCTCATCCACCACAACACAGGCACTAGCCCCCTCCACCAAGAAGCCTACACAACCCACTGAACCAACCTTAGCCACTGGAGACAGACATCAAAAACAGGAGGAACTACAAACCTGCAGCCTGCAAAAACGAGACCCCAAACACAGTAAGATAAGCAAAATGAGAAGACAGAAAAACACACAGCAGATGAAGGAGCAAGATAAAAACCCACCAGACCTAACAAATGAAGAGGAAATAGGCAGTCTACCTGAAAGAGAATTCAGAATAATGATAGTAAGGTTGATCCGAAATCTTGGAGATAGAATGGACAATAGATTGGACAAAATGCAAGAATCAGTTAACAAGGACCTAGAAGAACTAAAGATGAAACAAGCAATGATGAACAACACAATAAATGAAATTAAGAGTACTCTAGATGGGATCAATAGCAGAATAACTGAGGCAGAAGAACGGATAAGTGACCTGGAAGATAAAATAGTGGAAATAACTACTGCAGAGCAGAATAAAGAAAAAAGAATGAAAAGAACTGAGGACAGTCTCAGAGACCTCTGGGACAACATTAAATGCACCAACATTCGAATTATAGGGGTTCCAGAAGAAGAAGAGAAAAAGAAAGGGACTGAGAAAATATTTGAAGAGATTATAGTTGAAAACTTCCCTAATATGGGAAAGGAAATAGTTAATCAAGTCCAGGAAGCACAGAGAGTCCCATACAAGATAAATACAAGGAGAAATACGCCAAGACACATATTAATCAAACTGTCAAAAATTAAATACAAAGAAAGCATATTAAAAGCAGCAAGGGAAAAACAACAAATAACACATAAGGGAATCCCCATAAGGTTAACAGCTGATCTCTCAACAGAAACCCTACAAGCCAGAAGGGAGTGGCAGGACATACTGAAAGTTATGAAGGAGAAAAACATGCAGCCAAGACTACTCTACCCAGCAAGGATCTCATTCAGATTTGATGGAGAAATTAAAACCTTTACAGACAAGCAAAAGCTGAGAGAGTTCAGCACCACCAAACCAGCTTTACAACAAATGCTAAAGGATCTTCTCTAGACAAGAAACACAAGAGAAGGAAAAGACCTATAATAACGAACCCAAAACAATTTAGAAAATGGGAATAGGAACATACATATCGATAATTACCTTAAATGTAAATGGACTAAATGCTCCCACCAAAAGACACAGATTAGCTGAATGGATACAAAAACAAGACCCTTATATATGCTGTCTACAAGAGACCCACTTCAGACCTAGAGACACATACAGACTGAAAGTAAGGGGATGGAAAAAGATATTCCATGCAAATGGAAGCCAAAAGAAAGCTGGAGTAGCAATTCTCATATCAGACAAAATAGACTTTAAAATAAGGACTATTAAAAAAGACAAAGAAGGACACTACATAATGATCAAGGGATCGATCCAAGAAGAAGATATAACAATTGTAAATATTTATGCACCCAACATAGGAGCACCTCAATACATAAGGCAAATACTAACAGCCATAAAAGGGGAAATCGACAGTAACACATTCATAGTAGGGGACTTAAACACCCCACTTTCACCCATGGACAGATCATCCAAAATGAAAATAAATAAGCAAACACAAGCTTTAAATGATACATTAAACAAGATGGACTTAATTGATATTTATAGGACACTCCATCCAAAAACAACAGAATACACATTTTTCTCAAGTGCTCATGGAACATTCTCCAGGATAGATCATATCTTAGGTCACAAATCAAGCCTTGGTAAATTTAAGAAAATTGAAATTGTATCAAGTATCTTTTCTGACCACAACGCCATGAGACTAGATATCAATTGCAGGAAAAGATCTGTAAAAAATACAAACACATGGAGGCTAAACAATACACTACTTAATAATGAAGAGATCACTGAAGAAATCAAAGAGGAAATCAAAAAATACCTAGAAACAAATGACAATGGAGACACAACGACCCAAAACGTGTGGGATGCAGCAAAAGCAGTTCTAAGGGGGAAGTTTATAGCAATACAAGCCCACCTTAAGAAGCAGGAAACATCTCGAATAAACAACCTAACCTTGCACCTCAAGCAATTAGAGAAAGAAGAACAAAAAAACCCCAAAGCTAGCAGAAGGAAAGAAATCATAAAAATCAGATCAGAAATAAATGAAAAAGAAATGAAGGAAACAATAGCAAAGATCAATAAAACTAAAAGCTGGTTCTTTGAGAAGATAAACAAAATAGATAAACCACTAGCCAGACTCATCAAGAAAAAAAGGGAGAAGACTCAAATCAATAGAATTAGAAATGAAAAAGGAGAGGTAACAACTGACACTGCAGAGATAAAAGAGATCATGAGAGATTACTACAAACAACTCTATGCCAATAAAATGGACAATCTGGAAGAAATGGACAAATTCTTAGAAATGCACAACCTGCCAAGACTGAATCAGGAAGAAATAGAAAATATGAACAGACCAATCACAAGCACTGAAATTGAAACTGTGATTAAAAATCTTCCAACAAAGAAAAGCCCAGGACCAGATGGCTTCACAGGCGAATTCTATCAAACATTTAGAGAAGAGCTAACACCTATCCTTCTCAAACTCTTCCAAAATATAGCAGAGGGAGGACCACTCCCTAACTCCTTCTACGAGGCCACCATCACCTTGATACCAAAACCAGACAAGGATGTCACAAAGAAAGAAAACTACAGGCCAATATCACTGATGAACATAGATGCAAAAATCCTCAACAAAATACTAGCAAACAGAATCCAACAACACATTGAAAGGATCATACACCATGATCAAGTGGGGTTTATTCCAGGAATGCAAGGATTCTTCAATATACGCAAATCTATCAATGTGATAAACCATATTAACAAATTGAAGGAGAAAAACCATATGATCATCTCAATAGATGCAGAGAAAGCTTTTGACAAAATTCAACACCCATTTATGATAAAAACCCTGCAGAAAGTAGGCATAGAGGGAACTTTCCTCAACATAATAAAGGCCATATACGACAAGCCCACAGCAAACATCATCCTCAATGGTGAAAAACTGAAAGCATTTCCACTAAGATCAGGAACAAGACAAGGTTGCCCACTCTCACCACTATTATTCAACATTGTTTTGGAAGTTTTAGCCACAGCAATCAGAGAAGAAAAGGAAATAAAAGGAATCCAAATTGGAAAAGAAGAAGTAAAGCTGTCACTGTTTGCAGATGACATGATCCTATACATAGAGAACCCTAAAGATGCTACCAGAAAACTACTAGAGCTAATCAATGAATTTGGTAAAGTGGCAGGATACAAAATTAATGCACAGAAATCTCTGGCATTCCTATATACTAATGATGAAAAATCTGAAAGTGAAATCAAGAAAACACTCCCATTTACCATTGCAACAAAAAGAATAAAATATCTAGGAATAAACCTACCTAAGGAGACAAAAGACCTGTATGCAGAAAATTATAAGACACTGATGAAAGAAATTAAAGATGATATAAATCGATGGAGAGATATACCATGTTCTTGGATTGGAAGAATCAACATTGTGAAAATGACTCTACTACCCAAAGCAATCTATAGATTCAATGCAATCCCTATCAAACTACCACTGGCATTTTTCACAGAACTAGAACAAAAAATTTCACAATTTGTATGGAAACACAAAAGACCCCGAATAGCCAAAGCAATCTTGAGAACGAAAGAAGGAACTGGAGGAATCAGGCTCCCTGACTTCAGACTATACTACAAAGCTACAGTCATCAAGACGGTATGGTACTGGCACAAAAACAGAAAGATAGATCAATGGAACAGGATAGAAAGCCCAGAGATAAACCCATGCACATATGGACACCTTATCTTTGATAAAGGTGGCAGTAATGTACAATGGAGAAAGGACAGCCTCTTCAATAAGTGGTGCTGGGAAAACTGGACAGGTACATGTAAAAGTATGAGATTAGATCACTCCCTAACACCATACACAAAAATAAGCTCAAAATGGATTAAAGACCTAAATGTAAGGCCAGAAACTATCAAACTCTTAGAGGAAAACATAGGCAGAACACTCTATGACATAAATCAAAGCAAGATCCTTTCTGACCCACCTCCTAGAGTAATGGAAATAAAAACAAAAATAAACAAATGGGACCTAATGAAACTTCAAAGCTTTTGCACAGCAAAGGAAACCATAAACAAGACCAAAAGACAACCCTCAGAATGGGAGAAAATATTTGCAAATGAAGCAACCGACAAAGGATTAATCTCCAAAATTTACAAGCAGCTCATGCAGCTCAATAACAAGAAAACAAACAACCCAATCCAAAAATGGGCAGAAGACCTAAATAGACATTTCTCCAAAGAAGATATACAGACTGCCAACAAACACATGAAAGAATGCTCAACATCATTAATCATTAGAGAAATGCAAATCAAAACTACAATGAGATATCATCTCACACCAGTCAGAATGGCCATCATCAAAAAATCTAGAAACAATAAATGCTGGAGAGGGTGTGGAGAAAAGGGAACACTCTTGCACTCTTGGTGGGAATGTGAATTGGTTCAGCCACTGTGGAGAACAGTATGGAGGTTCCTTAAAAAACTACAAATAGAACTACCATATGACCCAGCAATCCCACTACTGGGCATATACCCTGAGAAAACCAAAATTCAAAAAGAGTCATGTACCAAAATGTTCATTGCAGCTCTATTTACAATAGCCCGGAGATGGAAACAACCTAAGTGCCCGTCATCGGATGAATGGATAAAGAAGATGTGGCACATATATACAATGGAATATTACTCAGCCATAAAAAGAAACGAAATTGAGCTATTTGTAATGAGGTGGATAGACCTAGAGTCTGTCATACAGAGTGAAGTAAGTCAGAAAGAAAAGACAAATACCGTATGCTAACACATATATATGGAATTTAAGAAAAAAATGTCATGAAGAACCTAGGGGTAAAGCAGGAATAAAGACGCAGACCTCTTAGAGAACGGACTTGAGGTTATGGGGAGGGGGAAGGGTGAGCTGTGACAGGGCGAGAGAGAGTCATGGGCATATACATAGTAACAAACGCAGTAAGGTAGATAGCTAGTGGGAAGCAGCCGCATGGCACAGGGATATTGGCTCGGTGCTTTGTGACAGCCTGGAGGGGTGGGATGGGGAGGGTGGGAGGGAGGGAGACGCAACAGGGAAGACATATGGGAACATATGTTTATGTATGACTGATTCACTTTGTTATAAAGCAGAAACTAACACACCATTGTGAAGCAATTGTACCCCAATAAAGATGTTAAAAAAAAAAAAAAAAAAAATCAAGAAAGACTGCAAATAAACAACCTAACTTTACAATTTAAGGAACCAGAAAAAGAACAAACAAAACCCAAACTGGTAGAAAGAAGGTAATAAGAAGAATTAGAGCATAGATAAATAAAACAAAGAACAGAAAAAGAGTAGAGGAAAAAATAAAATTGGTTCTTCAAAAGGATCAACAAAATCAACAAACTTTGCTAGCCTAAGAAAAAAAGAGAGATGACTTAAATTACTACAATCAGAAAAGAAAGTAGGGACATTACTACTGATCCTTCAGAAATAAAACAGGATTATAAAAAAGTATTGATACTATGAATAATTGTATGCCAAAAAAGTGCATAACCTAGATGAAAGGGACACGTTTCTAGAAACACAAAACCTACCAAGACTGAAACACAAAGAAATAGAAGATATAAATAGACCTATAACAAGTAAAGAGACTGAATCAGTAATCAAATCTCTCCTGACAATAAAAAGGTTTAATCCTGATGACTTAACAGGTAAATTCTACTAAATATTTAAACAAGAACTAATGCCAATTCTTTTCAAAATTTTCTCCAAAAACTGAAAAGCAGGCAATACTTCTATGAAGCCAGCACTACTCTGATACCAAAGTCAGACAAAGACATTACAAGAAAAGAAAATTATAGGGCAACATCATTAATTAACATAGATGCAAAATTCCCAACCAAAGCCTAGAAAACAAAATTCAACAGCATACTTTAAGAATTAGACAACTTGATCAAGTGGGATTTATTCCTAGAATGCAAGATTGATTCAACATATGAAAAATGATCACTGTAATATGCCACATTAGCACATTGAAGGAAAAACCCACATGATCACCTCAACTGATGGAGAAAAGGCACTACAAATTTCAACACTCTGATGATAAAAACACTCAATAAATTAGGACTAGAAGGAAACTACCTCAACATACTAAAAGTCGTTTATGAAAAAACGCACAGTGAATATCATACTCAGTGTTGAAAGACTAGAAGCTTTTCCCCAAAGATCAGGAAAAGGCATCAATGCCTACTTTCACCATTTCTATTAAACATATCACTGGAAGTTCTAGCCAGAGCAATAAGGCAAGAAAAAGAAATAAAAGTCATCAAAATTGGAAGGGAAGAATTAAAATTATCTCTGTTTGCATATGACATAGTCTTATATGGAGCAAACCATAGAGAATCCACAAAAAACTGTAGAAACTAATAAAAAATTCAGCAAAGTAGCAAGATATGGAAACAAGACACAAAAATCATTTGTATGTCTATACATTAAGGATGAACAATCTAAAAGGGAAATTAAGGAAACAATCACATTTACAATAGCATCACAAATAACAAAATTCTTAGGATTAGTTAAAGAGGTGAAAGACTTTACAATGAAAGCTACAAAACATTGCCTAAAATATTAAGGAAGACATAAATACATGGAAAAACATCTTAGTTCACAGATTGGAGAGGTAAAATGGAAAGATATCAATACTGCCCAAAGTGAGCTACAGATTCAATGCAATCTCTAGAAAAATCTCAAGAACATTTTTGCAGAAATAGAAAAGTCCATCCTATAATTTATATGGCACCTCAATGGATCCTGAGTAGCCAAAATAATCCTGACAAAGAAAAACAAAGTCAGAGGACTAACACTTTCTGATTTCAATATTTCTTACAAACCTACAGTAATCAAAAGAGTGATACTGGCAGAAAGACAGATATAAAGTCCACTGTAATAAAATGAAGAGGACAGAAATAAACCATCACACATATGGCCAAGTGATTGCCAGCAAGAGCACCAAGATCATGTAATGGGGAAAGGACAGTATTTTCAACAAATGGTGCTGAGACAACTGGTATCTATATGCAAAGAATGAAATTAGACTCTTACATAACACTATATACAAAAATTATCTCAATATGTATTAAATCTCTAAACATAAGTGATAAAACTATAAAAGTCTTAGAAGAAAACATTAAAGGAAAAAACCTCATGACACTGGATTTAGGAATGATTTATTGGCTATGACACCAGCGGCATAGGCAACAACAGAACATAGACAAATAGGAGTTCCTGAGAATTTTAAAAATTTGTACATCAGAAGACACTGTTAACAGACTAAAAAGGCAATCTCTGAAATGGGAGAAAATATCTGCAGATCATATATCTGATAAGGGTGAATATCCAGAATATGTAGAAAACTCCTAAAACTTAACAATAACAAAACAACCCATTTCAAAGACAGGCAAAAGACTTCAATAGGCATTTCTCCAAAGAAGATGCATGAATGTCCAATAAGCACATGCTAAGATGCTCATCATCACTAATCATTAAGGAAATGCATAAAAAACACAATAAGATACCATCTCACACCCATTAGGATTACTACTATCGAAAAAAAAAGTGTTTGCAAGAACGTGGAAAAACTGGAGCCCTTGTGCACTGCTGAAGTATAAAATTATATAGTTACTGTGGAAAACTGTAGGGTGGCTCCCAAAAAAATTAAAAATAGAGTTACCATATGATCCAGCAATTCCAATTCTGGGTACATACCCAAATGAATTGAAAATAGAGACTCAATTATATTTCACATACATACATACATGAACTATAATTCAGCCTTGAAAGGAAGGAAATAGTTACCTAGGCTACAACAATATGAGAACATTATGCTAAGTGAAGGGAGCCAGTCACAAAAAGACAAATAATATATAGTTTCACTTACATGAGATATCTAGAGTAGTCAAAATCATAGAGACAAAGTAGAATGGCGGTTTCCAGGGGTTGCAGGGGGTAATTGGGAGTTACTATTTACTAGGTATAAAGTTTCAGTTTTAAAAGATGAAAAGAGTTCTGGAGATGGATGGTGATGACGGTTACACAACAGTATAAATGCAATTAATATCACTGAATGGTACAGTTAAAAATAGTTAAGACGGTAAATGTTACCATAATAAAAAAAACTGAAAAAAAAATTTAGACTGGGTATACTTGTTTGCTGTTCCAACTCTTGACTCTATCCATGGAACAGAATTTTACATCCCTCCCTTTCGCCAGGCGAGACTGCAATGCCTTCTCACTTTAATTCTGGGCTCAGCATCAAGACTGGCTTTGTGCATTGGGACTTCTGCAGATGTACTGCAAGCAAAATTCTGAAAAGTGCTCATGTAGTTAAGCTTGCTCCTATACTTGTGTCATCACCGTAAGAAGAACACGGCTGGACAAGCCTGACGGCCCTTGGGGTATGAGAGAGAAACATGGAGCAGAGCTGTCCCAGAAGAGTGCCCTCAACTAGGCTCAGCCCAGAGCTGCTGGCCCCATTTAACGCTAAGAAGTACGAAGTAAACACATGCTTTTTGTTGCATGTCACTGAGACTGTGGGGGTGTGTGTGTGTGTGTTTAATGCAGAACTGCTGTTGTCTATCTAGAACCGCTGATCCTCATCTAATTTGAAGACATGTGGGTGAGTCTAGCTGAGTGTAGCAGAGTCATCAGGCCCCAAGGCATCCTCAGTCTGCCCGTCTCCAGCAAACCGTTCCACGTCTGAGCAAACTGATGCTTACTGTTTTATGCCACTGATTAGTAGTGGTTCGCACATAGAATCATCGTGGCAAAATGAACTGATTCACAAATAAAAAATAAAAACAGTTTCTCACTCTCGTGCCCAGCTCTTGCGAATAAAAATAACATGAATTTTAGATTATATTCTCTCTACTGTCAGTTAAAAATAACTCTACTTTGAAACCTAAAGCAAGCTACGTCTCTCCTCTTCTGGGCTTCACAGGGTACCACAGACTGAATGAAGGCCACAGGGCACGACGTAGGGCCAAAGCTCCTGCTGTAATTAACTCACATTACTTTAGATCCACATCTAAACATAGTGGCAGATCGGTATGAGATAATCATCATAAGACTCACATTAAAGAAATATAAAAAAATAAGTGAGCATGTTATATAATACAGAATAAATAAATGAAGACAGACTGAAAGAGCCTTTTGTCAAGTTGTCCTAGTGTACAGGCTTGGATATGTCTTAAGAACCTGTGCAGTTCAGAGGTTTCCAATCACTATCATTAGTAGTATTTCTTTCTATCCACAAATTGCTGCCAGGCTATGGGCAGGAAAGCCTGTACATATGCTCTGGATTTCAGCTTCTTTACCTAGGAAAATCCTCCCTCATCTTCAGTACATATATAACCTGAGGAATCCTGCATACACGATGCTGATAAATACTACTGTGAAAGCACCCTGTATTTTACCTGTACAGTACTGCTCTCAGTCACGTTAATTCTGTAGTCTCTGCTTGATGTCAGTCCCTTTTGTTAGAAAATAAACTCCATGAAGGCAGAAACAGTGTTTCTTCTGAGTAGCTGATGCTGAGTGATATTTTTATTGTTGTGTAGGTGAATGAATTGATGAATGAATGAATGCTTGAATTTTCTAAGCCTCAAGAAGAGTTATGATATTTAGTTATATGCAAATGACCCACTGGTTTCTATCTGTAATTATTCTCGAACACATATTCTGGCCTCAAAAATGTCCTGGCCCTCAGCTTTTACTAACTCTATTTTAATGTGCTTAGGAGGGGTCCCAGTCTGAAATACTCAGTTACCAATAATACTCTGTACCAAATTTTTTTCAAACTTGTAAAAAACATTTTAGATCGGATATATACATATATATATGAACCATGCACATCACCAAGTCTCCACATCTCTCCCTAATTAAAAGTCACAATTTGGGGGATTTCATTTACATCATGCTTTGCTATTTTTCTCCTAAATAAGAACCAGTTGCTCACTAGAATTTAGAATGCTAACTCAGTGATATTAATCTTTGGTCACTAGGTGATGTCACTGTTAAAACACAAATGTCCTTTAATGATTGATATTTTAAACTCTAAGACTTGTCTTATTTATACCTAATTTGTTACTTTAATCCATTATTCGTAAAGACTTGAAGTGTTATGCATTTCATACATCAATGTTACTACTGGATAATGGATACTACTTAAGCTATCTGAATTTTGTCTACGTCTATAAGGACATGCTTTTAAATAGGGAAGCAAAGGAGGATCATGAAGGCATGGGTGACCGGAAGGTGCAGGGAGGCCTCCTCTAAGGTGGCTGATCAGAGGAATATGTATGCAGAAAGCGGGGGCTGGAAGCATGAAATGTGGTTGTACTTTTACACTCCAGCTCTACTCATAAGCTTTCCTTCAAGTCCCAGTCAGAAAGCTCTTAGAATTAGAGAGGCTCATGTGCTCAATCCAAGGGTTTCATTAAAATACAATACTGCATATAGCAATTTAATAGGACATTTGAGATAAAGAAAGGCCCAGCTCCCTGAGGAATAAAGAATAATCCTGGAACTTCGTTGGCAGGGAATCTCCTAGGCAGCCAACATATGCACTCTACGAATGAGAAGGGCAAACCAATAGACTCAGATGACTTTTTAAAACAGAGAAAATGAATTCTAAGTGCTTAAAGCCATCTAGAACCAAGTGAAAAAAAGAATGGGAGCAACTAATATGAATCCATCCTGTTACCAGAAAGTGATTAACAATGATATTGCTGGAAGAAAGGCTTTTTCGGTATCTTATATGATTATAATAATACAGCCTGATCTTCTACAGTGAGAAATTGTTTTCCTCCATGACTTTTTCTCAGTATTACACTTTATTATATGTTGAACTTCTTAGGGTACAAAGAAAATACCATCAACTCAATCCATTACTGTAGTCAATAAGAAATTCATCACTTTTTAAATGATTGTTTCAATATTTCTTGCTATAGGTATTTCTGTGGTTTCTGTGAACCACTGAAGTAATATTTTTTAACTTCAGTACGTACAAAATAAGCTTTTTTTTCTGAATACAATTTCATGAAGTTTCCATCTGGTTAAGATAGGCTATTCATATAAAACATAAGGATTTTAAAGCATCATAATGAATCTCCTTTTACTTTACCAGTGGCCCATGAGACAAAGAGAGGGGATAAACTAGGAGGAGAGGCAGAACACTATTAAAGGAGAACTTCGAGAAAATCTCTCCCTGGGTTTTGGGAAGATGCCTGTTTGCATTACATCGGGCTGAAATAAAAGAAGATTTTTAATCATTCATTCTTATGGATAATATATAAGCAGGATATACTGTTTTTCTATAATAATTAATATGCCAAAGATGTATTTACATATTATATAGTAAAGGTTTACCTGAAAGCAGGAAAGCAGCCGCTCCAAACAGTGCACGCAAAGGCACATGTTAGACTGATGTGTTCAATCACCAACTTAGAAATTTTCAAAGTGTGCGATTCCCTGCATGCTCCTACCTTGTGCTGCTACACTGTCCTGCTCATGCTAGGTGAGACAATAGTTATTTCACTTTTTAGAAGAGCATTTTATAGTTAGCTTTCATATCCACAGAAATTATAATATTGACAGCTAGGTTTGCCTAAGTCTCATTTCACCTCACTTTTCAGTAGACAGAAGAAAAAAAATTGACTTGGATATTAAAAGTTGGGAATAAAACGAGAGAAATTAATACCTCAGGGAAGCCGTTATAAAAACCTATTATATACATATTTTTTCCTTGGTTGAATCTAGTCATTTTCTTTCTCTTTCTGCGAATGCTTCCTTAGCCTACCACAAAGCTTTAACACAAGACTTTATATGTAATTAAGCATATGCAGGCATTCTGATGTGTATTTGGCTTTTCAGGATGGCAGGTGGAAAAGAAATCAAAAACCCTGAAGCTCATGCTCTCAAGGACGTCTTGGAGAATTCTTTTGTCCAGAAAGCACACAGCAGGGAACCATATCTCTTCTGCAGCCTTATTCTCTTGTCTTGCCAATAATGTGTCCATTCCTCCTCCAAAAGCCTCAAGGTAGCCAAATTTACAGATTAGCTCTTTTCTGAATGATATTCTTGGCTCTTTCAAACTACAGTTTCCTGAACTTAGACCTTACTCTATGCATGGCTGTCTACAGTGTTTAGATCTCTGCTTTTTTCTCTCTCAATCTCTTCCCCCCCAACTCCCGTCTCTATCTCTGTCTCTCTCTCTCTCTCTCTCTCTCTCTCTCTCTCTCTCTCTCTCACACACACACACACACACACACACACACGCACGCACGCACATTCCTGGATTTGACCAAGGAATCATCTGTCCATGGCTCTACCTGTTCATCTCTGACCCAAAGCTTCCACTTCGCCTGCTGTCATTGTTTCCCTACTAGGCCTTCTTGTGCTATAACTCCATGGCTTTTACTTCAAATTACAGCCATTCCCTGGCACGGCATCCACTGTGGCAGGCACTCTTTCGTGATCCTCATTGTTTCTGGTTCCTCTTGTTTGGGGAAGTAGAACAGTTTCTTTTTAGTGAAAAGAAAGCTTAATAACCTTTCTATCCCGATCAAGTTAATTGTCCCCTTTGACCTGAAATTGGGGTAGGGGTGGGGCTGGGATGGCCAAACACAGGACTGAAGTTTGAAGGTCACCATTGCCTAAACATAATACCACAATGCTTCAGCCATCAGGTGAGGGCTGGGAAGCAGCACTTTTACTGTAAGCTGAATTGGGTCAACCATAAATAGTATGTGTAAGGGGGGAAAAAGGCCACCCCGAAGCATGACTTCCAATGGTGTGGTCCTGCAGGGAATTCAGAGCGTAAGCTACAGAGTCCTGGCTATTGCGATCAGAGATAAAGTGGATATTTCTGATCTATGGCTACAGGCTGACTGTGAGGGAGAAAAGAGAACTTCCAAGACTGTCAGGTTCTACCAACACTGACTGCAGTTTCAAATCTAAGAAAATACTTAAAAAATAATACAATAATTGTACCAGCAACTTCCATGCAAAAAGGCCACTATAAAAAGTTCAAAAGTGGAATCTTAAACAGAAAAAAATCAATATACATACAGTTATATTCATTTTCTGATTGTTTCAAATTAAGGAAAATAAATATATTTCGAAATAATTATTCATAAAATAAGCCATAATCCTATCAACATGGCTGCACATGCATTGTACAGGAAAGATTTGTATACATATAAAACTGGATGACATTTTTTTTTAAAGTTTAATAGGATTAAGAAATACTTTTTAGCACTTGATATTTGATGTACCTTAATAACAACTGACAGAGTTTAAAATGATCAGTATCTCTTCATTTATTTAATTTCATCAGTTTTATTGATTTGTCCATTAAAGTTTTCTTCCTCAACTGCAATCATTTCTGAAAAATATACCCACAATATGCCGCAAAACCACAGGTTCAAAGCACATAATATGGGGCACTTAAATAGAAAAATCCTCATCTATAGAAAGTCTCTACAGCAATTGCCTCTCATTTAAGATTGACATGCACATAATAGAGTCCAAGAAGTAACTCTCTGTAAACAAATGATGATTTTAACGGCAATTTCAAAAGGCATAATGTAAGTGTATTTGGAATATCAGAAGGAGAAAAGAGAAATTACAGAAGAAATATTTAAATCACTAATGGTCAAGAGCTCCCCAAATTAATGAGACCACCACCAAGAGACCCAGGAAGTTCAGAGGACAGCAGAATAAATAACAACAAAAACAACAACAAAACTACACCTAGGCATGCCATATTCAAATTGTAGAAAACCCAACACAAAGGAACACCCAGAAAAGGCCAAGGGAAAAACATACCTTAATTTTAAAGGAACAAGGATAAGAATCTAAGACTTCTTACTAGAAAGCATGAAGGAAAGAAGACATTCAATTGAAATATTTAAAATACTGAAATTTAAAACACCAATGCAGAATTCTATAGCAGGTAAAATTATCTTTCAGAAATAATAATCACTTTATCAGAAAATCTGAAAATGAGGGAATTCATGATTAGCATACCTGTTGGGGAAAAATTGTTAAAAGAAGTTCTTCAGTGAGAAAAAAAAATAATATAGGACAGAAACAGGGATCTACATAAGGAAAGGGAAAGCACTGGATATGGTAAGATAAATATTTTTATATTCTTAATCAATCTAACAAATGACAGTTTGTTTAACCCTGTTAAAAAAGACACAACTATATGTTACGTAACAGAAACTCAGTGTAAATACTGAAACTGAGCAGAACCCTGAAGAGCCTTCCTGGTTGCAGACCCCTCCCTGTTGCCCTGTCTCTCACCTTTAGAAAAAAGAAAATCAATCTTAGTTTCCCTGGCCTCCAAGTTTCAGAAAACATACTCCAGTAGTTAATCATTTAAGAAGGGGCAAAAGCAAGAACTAAGAAAAGGCGGTCAAGCAAGGAAGGAAATGACAACTTAGGCAATAAGTAAAACTGATAAATGGGGATAAGGCCCTAGTTGTCCTTGAGAAAAACTGTCTGACACACATATTTGTCTGACAGACATTTTTAAGTTGTTTCTTACAGAACCCAGACCCCCACCAGGTGGAAACTGCTGACCCTAAACCCTTAGAACCTAGAATGAATGGAGCCAGAAAACTGATGACTGAGATTCCTGAAACACCAACCCTATCACCTCGCCACCTACCAATCAGAAAATTTCCCATGAGCTGATCGTGCAATCTACGATGCTCACCCCTAACACTCTTTTAAACGTTTCCCTGAAAGTCACTTGGGAGTTAATGTCTTTTACGAATTAGCTGCCCATTCTTGCTTGGTGCCCTGCAAATAAACACTTTCCTTCATCACAACCCGGTGTCAGCAGATTGGCTTTGCTGTACTTTCGGTGAGTGGACCAGAGTTTGGTCCATTAACAATATGAAGATACAGATGATTCAAAATAAAGGGATTAAAAAGTATATACCATTCTAACATTAATCATAAGAAAGCTGAAATAACTATATTAACTTCACACAAAGCAGACTTCAGATCAAGGAAAGTTATCAGGGTTAAAAAAGGGCATTGAATAATGATAAAAAGGTCACTGCTACAGAAAAAAAAATCCTAAATTTGTGTGCACCTAACAACAAAGCATCAAAATATGTAAGACAAAAGCTGCTGCAACTAAAGGGATACTAGACAAATCCACCTAAATATTTAGAAATTCATCATCACTCAGTAATTGATAGATCAAGCAGGGAGGATACAGTTGAATTGAACATCACTAGGAATGAATGTGATCTATCTGACATAGAATATTCCACACAACGACAGAATACACATTTTTTTTCATGTTCATATAGATTCTTCATCAAGATAGACCATATTCTGGCCATAAAACACACCTTAATTATTTTAAAAGAATAGAAATTATACATTATGTTTTCAGAATACAGAGCAATTAAAAGCCGATAAGAGAGCTATAAAATCCCAAATATTTGGAAATTAAACTCATTTCTAAATTTAAAAAAAATTCAAAGACATCACAAGATAAACAAACTTAGTTTAAAGTACATGAAAATGAAAATATAACTTACCAAAACATGAACAATGCATTGAAAGCCAAATTTAGAGGGAAATTTATAGTGTTAAAGTATATATTTGAAAATAAGAAAGATCTCAAAGAACCTAAGCTTCAACCTTAGGAAACTAGAGAAAAAAGAGCAATGTAAACCTAAAGCAAGCATGAGAAAAGAAACAATAAAAATCAGAGCAGTGGTGGAGATGTAAATTGGTATAATCGCTATGGAAAACAGTATGGACGTTTCTCAAAAAATTAAAAATAGAACTACCAATGTATGGTAGCAAATCCACTTCTGGGAATATAACGGAAGGAAACAAAATCACTATCTTAAAGTGATAACTTCACCCCTGTGTTCTTTGCGCACTATTTATGATAGTCAAGACATGGAAACAACGTAAGTGTCCATCAGTGGATGAATGGATAAAGAAAATATATAATAATATCCATGTATATATGGATATTATTCAGCTATAAAGAAGAAGGAAATCCTGCCATTTGTGACAACACGGGTGGAACTTGAGAGCGTTATGCTAAGTGAAATGAGTCTGACAGAGAAGGACAATTACTATATAATCTCACGCGTGGAATTAAAAAAATAAACTTATATTAATAGAGAATAGATTTTTGCTTGCTAGAATGGGTCATGGGGGGATGGAGGAAAGAGGTGAAGGGATCAAAACGTTCAAACTCCCAGTAAAAAGATTATTAAGTCTTGAGCACATAATGTACAGTATAGTGACTACAATTAACAATATCGTATATCTGAAAGTTGCTAAGAGAGTAGATCTTAAAACTCTCATCACAAGAAAAAATTTCTAACTATGTAAGGTGATGCATGTCAACTTATTGTGATAATTATTTTTCAATATATACATAAATCATTACATTGTATACCTTAAACTAATACAATGTTCTATGCCAATTATATCTGAATAGAACAGAAAAATGTAAAAAAAAGAAAATTAGAGAAGAAATTAATGAAATTGAAAACAAGAAAACAATATAAACAACTGATGAAACAAAATCTGTTTCTTTGAAAAGATAAATAATATTGAAATAACTTTAGCCAGGCTAACTTAGAGAAGGAAAGGTCACAAATAAAGAACAAAAATGAAAGCAGGGTTATTACTACAGATCCCACAGACATTAAAATGATTAAAAAAGGACACTATGAATAACTCAATGCCTACAAATTTGATTACTTTGATGAAATGGATCAATTTCCTGAAAGATACAACCTACCACAACTTACACAAGGAGGAACGGATCACTGAAATAGGTATATACTAATTAAAGGAATGGAAAAAATAATTGATAACCTTTCCAAAAAAGGCAAGAAGCCAATATGGATTCAGCTGTGAACAGTCCCAAACATTTATGAAATGAATGTTATCAATTTTCCACAACACTTTCCAGAAAATAGAAACAGGGGAAATACTCCTTAAGTCATTTTATAAGGCCAGAGCTCCCAGAATAATAAATTCTGATAAACACATCATAAGAAATGAAAACTACAGACCAATATATCTCATGAACACAGATGCAAAAGTCTTCAACAACATATTAGGAAATCAAATCTATAGTGTATAAAAAGGATTATCAACACCTAGGTTTTTAATCTAGGTGTGCAAGTTTGCCTAAATTTGATGTTTTGCTTAAGCTTACTTAAATCTTTCAATATTATGCACCAAAACCAAAATAAAGGAAAAACTGATAAATTGACACAGAAAGATTATTTGAAAAAATTCCAACATCCATTCGTGATAAAGATACTCAGAAAACTAGGATTATAAGGCAACATCTTCAACTCGTTAAAGAATCAATGCAAAAAACCTAGCAGCTAACATTATAATTAATGGTGAGAAACTGGATACTTGTCTCCTAAAATAGAAAACAAGGCAAGAGTATCCTTTCTCACCACCCTGACTCAACCTCTTACTGGAAGTCCTAGCTAATGCAATAAAAAAAAAAAAGAAAGAAAATGAAATAAATACAAATTGAAAAGAAAGGATGACTGTATTTAAAATGACATTAATGTCTACATAGAAAATACAAAGAATATTTTAAAATACTCCAGGAAATAATAAACGTTTATACTAAGCTAACAGGACACAAGGTTGATCAACAAAACTCAATTGCATTTCTATACATCATCAATAAACAACTGGAACTTGAATTTAACAATAGCATGTACAATACATAAAAAATGAAATACATGCACATACAGCTACAAAATAGGCACAGAATCTACATGCAGAAAATCACGAACACTAATGAAAGAAATAAAAAATCTAAATACATAAATGAATTGGAAGACTCAAACTGATAAGCTGTCAGTTCTTCCCTACTTGATTGATGTGTTCAATACAATCCTAACAAAAATTCTCAGGAAGCTATTTTGTAAGTATGAACAAAATGATTGAAAAGCTTACATGGAAAGGTAAAAGGCAATACCAAAGAAGAACAATAAAGGAAAAAAAGACTCACACTATCTGATTCTAAAACTTACTATGACTCTGCAATAATCAAGACAGTATGGTATCAATGTAAGTACAAATATATATATATATATATATATATCGAACAGAATAGAGAGCACAGCAACAGACCCACCAAATATAGTGAACTTTTATACTTGACAAAGAAGCAATGCCCGTTCAACAGAGAAAAGATGATCTTTTTAAGAAAATGTTGCTGAAATAACTAGATATATAGCAGATGTTATAAAAAGAAAGAAATAAACTAGACACAGATCTTACAACTTTCACAAAAATTAACTTAAAATGTGTCATATACCACAATGTCAAGGGCAAAATTATAAAACTTCTAGAAGAAAATCCAAGAGAAAATCTATGGGACCTGGGTTTGCTGATGGGATTTTAGATTCAATCAAATATTCAACCCATGGAAAAAAGATGACAGTTAGATATTATTCAATTTAAAAACTTTTTACTCTATAAAAAAGATAAGAGAATGAAAAGACATGTCACAGACTGGGAGAAAATTCTGCAAAACACGTATCTCATAAAGTATCTGTATCTAAAATATTCAAATATCTCTTAAAACTCAAAATAAGAAAATAAACAACGAATTAAAAATGAGTTTCATTCTTTTACATGTAGCTGTCCAGTTTTCCCAGCACCACTTACTGAAGAGACTGTCTTTTCTCCATTGTATATTCTTGCCTCCTTTGTCAAAGATTAATTGGTCAGAGTTCTGTGGGTTTGCTTCTGGGCTTTCTATCCTGTTCCATTGATCTTTATTTCTGTTTTTGTGCCAGTACCATACTGCTTTGGTTACGGTAGCTTTGTAGTATAGTCTGAAGTCAGGGAGCCTGATTCCTCCAGCTCTATTTTGTTTTTCTCAAGACTGCTTTGGCTATTCGGGGTCTTTTGTGTTTCCATACAATTAAAAAAAAAAAGTTGTTCTAGTTCTGTGGAAAATGCCATTGGTAATTTCATAGGGATTGCACTGCCTCTGTAGATTTCCTTGGGTAGTATGAAACTATACTCAAGATTTTGTAATAACCTATAAGGGAAAATAATCTGAAAAACAAATAGATATATATGGATGTATAACTGAATCACTTTGCCGTACATTTGACACTGACACAACATTGTAACTCAACTATACGTCAATAAAAATATAAATAAATGAATAAATTTTTTTTTAATGAGCAAAACTCTGAACATACACCACACCTAAGGATACAGACAAACGTCAAAAAAGCATGGGAAAGATACTTAACATTTATCATTAGGAAACTACCAATTATGAGATATCAGTACAAGTTTGTTAAAAATAATTAAAATCCAAAAATCTGACAATATCAAATACTCACAAAGACCTGGAGCAACAGGAAATCTCATTTTTTGCTAGAGGGATTCGAAAACTGTAAAGCCACTTTGAAAGGCATTTTGTCACTTTCTTACAAAGCTAAACACAGTTTTATCATAAGATCCAGCAATCATGCTCTTAGGCATTTACCTAACAGATCTGAAAACGTATGTCCACACAAAACACGCAGGTAAAGATTTATAGTAAATTTATTCACCGTTGCAAAAAACTGGAAACAATGAAGATACTCTTTAATAGGTGAGTAAATAGTGATACATCCATACAATGGAATGTGGTTCAGCAACAAAATGAGCTATTAAGCCACAAAAAGACATACTGAATCTTCAACGCATATTGCTAAGTGAAAGAAACCTGTCTGAAAAGCTACATACTAGATGATTCCAATTTTATGATATTCAGTAAAAGGTACAACTACAGAGATGATACAAACAATCAGTGGTTACAAGTGTTTGGGAGGAAGAGGAAAACAGATGAAATGCAGGGTTTTTTGTGTGTTTTTTAGTCTAATAAAATTTTTGTATGGTATGGTAATACATATTATTTTTACATATACTATGCATTTGCCAAAACTCATATCACTTTACAACACAAAGAGTGAACATTAATGTATGGAAATTTTAAAAATTCATTTTTCAGGTTGGGGAACACTCGACGGAATGCAAAATATCAGAAAACAATCTAACTTATTACAAATGTATGCAGCAACTTCACTGGAGGCTGCAGGATAAAAGGTGCTTTGGAAATGAGAGGAGTCTATAAAACTGAGGCATAAGAAAGTGAACAGAAGCACGGAACTGTATTGTTTCCAAGGTAGTATGAGCTAACAATTCTAATACTGATATACATATACAGTGAAATTTTAAAAATTAAGTAAATATGTAATGGTTGGTGGGAGCCACGTTTTTCACTGTTGGAGTGTGAATTTATAAGTAAGCAAGGTAAGGAGGCTAAAATGATTCATATGGTAATAGAACAGAGATTAGAGTTGGAATCAGCAGAACAAATTCATGAGTAGCTCTATACAGATATGGATAATTACATGTCGACATACTTACAGATGTGCGTACATACATAGGTATAGATGTGCACACATATTTCCTTATTGTAACCTAATATAGACGCATGACATCCCAGCAGGAGCAAACACACCCAGCATCCAGATCTTTAAGTCTAACACCAGGTTTCAATAAAAACAAAACAAACAAACAAAAAACCACCTAGGGCTCATTGGAGAAATGGCTGACTCCAGGACTGAGACAGGAAATATACAAAATGAGCCTGGAGCACCTGTAATGCAAAAAAGTAAGGAAGTGCTTTAAAAATTGATGGAAAAATGTAAAAGGGCACAAGAGCCAACTAAAATATGTCCATATGGCCACAGCTGAAAACACTTGAAAAAGAGAATACACAAAACAGTATTAGATTAAAAAATAAAGTACAAAATAAATACCCATGAGTCCATGCTGATACAAATCAAAGATTAAAATAAATAAATGGAGGAGAGCAGCCAAATCTCCATGCAGAAGAATCCCTAACAATTGATGTAGATACTCTTTCCTTGAGTAGATAGAGCATAACTCCACACTCCCTCAGTGTGGGATTCACATAATGACTTCCCTCCAAAGAATACACCATGTAAAGAGGGAACGAAAGTATTACATTACAGTGGAGAAATCTAACTTGAGGAAAGCCAGGTGATCAAGCTTATCATCAACAGTGATAAGTCACGTTGATAGTATGTATCCTTGACGTGATGAAAATGGCACTTTAGCTCTATGGTCTTCCTCCCAAACAGACAGAGCTCCAGTCTAATTATGAGAAGAACAGCAGACAAATCCAAATATAAAGATAGCATCAAAAACAAGAAAAGTCTATGGAAATTGGAACAGTCAAGAGGAGACGAATGAGACACGGTACCTAAATTTCATGTGGTACCTGGATGGGACCCTGGAAGGTAAAAAGGATATTTTTTAAAATAAGGAGATTTGAATACAGGTATGGGAAATAATGGGGGGGAAAATATATATATATATCTGCCCTTGGTTCCTGGCACAGAGCTCCTAAAACCCTTGTAAATTCCTAAGTGATAAGAACACTAAGAGCACCTTTTATTCTAATATTTGGTCTTACACCTGGGTTCCTGACACCAAGTTCCTAAATCTCTTGGAATTTCCTGGGTGATAAGTCTTTTTTTCTAATGAGGCAAATCTAGGTCAGCTCCTGGAAGGCTCCTGGATGAGGGCTGGACACCAAAAAGACCAAGCCGTGATTAGATGCTTGGACTTTTCAGCCCCACCCACCTCTCTCTAGAGGAAAGAGGCGTGAGAAATGAAGTTAATAACTGATCATGCCTAGTGATGAAACCTCCATAAATTCCCAACTCTCCGGGGTTCAGAGAGTTTCCAGATTGGTGAACAACTTTTTTGCAATTAAATGAGACAAACAAGATCATATGAAAAAATTCCTGAAAAATACAACTTACCAAAGCTGGCCCCAAACGATATAGAAAATCTGAATAGCCTTATCTTTCCAAAGAGACTGAAATAATAGTTAAAAACTTTTCACACAGAAAATTCTACCAGTTTCACAGGTGGATTCTATGTAATATTTATAGAAGAAGCAATACTAATAGTGTACAAAGCCCTGTCAGAAACAAGAAGGGAATAACTTCCAATTCATTTTTTGAAGCCAGCATCATCTCAATACCAGGAAGTGAAAAGGACAATACAAGGATAGAGACAAGTATACTTAAGATCACAAATACAAACATTCTGGACAAAATATTAGCAAATCAAATACAGACCCATAAAAAAGGACAGCTTATAATAGGTTTATTGAAAGAAAGATGTGTTTAAAATTGAAAAATCAAACAATAATAGATCCCCAACCTTTCCTGGTGTTTTATGACCTTAAAACTTTTGAAGAGTCCTGACCAGCTATTTTTGTTTCATGTATCTTGCAACTTTTCAAAGTTCAGCAGGCTTTTATTTAAGTACTTTTTAATGTTCCGTTTCTGGACTTCCTTGGACTCTGTAACCCAGCCACACAGGGATTTTCAGATGCCAAAGGAAAAAACAAGAAAGAAATAAAAATGAAATGATTTTTTAAATTTAAATTTAAATGTAATTTAATTTTTAATTAATAAAACAGTTTGTCATGTTTTAAATGATACTGTTTCTTTATATTAACTACTATCATTTCATGGATCCTGTTGTTTGAATGAGTTCTCTGAGCTGTTAATATTTTTAAAAATTGTATGACCCTGTTATATATATTGAAGTATCCTTTTTCTTGCTTCTACTAAAAATACATTTAAAATCTAACTCAGTGATAAGTGACAAGTGAAAAAAAGTCTCCTGTAAAACAAATTTACTTTGTCCATTATGTCCCCAAATTATTCTGTAAGAACTTGTTTCTTTCAGAGAAAATGAAAAAAAAAATCCCCAAACTGTACTGAGCATTTGGCATCATTGCTCCAGTAACATCTTTACAGCATGACAGAATTTATTATCCTGTCACTCTAACAACACTCATTGGTTAATTTTAGATTCACAGGACTCCCTTTGACTGTAGATATTCCTAATATAAACAGATTTTCTTGTTCATCAAATTTCACTCTTTAAACTGTCCTTATACAATTTTAATTCAAGAATGGTCATCTTTCTCTGAGAACTTCTCTGTGTTCTAAAAAGGATCTAATCGGTGGAAATTAATAAAACACCCCAAACTGACAATCCCCAAAATACAGGATATACTTTTAATATGGGACTACTACATAAGTGATCTTTCACATTATCCAGATACAGAAAAAGGCACAATCTGAAATGAAAACTAAGAAAATGAAGGCATGATGGGATGATTGGTTAAGAATTTGTAAAGATGCTACTTATGTTACCATAATACTACCTATTAAAAACTTATGGGGCTTCCCTGGTGGTGCAGTGGTTGAGAGTCCGCCTGCCGATGCAGGGGACAAGGGTTCGTGCCCCGGTCCGGGAAGATCCCACATGCCGCAGAGCAGCTGGGCCCATGAGCCATGGCTGCTGAGCCTGCGCGTCCGGAGCCTGTGCTCCACAACGGGAGAGGCAGCAGTGAGAGGCCCGCGTACCGCAAAAACAAACAAACAAACAAACAAACAAAAAAACTTATGAACATGAAAATCTCCAAAATTTAGTGAAGAAGCCGATACTTATTCTCAGGAGAACCCCTCTTGAATATGACTATTAAAATTAATCTGTATTCACCTCAGTTGCATTGCATTGTGACTGTACCTGTAAAAAGAATCAATGTGGTTTCAGAGGAGCAGGGATGCTGACAGATTCAAAGGTAGAATAAAGTGTAATTTTTCACTTTATGTCATTCTTTAGGAAGAATGAAACATTCAACTCCCTCCTCCTCAAAATAATATTCTTTTTTCTTTCAGTCAAAATCAGGCAGAATAAACATCTGTTTAAATAGCTCCTGATATTACCTCTTTCTCCTGCATCACATCTACAGAATGTTATACTGCTAATGAGTTGGGAGCCTGAGGAAAATGGTACCTAAAATCATGATAATAACTGCAAGTGGTGGTTAAAATTGAAGGTAAAATTCAGTATTAGTGAAATTATCTTATTTGGTCTTTACCACAGTTAAATTATTTTTTTCATTTTCAGCATCACTGTTAAGTATCGGTGACTTTATATAAGCTGTCTTCCCAAGATTACAAGGAATAAGTGAGGGATTTGAATCCAATTTTGTCTCACTATAAAATATGTGCTCTGTACCACTAAATTCATGTTACTTCTCTTCATGAAGTCTAGTTCTTCTCACCATATACCTAGAAACCTCCTTTTTTCCTAAGTGCTTTAAAAGTATATGAATCGCATTGTAAAATGAAGGGCAGCAAAGCCTAGGGTGAACCACTACAGTTTTTTAGAATTATTTCAGAAAAAAACAAAGGAGACCATAGACCCTAACTGTGAAATGCCGTAAGATTCAACATTCTTTCCTCATCACTCAGGGTGGAAAAGGGACTCAGTAATTAAAAGAAGGTTTACTGTCCTGTATTGCTTGAAGTATTTATTGTGGTCAGAGCACACTGGTGGTTGGAAGAAAAGAAGACATATTTCTATCCACAGTGTTGTTCAAAAGTACTTCCATTTAAGTGATAAAACTGAATGAAATATTTTCTTATTTCCTCCTTAATTCCTCTCTCTCCTTTCATAGTGGCAAATTCCTTCATTCACTGATGAGCTGAATCTCCTCTCTTCAGCGGGCATGAAGGAAAGGGAAACCAAGTCTAAGTCAAACAGAACTTGAATGTCATATTTACATAATGAAAATTACCATAAGAGGCTCTGCATTCTGCACTTTCCTTAATTCCATGTGTCCTGCTGTTTTCCACTCTGTTTCCACTCTGTTGCCCTATGACTTTCCAAACTCTGAGCTTCCCCTCGCCCCTATTAAATCTTAATCTCCAAAAAGGAGATTTTAGGGGTGGAAGAGAGTCTCTTTACTGACAACTCGCTATGGAGATTAGTTGCTTCTACAAAGCATACCAGATCAGAGCTGATGTATTATGAAAGGAAATAGATTGATGGGGGAAACATCTACTTGCTACTTCATTTAATGTGTCTGAATAATTAGGAATTAATCCATAAAAGACCTAAGTAATCCAGAAAAATCCCAAAACGATTATTAGTAGCACAATTTTAATTTGAAAATGTCCTGGAAATATTACACAGGAAATATTAGGATGAAATTCTGTTATCTTCCCTTGGACAAAAGTCTGCTATGGCATTTACCTGGTTAACAAACAATAGCAATAAAAAAAGGGGAAAAAATAGAGAAAGCAGACTGGCTTCAAGGAGGTTGCAGGCTATTGAATCAGACTGACCTTAATAAGAGACCCATGGAACAGTTCACCTACTGGTAATGAAAATGAAATCTATACTTAGCAAGGTCGGCAGCTGTCACCTCACTTTGAGCTTTAACAAGTCTGCTGATATACATGTGACCCACACTTTGAAGAGGGGTCTGACTTCTCTGAGACAGTGCGGCTAGAAAATTGCTGGGAGAGACACAGTCAAGCAGCTGACATACTCGCTATTTAAAGGGGATCTGGACTAAGTCTGCTGAAGCCATGAATGTGTTTATAGCAGCTCATTATTCACATTTCAAATTACCTGTGATTAATTAAGGCAGCATCTTCACTGCCCTGATAAAAATTTGTAGCTAGTTTTTATTTCTGAGGTAAATTAGGGGTGAAATATGAAATACTTTTAAAAGGAAAACAATAGCCTAGATATAAGGAAAAGAATTCATATGAAGTCACTTCTATATGACTACATTTTTATATATTTCTGGAAACAGTTACACAAGGACTAAAGCTTGAATGTGAACTTAATCTGATCCCAGCACAGAAAAAGTGCTTTCTTCATTTCCTTTCCAACCTGAAACACCCTTTATTCCAAGGGAAATCAGGCCAGAATTTCCTTTCTCTAGTTCTTGCTATCACCCTAGTAACCATGAAAAATGCTTCTTTGAAGAAATGTAAAGGTCATTTTAAATTAACTGCCATAATTCAAATGGATTTGAAAGAAAATTTCAAATACACACACACACAGAGTTTGTTTCTAAATCTTTCTTTTTTCAGTTGTAAAATAAGTTGAGAAAGGCAGCTCAGATTCCTTGGCCCAAAGTACCACAGACCTAAATCCCAGAAGGTAATAATAAACAAAATCAGTTTTCTGAAAACATCTGTTCTTACACTTTGAAGAAATTAAAGTCTCAGAGAATGCATTCTCCCCTCTACCTACTGGAGGAGATAAATTCAATTCTAAATTGGTGATGCTTGGGAAAAGGATGAAGATGGACCACAATTAAAAATTACATTATAGATGTATATATGTATATTGTATATTATATGTATGCATGTATTTATACACACACACACACACACACACACTCACTCAAATATGTGGCTACAGACCTAAAACTCATATGCTGAAGCACTAACCCCTAAGGCAATGGCATTTGGAGATGGGCCTTTGGGAGATAATTATGCTTAGGAGGTCATGAGAGTGGGGCCCTCAGGATGGGATTAGTGCCCCTAATTAGAGACCAGGAAGCTTGTTCAGTCTCTGGCCATGTGAGGACACAGTGAGTAGGCAGAGGTCAACAAGCCAGAGAGAGAGCTCTCTCCACAACTAGACCATACAGGTACCCAGATCATGAACTTCCCAGCCTCCAAAGCTGTAAGAAATTAATTTCAGTTGTTTCAGCCACTCAGGCCATGGCATTTTGTAACAGCACCCGGAGTAAACTAACACACACATATGTATTAGAAAACCAAAAAACACACGTGTGTGTAATACTATCCACTTGCAACGGACTGAATGTGTCCCTCCAAAATCATATGTTAAAACCTAATCCCCAGTGTGATGCTATTTGGAGGTGGGGGTCCTTGGGAGGTGATTAGGTCATGAAGGTGGAGCCCTTGTGAATGGGATCAGAACCTAATAAAAGAGGGCCCAGGGAGCTCCCTCGCCCCTTCCACTATGTAAGGACACAGCTAAATGACAGCTTCCATGAAGCAGGAAATAGGCTCTCCCCAGACACTGAATCTGCTGGCACCTTGACCTTGGACTTCCCAACCTCCAGAAGTGTGGGAAATAAATTGCTGTTGTTTATAAGCCACACAGTCTATGGTATTTTGTTACAGCAGCCTAAACGGACTAAGACACTGTCCTACTTAGATCTCAAAGTAGCTCCCGGCAATTTGAGACATTAAGACCTACCGTAATAAGTAGCACATTTCCAGCCTTCCTAGAGCTGGTAATCAGATTACCAAGAAGGTTAATATGATAGTTGACAACTGAAGCTACACAAAACCACCAACTTTTGTTTGGTGATTGTCACACTCCTTAGTACACAGCTTCCAACATCTCTGCAATTTCAGGCTTGTAGTTATCTCTCTGGCAAATGAATATGGACAGAGTTCTACAACTGCTCTCTATATATGCTTATATGTTACATTCAAAAATATCAAAATCTAAACATATACAGACTTAGTGATTAAATACATCACCATTAGACATCAAATGTAGTATCAAAATGCAATTTAGAACAATTCTTACTAAAAAGTGATCAGAATTTTACAGTATACATTTGTCATTTGAAAATAGTATTTTAAAACTAGACTCAAAACACAACCACTCAGCAATATACTTCCCTTTTGCATTTTTGAGAAATTACATCCATAACATATAATTGTGGGTGAACTATAGGACAAAAAAAAACACGACTTACATTTGTTAACCCCTATCTGTATTGAAAAGGGGATTTTATACCAGAAAATATTTCTTCTTTCAGAGTCTCCATTTTACTTCTATGTTTATTTGGCTAAAGAAAAATACACACACACACACACACACACACACACACACAACACTTAAAGTTGAAATGAGGATTATTTCATGCATCCTCTTTTTGATTACTATTAAAACTAAGTGTCCTAATTTTCACCATACCAATAATCAGCTATGTTTCTTGTGACTTAGAATTTTACTTTCAATTCCATCACCATCACCATTCCAAATTCTCAGTCATTTAATATTTGCTTTTACTAAAGCACTGCTCTAACTTTGAAAATTATATTTATCAGTGTCATTAGTGTTAAAATATATATATAAATTCCCAAAATGAATGAATCCAAGAAATGAAAAAAGGGGAATATACTTAATATATTTTCCGTATCAATACCAGTCTCTTTAGATTGATAAGAAAGGCATTTTTTTTTTTTTTTTTGCAGTACATGGGCCTCTCAGCGTTGTGGCCTCTCCCATTGCAGAGCACGGGCTCCGGACGCGCAGGCTCAGCGGCCATGGCTCACGGGCCCAGCCACTCCGCGGCATGTGGGATCTTCCCGGACCGGGGCACGAACCCGTGTCCCCTGCATCGGCAGGCAGACTCTCAACCACTGCACCACCAGGGAAGCCCCTAAAGGCAGATTTTTAATTGAGGAACTCAATCAGAGATATATCCCAAGAGAATTATACTCCTAAACACCAAGGAGATGCACTAACTATAAAATGATTGCTCATTTAAATATTCTCTCTAAACAAATAAAAATCTACGTTTAATTTATACCTTTTTAAAAATAAATTAATTTAATTATGATATAATTAAATCTCTAACATTAATGCTAATGAAGAATTAAAAAACTAAAAACCACTTCATTTGTGAAATGCATTTTCTAAACAGTATTTGGAATTATGCTTTACTCTGCTTGTAGGTCAGACTATAACTGATATTTTAAACTGTTAAGAATTTCAAATTTTGTTCAAAACATAATTGAACTCTTTTACACAAGTGTACGGTATAACCATATGTACTTTTTTTTTTTCAAACTCACTCCTACTACAGAACAAAAAATCGTAGATTGGCATAGGAAATTATAAAACTATGGAGACCAGACTTAAGAGACTGCTATAGTAACCAGGTAAGAGATGTAGGAGCAGGAAAGAGATTCCCAGCAATAACAACTGCAGTGAACCAATGGATTTGGAAGATATTTAATGAGGCAGAAATAAGAACATGTTCATGTAAAACAAAACAAAATCAAAAAACAAAAAAAAAAAAACAGAAAAAGAAAGAAAGGGAAACAATGGCACTTTTGGGTATCTGTAAGTAGTTCTATATGACTGATGATTTAGTTATTTGGAGGAAAAGACAGTGAAGCTGCAGGCATGTAACTAGCTTTCTGACTTGAGCAATGCAGGATGGATGCTGCAACCAGACTGCCTGGGTATGACTCAAGGTCAGGATGGATGCTGCAACCAGACGGCCTGGGTGGAGTCAAGGCCTCACTACCTACCACGTTGTGACATTAATCAAGTGTCCTCTGTACACCAATCCCTTCACTTTGAAAAATGAGAGTTATATCTGTCACTATCTGAACAATTAACTGAAAAGATTAAAGATGGTAAGGTTCAGTGCCGGATAGATACATGCTCGATAAACGTTAGCTACTGTGCACACCACTCACTGTGGTAGGAAGAGCAGGTCAGCATAGCATCTCTCTATGATGAGGTGCTTTTACATAAGCCTGGGCTGCCTCTGGGATATCCTAGCAGACAGTTTCTAGAGGCAAATATGCTACTTTGTATCCCTGCAGTGAGATCTTCATCAGAGACCCAGATGAAATCAACGGTAAGGAGATAATAACTGCAGTCGTGGAAGTGTAGGAAGCTCTCTAGAAAACAGGTGAAAGGTGAGCAGGAAAAGAGGAGTACTTGGATCAGAACATCAAGGAAAACAAAAATACAAATAGCAGAATAAGGACACTGGTCACGCAGGGAGAATGAAGCCAGCCAGCTAAAGAGCAGGGACAAGAGGCTGAGAAACTCTGAACCACGGCAGAAACCATGATGTAAAATGCTGTAAGCATCACTAGAAGGGGAGGACTGAGAAACAGGTATTAAGCTTACCTGAAATTTTTTAGAAAGGTTGCTTGCCTGATGGAAGAGCAATTCCCATCAGGTTGGGTAAGGGGCAGGAGGCAGGTGGACATGGGTTGAGAAGTGGATAGGAAATGGGGAAGTCGCGACTCCAAGTCCAGGTAACTCTTGGAGTTTTGCTAGGCAGTGTAACGTGGCACCGAGGATGGGAAGAGAGGGGAAGAAATTATTTTTCTCCTATGTTTAACACATTTTAAAGATTTAAGGGTTTTGTATACCTTTTTTAAAAAATGAGGATGATATATAGCCTGTAAAACGGTGAAAGCCAAATACACAGAAAAAAGGAGAAAAGCCTTTGAGGATGGAAGAGTTTTCTGCACACAGCAAATATAAAGAGCACAAATACAGAGATCAGTCTCAGGCAGAAAGCAGACTCTACATCCACGTAACTGGAGAGAAGGAGAAAAGGACCAGCGTGGACCAGCGTGGAATGGGTTCAGATCAGATGTCTTCCATCTTCCCTGTGAGGACAAAGGGAAAACAAATGACACTTACGTAGAATGAAGTCTAAGAAGCCGAAACGAAGGTTTGAGGTTTAAATACAGTAGTCACTGTAACGTGGGAAAGCAATGATGTGTTTGTAACCAGAAAAACTATAATCGATTCCCGTAACGAAACTTTACTTGCAGTTTGTGTTGCTCATAAATGATCTGGGACACTTGGTCACAAATACGAACACCTTCCAAGCAAACCAATTAACAGCAGCCACTTCTGGGAACAGAAACGTCACTAAAGAGCAAAAGGAGCCACGCCCACCACCAGGGCTTGTTCCTGGGATGAACCCAGGATTCAGCACTTCTGGCCCCTGCTCGCCCCCTAACGGCTGCCTCTGGGCACAGATCAAACTGCTCCGTGTTTCAGGGAAATCATTAAAGGTCTCCACACTGTATCCTCCTAAACATCCTCAGTGTCTCTAACCAGGTTCCAGTCCCAGGCAACAATTCATCTTCCTGTCTGACTCATTTTTTATCCAGGCGGTTTTCTGTCAAAATCAATCTACTTTACTGGTCATCTGGTCACCAACTTCAATCTACTCCATGTGATAAATAACTCTTGGAAAGCAGAGGAAGGTTTCACGTTAATGTAAGATTTTTCACTACTGACAGGAAACTAGTGCTAAAGATTTTCAGTATGTCATCTCCTTTGTAATACAGCTAATAAAACAGTGCTTGACCTAATATAGTTAATCATAATTTAGTGGCTGACAGTTTTTGGTATCAACTTTAGATTCTCATTTCGCAGGGATACTCTCTCAATATTTCTTAATACTAGCTTTCATTTTTTAAAAGGATTGATGAAAGGTTAGGTCTTACAGCATAAGATCTGGATCAAGTGTCAGTTCACATCTTTAATTTTACGCACTCTTCAGTGAATATACCTTAATGTATGGAAAACAATGAATTGTTATCCACTTCCCTTCGCTGGTTCCACTAAATGTTTTTTTAATAAGTTTATTTAATTAAATTAATTAACTAATTAGTTTTTGGCTGTAGTAGGTTTTCATTGCTGTGCGGGGGTTTTCTCGAGTTGCAGTGAGTGGGGCCTACTCTTCATTGCGGTGCGCAGACTCTAGGCGCACGGGCGTCAGTAGTTTTGGCACGCGGGCTCAATAGTTGTGGCACACGGGCTTAGTTGCTCTGCAACATGTGGGATCGTTCCCAGACCAGGGCTCGAACCTGTGTCCCCTGCATTGGCAGGCAGATTCTTAACCACTGCGCCACCAGGGAAGTCCCTTCACTAAATGTTAATGTACTCTTTTCTTATTTTCCTCTTCAGTAATTTTATATTTAAGTGGCCTTATTTTGATTTTGGCAGTTAGGTATGGAAGGTGGGAGAAAAAATAAATTGTCTTTAAATGTTATAATCAACCTTCTAAAAAATCTAGAAACAACTTTCAAAGCATGTACATTTTAAACATTAGAGAACTTTTTGGACAATATTGGAAAATGCCATAAAGGAGAATATTAAATAATTAAGTATACTTGTCAGTAAATACAAATTTAAAGGGTTTGAGAATACACAGGAGCTGATGGAGTTTGGGTATGATTTTAGGCATACTTAAGGTGAGAGATATTAGAAGCAGGAAGAGACATAGACAATTTAAAGCAATCAGAGATTTTGAGAGAGACGGAAGATTTGGTTAGTGATGGGACAATCAAGGCATGGAATCCATGGAATACCGGAAAATGCAGAGCAGGGTAGGCTCTGAGCACCCAGGACAGGGCATGTTCCTAGACGGAATTTCTCCTACAGCTTAAATATGGCCCACCTATTCATAAAGCCAAGGGGACACCCTCTATTTTACTAGAGAAGGGATGAAAATTGGCTTTTAGACTCCTCCTACCTCCTAGGTCCTGTGTCCAGAATACAGGCAAATTGAGTTCGAAAGTTCGGCAGATTTAGGAAGGCATGAGCAGGTCTATGTACGCAGCAGGGATGTTGGTAAATTAAGGAAAAAACAATCAGATTTGTAAGCACTGTTTTCTTTCTTCAATGTTTGAACAATTGGGGTTTTTTGCTCTTACACTGGGGGAAGCACACGAGATCTACAGTTTAACGTGACTAAATACTCTGGAGAAGCACTGCTCCAGGATGAGGCCGGGGCTAAATGGTTAGGGTTTTGCACAGAGACTGACGGCATAGCCCACTAAAGACATCGTTGGAATTTTTAGTACAAATAAATCTTGTCCAGTTTGTCCACCTGTGCCAGCTGTGTAGGTAATCCAGGTAATTGAGCACTTCTTTATATATTTTGTTCTCTATTGTAGTTTATGTAGTCTATTTCACTCAAACATGTTTTCTGAATGCCTCACTGTGTATTTGTTACATTAAAGTATTTATTTTCAATATCTACAGGCTTGAATAACTAAGATACATTATAGTCACTTAGAAAATAATTGCGGATGAAAACCAACATAACAGACTTCAAGTAAGAGAGACATAAATACACTTTAAATAAACTATATGTAAAAATCTAAAGGATATATGTATATATTGAGATCAATATACAAAAAATTGATTTTATTTCTATACAACAGTGAAAAATTCCAGAATAAGACAATTCCATTTATAATATCATCAAAATACCAAAATACACAGGAATAAATTTAACAGTGTAAGACAAACTAAAGTCTGTAAAACACTACTGAAAGAAATTAAAGATATAAGTAAATGAAAGGACATTCCACATCCATTGATTGGAAGACTTGATACTGTGAAGATGTCAATACTTTTTAAATTAATCTATCAAGTCAATAGAAAGCTTATCAAAGTCCTAGCTTTTATCTTCCTTTTTTTCAGAAAATGACAACTTTATCTGAAAATTCATGAAGAATTGCAAGAACGCAGAACAGCAAAGCCATCTTAAGAAACAATAAAAAAGTCATAGAATTCATGCTTCCCAATTTCAAAACTTACTACAAACAAGAGTCAGCAAGTCAGTGTGGAGTTGGCAGACAGGTTAACACATAGCTCAATGGAGTGAAACTGTGAGTCCAGAAATAAACCTGTACATTTTTTGTCAATTGATTTTGACAAGGAGGTCAGGAAATTTTAATAGAGAAAGGATAATCTTTTAAACAAATCTTGCTGGGACAACTGTATAACAAACATGCCAAAGAATACAGGTGGCCCTCTTCTTTACACCATACACAAAAACTAACTCAAAATAAACTACAGATTATACGTACAAGTTAGCATTATAAAACTTTTAGAAAAAAATATAGGAGTAAGTCTTTGTGACTGTGGGTTAGGCAAAGCCTTTCTAAATACAATAAGAAAACCACAAACAGCACAAGTAAAACAGGTAAAATGGACTACATCAAAATTTAAAAACTTTGTGCTGTAAACAATACTGTCATAAAAGTGAAAAATGCAGGCCACAGAATAGGATAAAATGTTTGCAGAAGACATATATTTTAAAAGACTTTTACCTCGAATATAAAAAGCAGTACACCTAAACTAAAATATTTTAAAAACAGTTAAAAATGCGCAAAATATTTTAATAGACAGTGCTTCAAATAAGACACACAAAGAGACAATAACTGTGTAAAAATATGTTCAACATTTGTTATCTCGGAAATCCACATGAAAACAGGAAGGATATACCACTTCCCTTTCAGTAGAATGACTATAACCAAAATGACAACAACAAGGGTTTGTGAAGACATGTGGAAATCGGACCCCTCAAACAATGTTGGTGGAGAGATATAATTGTGCAGCCACTTTGGAAAAAAGTTTGGCAGTTCCTCAAGATGTTAAACAGAACTACCATATGAATTCACAAATTCATTCCTTGAAAGATAATTAAATTAAAACATACATCCAGGGGGAGCTCCAAGATGGGGGAAGAGCAAGACGTGGAGATCACCTTCCTCCCCACAAATACACCAGAAATACATCTACATGCGAAACAACTCCTACAGAACACCTACTGAACGCTGGCTGAGGACCTCAGACCTCACATAAGGCAAGAAACTCCCCACGTACCTGGGTAGGGCAAAAGAAAAAACAGAGACAAAAGGATAGGGACGGTACCTGCACCAGTGGGAGGGAGCTGTGAAGGAGGAAACGTTTCCACACACTAGGAAGCCCCTTCGCGGGCGGAGACTGCAGGTGGTGGAGGGGGGAGCTTCAGAGGCGCAGAAGAGAGCACAGCAACAGGGGTGTGGAGAGCAAAGCAGAGAGATTCCCGCACAGAGGATCAGTGCCGACCAGCACTCACCAGCCTGAGAGGCTTGTCTGCTCACCTACCGGGGCAGGTGGGGCTGGGAGCTGAGGCTCGGGCTTTGGAGGTCAGATCCCAGGGAGAGGACTGGGGTTGCCCGGCGTGAACATAGCCTGCAGGGGGTTACATAGCCTGCAGGGGGTTAGTGCACCACGGCTGGCCGGGAGGGAGCCCGGGGAAAAGTCTGGACCTGCCGAAGAGGCGAGAGAATTTTTCTTCCCTCTTTGTTTCCTGGTGCACAATGAGAGGGGATTAAACAGCGCTGCTGAAAGGAGCTCCAGAGACGGGTGCGAGCCCGGCTATCAGCGCGGACCCCAGAGACAGGCAGGGGACACTAAGGCTGCTGCTGCCACCGCCAAGAAGCCTGTGTGCGAGCACAGGTCACTATCCACACCTCCACTCCCAGGAGCCTGTGCAGCCCGCCACTGCCAGGGTCCCGGGATCCAGGGACAACTTCCCCGGGAGAACGCACGGCACGCCTCAGGCTGGTGCAACGTCACGACGGCCTCTGCCGCCGCAGGCTCACCCAGCATCCGTATCCCTCCCTCCCTGCGGCCTGAATGAGCCAGAGCCCCCGAATCAGCTGCTCCGTTAACCCTGTCCTGTCTGAGCAAAGAACAGACGCCCTTAGGCGATCTACATGCACAGGCGGGTCCAGATCCAAAGCTGAACCCCAGGAGCTGTGCGAACAAAGAAGAGAAACGGAAACCTCTCCCAGCAGCCTCAGGAGCAGCGGATTAAATCTCCACACTCAACTTGATGCACCCTGCACCTGTGGAATACCTGAATAGACAACGAATCATCCCAAACTGAGGTGGACTTTGAGAGCAACAATATATATTTTTTCCCTTTTTCTCATTTTCTGAGTGTGTATGTGTATGCTTCTGTGTGTGATTCTGTCTGTATAGCTCTGCTTTTATCATTTGTCCTAGGGTTCTTTTTTTTTCTTTTTTTAGTATAGTTTTCAGTGCTTGTTATCATTGATAGATTTGTTCTTTGGTTTGGTTGTTCTCTTCTTTCTTTCCTTCTTTATTTTTAATTACTTAAAAAATTTCTTTTAATAATTATTTTTTGTTTTTTATTTTATCTTTTCCTTTCTTTCTTTCTTTTTTTCTCCCTTTTATTCTGAGCCATGTGGATGACAAGCTCTTGGTGCTCCAGCCAGGCATCAGTGCTGTGCCTCTCAGGTGGGAGAGCCAAGTTCAAGACATTGGTCCATAAGAGACCTCCCAGCTCCACGTAATATCAAATGGTGAAAATCTCCCAGAGATCTCCATCTCAACACCAACACCCAGCTCCACTCAACGACCAGCAAGCTACAGTGCAAGACACCCTATGCCAAACAACTAGCAAGACAGGAACACAACACCAACCCATTAGCAGAGAGGCTGCCTAAAATCATAATAAGGTCACAGACAGCCGAAAAATCACCACCAGACATAGACCTGCCCACCAGAAAGACAAGATCCAGCCTCATCCACCAGAACACAGGAACCAGTCCCTTCCACAAGGAAGCCAACACAAGCCACTGAACCAACCTTAGCGACTGGGGACAGACACAAAAAACAATGAGAAATAAGAACCTGCACCCTGCAAAAAGGAGACCTCAAACACAGTAAGTTAAGCAAAATGAGAAGAAAAGGAAACACAGCAGATGAAGGAGCAAGGTGAAAATCCACCAAACCTAACAAATGAAGAGGAAATACGCAGTCCACCGGAGAAAGAATTCAGAGTAATGATAGTAAAGATGATCCAAAATCTTGGAAATAGAATGGAGAAAATACAAGAAACATTTAACAAGGACCTAGAAGAACTAAACAGAGAACAAACAATCATGAAAAACACAATAAAAGAAATTAACAATCCCTTCTCTAGAAGGGATCAATAGCCGAATAACTGAGAAAGAAATATGGATAAGTGACCTGGAAGATAAAATAGTAGAAATAACTACTGCAGAACAGAATAAAGAAAAAAGAACGAAAAGAATTGAGGACAGTCTCAGAGACCTCTGGGAAAACATTAAACGCAGCAACATTCGAATTATAGGGGCCCCAGAAGAAGAAGAGAAAAAGAAAGGGACTGAGAAAATAGTTGAAGAGATTATAGTTGAAAACTTCCCTAATATGGGAAAGGAAATAGTAAATCAAGTTCAGGAAGCACAGAGAGTCCCAAACAGGATAAATCCAAGGAGAAACAACCCAAGAGACATATTAATCAAACTATCAAAAATTAAATACAAAGAAAAATACTAAAAGAAGCAAGGGAAAAACAACAAATAACATACAAGGGAATCCCCATAAGGTTAACAGCGGATCTTTCAGAAGAAACTCTGCAAGCCAGAAGGGAGTGGCAGGACATATTTAAAGTGATGAAAGGGAAAAACCTACAAACAAGATTACTCTACCCAGCAAAGCTCTCATTCAGATTTGATGGAGAAATTAAAACCTTTACAGACAAGCAAAAGCTAAGAGAATTAAGCACCACCAAACCAGCTCTTCAACAAATGCTAAAGGCATGTCTCTAGGCAGGAAACGCAAGAGAAGGAAAACACCTACAATAACACACCCAAAACAATTAAGAAAATGGTAATAGGAACATACATATTGATAATTACCTTAAATGTAAATGGAGTAAATGCTCCAACCAAAAGACAGAGACTGGCTGAATGGATACAAAAACAAGATCCGTATATATGCTGTCTACAAGAGACCCACTTCAGACCTAGGGACACATACAGACTGAAAGTGAGGGGATGGCAAAAGATATTCTATGCAAATGGAAATCAAAAGAAAGCTGGAGTAGCAATTCTCATAGCAGACAAATTAGAGTTTAAAACAAAGACTATGACAAGAGAAAAAGAAGGGCACTATATAATGATCAAGGGATTGATCCAAGAAGAAGATATGATAATTGTAAATATTTATGCACCCAACAAAGGAACACCTCAATATATAAGGCAAATACTAACAGCCATAAAAGGGGAAATCAACAGTAACACATTCATAGTAGGGGACTTTAACACCCAACTTGCACCAATGGACATATCATCCAAAATGAAAATAAATAAGGAAACACAAGCTCTAAATGACACATTAAACAAGAAGGACATAATTGATATTTATAGGACATTCCATCCAAAAACAACAGAATACACATTCTTCTCAAGTGCTCATGGAACATTCTCCAGGATAGATCATACCTTGGGTCACAAATCAAGCCTTGCTAAATTGAAGAAAATTGAAATGATATCGAGTATCTTTTCTGACCACAATGCTATGAGACTAGATATCAATTACAGGGAAAAATCTGTAAAAAACACAAACACATGGAGGCTAAACAATACTCTACTTAATAACCAAGAGATCACTGAAGAAATCAAAGAGGAAATCAGAAAATACCTAGAAACAAATCACAATGAGAACACGACGACCCAAAACCTATGGGAGGCAGCAAAAGCAGTTCTAAGAGAGAAGTTTAGAGCAATATAATCCTACCTCAAGAAACAGGAGACATCAGAAATAAACTACCTAACCTTACACCTAAAGCTATTAGAGGAAGAACAAAAAAACCCTAAAGTTAGCAGAAGGAAAGAAATCATAAAGATCAGATCAGAAATAAATGAAAAAGAAATGAAGAAAACGATAGCAAAGATCAATAAAACTAAAAGCTGGTTCTTTGAGAAGATAAACAAAGGTGATAAACCATTAGACAGTCTCATCAAGAAAAAAAGGGAGAAGACTCAAATCAACAGAATTAGAATTGAAAAAGGAGAAGTAACAACGGACACTGCAGAAATACAAAGGATCATGAGACATTACTACAAGCAACTCTATGCCAATAAAATGGACAACCTGGAAGAAATGGACAAATTCTTCGAAATGCACAACCTGCTGAGACTGAACCAGGAAGAAACAGAAAATATGAACCAAACAATCACAAGCACTGAAATTGAAACTGTCATTAAAAATCTTCCAACAAACAAAAGCCCAGGACCAGATGGCTTCACAGGCAAATTCTATCAAACATTTAGAGAAGAGCTAACACCTATCCTTCTCAAACTCTTCCAAAATATAGCAGAGGGAGGAACACTCCCAAACTCATTCTACGAGGCCAACATCACCTTGATAACCAAAACCAGGCAAAGATGTCACAAAGAAACTACAGGCCAATATCACTGATGAACATAGATGCAAAACTACTCAACAAAATACTAGCAAACAGAATCCAACAGCACATTAAAATGATCATACACCATGATCAAGTGTGGATTATCCAAGGAATTCAAGGATTCTTCAACATATGCCAATCAATCAATGTGATAAACCATATTAAATACTTGCAGGAGAAAAACCATATGATCATCTCAATAGATGCTGAGAAAGCTTTCAACAAAATTCAACATCCATTTATGGTAAAAAACCCTCCAGAAAGTAGGCACAGAGGGAACTTTCCTCAACATAATAAAGGCCATCTATGACAAACCCACAGCCAACCTCGTCCTCAATGGTGAAAAACTGAAACCATTTCCACTAAGATCAGGAACAAGATAAGGTTGCCCACTATTATTCAACATATTTTCGGAAGTTTTAGCCACAGCAATCAGAGAAGAAAAAGAAGTAAAAGGAATCCAAATCGGAAAAGAAGAAGTAAAGCTGTCACTGTTTGCAGATGACATGATACTATACATAGAGAATCCTAAACATGATAACAGAAAACTAGTAGAGCTAATCAATGAATTTGGGAATGTAGCAGGATACAAAATTAATGCACAGAAATCTCTTGCATTCCTATACACTAATGATGAAAAATCTGAACGAGAAATTATGGAAACACTCCCATTTACCACTGCAACAAAAAGAATAAAATACCTAGGAATAAACCTACCTAAGGAGACAAAAGACCTGTATGCAGAAAATTATAGGACACTGATGAAAGAAATTAAAGATGACACAAATAGATGGAGAGATATACCATGTTCTTGGATTGGAAAAATCAACATTGTGAAAATGACTATACTACCCAAAGCAATCTACAGATTCAATGCAATCCCTATCAAACTACCACGGGCATTTTTCACAGAACTAGAACAAAAAATTGCACAATTTGTATGGAAACACAAAAGCCCCCAAAGAGCCAAAGCTATCTTGAAAAAGAAAAACGGAGCTGCAAGAATTAGGCTCCTGGACTTCAGACTATACTATAAAGCTACAGTAATCCATACAGTATGGTATTGGCACAAAAACAGAAATATGTATCAATGGAACAGGATAGAAAGCCCAGAGGTAAACTCACGCACATATGGTCACCTTATCTTCGATAAAGGAGGCAAGAATATAAAATGGAGAAAAGACAGCCTCTTCAATAAGTAGTGCTGGGAAAACTGGACAGCTACATGTAAAAGGATGAAATTAGAACACTCCCTAACACCATACACAAAAATAAACTCAAAATGGATTAAAGACCTAAATGTAATTCCAGACACTATCAAACCCTGAGAGGAAAACATAGGCAGAACAGTGTATGATATAAATCACAGCAAGATCCTTTTTGACCCAGCTCCTAGAGAAATGGAAATAAACCCAAAAATAAACAAATGGGATCTAATGAAACTGCAAAGCTTTTGCACAGCAAAGGAAACCGTAAACAAAACCAAAAGACAACCCTCAGAATGGGAGAAAATATTTGCAAATGAAGCAACTGACAAAGGATTAATCTACAAAATTTATAAGGAGCTCATGCATCTCAATATCAAAAAAACAAACAACCCAATCCAAAAATGGGCAGAAGAGCTAAATAGACATTTCTCCAAAGAAGATATACAGATTGCCAACAAACACATGAAAGAATGCTCAACATCATTAATCATTAGAGAAATGCAAATCAAAACTACAATGTGATATCATCTCACACTGCTCAGAATGGCCATCATCAAAAAATCTACAAACAATAAATGGTGGAGAGGGTGTGGAGAAAAGGGAACCCTCCTGCACTGTTGGTGGGAATGTAAATTGATACAGCCAGTATGTAGAACAGTATGGAGGTTCCTTAAAAAACTAAAATTAGAACTACCATACGACCCAGCAATCCCACTACTCAGCATATACCCTTAGGAAACCATTATTCAAAGAGTTATGTACCACAATGTTCATTGCAGCTCTATTTACAATAGCCAGGACATGGAAGCAGCCTAAGTGTCCATCAACAGATGAATGGATAAAGAAGATGTGGCCCATATATACAATGGAGTATTACTCAGCCATAAAAAGCAACAAAATTGAGTTATTTGTCGTGAGGTGGATGGACCTAGAGTCTGTCATACAGAGTGAATTAAGTGAGAAAGAGAAAAACAAATACTGTATGCTAACACATATATTTGGAATCTAAAAAAAAAAAAAAAAACAAAGGTCATGAAGAACCTAAGGGCAAGACAGGAATAAAGATGCAGATCTACTAGAGAATGGACTTGAGGACACAGGGAAGGGGAAGGGTAGGCTGGGACAAAGTGAGAGACCGGTAGTGTATATATGGACATATATACACTACCAAATATAAAATAGATAGCTAGTGGGAAGCAGTCGCATTGCACCAGGAGATCAGCTCGGTGCTTCGTGACCAGCTAGAAGGGTGGGATAGGGAGTGTGGGAGGGAGGGATATGCAAGAGGGAAGAGATATGGGGATATATGTATAACTGATTCACATTGTTATAAAGCAGAAACTGGCACACCATTGTAAAGCAATTATACTCCAATAAAAATGTTAAAAAAAAACCAAAATAATCCCAGAACATACATCCACACTACAACTAGTACACACATGTTCATATCAGCACTGCTCACAGTAGCTGAGAAGTAGGAACAACCCAAATGCTCATGAACTGATGAATAGATAAATAAAATGTGGTATATCCTTATGACATCTGGAAGATGCAATCACATAAGCAAATAATGATGTACATGTCCCCATAGGATGATCTCATACCTCACCAATATCCTTCCTGTTTCAGGATAAAAATCTCCCAAGAAGCTGAAATATTCTGCTACCCTGCATTGGGCATTTCTGAATTTTCAGATTATATTATAAACTTCATGAGGTCAAGCACTGTGACCTCTAGATCACTGCTCACATATGTGTATGCGCTCAGGAAATTGCTGCTAATTGCCTCCCTTGCATTTAGACAATTGTAGGGAAGCTGAGCAAGGCAAACATTTAAACTGTCTTCAGCGAAGATAAAGCTGCTTTGAGTTACTTGCCAGACTAGTGCAAGAGGACACAAAATACACGGGCAAATGAAAATGCCAAAACGTTACTCCTTTATGAAAGATTAGCTGAAATGTAAAATTTACTGAACATATCTTGTATCCTTCCCTGTGCCTGTTAAATACTGAGGAAGCATGCAAAGCTATATGCTAGCTGAATTTAGGTAATTTACCTAGAAATAAATTTCATTCTCTAAAGCATTTCTCTCATTTGCCAAACAATTATTCTATATTTTGCAGAAATGAAGTGTTTCCATGTTCCGCCTTCAAATAGCAATCAATAAGCCAACATGTTATTAAGATGTTGATATCATCTCATACTTAAGCAAGAGAAAGAAAGCACAAACATCTTTAATAGTTTACAATTTAAATAATAGATCGATGACATTTTGATATTTAAATGAAGAGAAATATACATTTTACTCTATAAATGTATCTGTTCATTCAACTTAATTATAAAGATGTAAATAATGTTTATGATAAATGGATATGTCTGCTGCTTATATTTCTCACAGTAACTAAAATCAGAATGATAGCTGTTTAAAAACAGTGGTAACCATGACAAATTTTTCTTTTTGGTATTCATCAGAATCTAGGCAAGTTAATGAATGAAAATATTGATATAGTTACATTATTTAAAACTGTTTGAATCTTATTTAACCACAATGATTAAACACAGATATTTACTGAGCAATTGCTAAACATAGGATACAATACATAGTAGGGAGGGGAAATGCTTAAAAGTAAGACCTTAAGGGACTTATAATCTAATTATAAGAAAAGTACACAAACATCTAAAAGCAAAAAAATGTTAATTGCCAAAGCAGCCAAAGTATTAACGTGGCATAAAGATGGAAAGTCTATTCTGTTTAAGAAAGGTTTTTTTTTTAAGCATATCAGGTAGTATTTGAATGGACCTGTTCATTTAATTGCTTATTTAAAATTCAGAGGCAGAAAATTGAACAAACCTTGTTTTTATAGATTATATTATGGTATATTCATTGTCACTTAATTCATGATGCTATATAATGCCCAATAAAAAGTGAAAAGAAAGCCATATAATTTGTTTCTCTGATGTCATAGGACTGAAAGGCTTCTACTGGAAGTTAAGAGATCCCGAGTTATTTAGAGGAAAAAAAATAAGCTAAGTGAAAAAAGACATTAACAGGTCCCAACTTACAGCCCCCTCATGCTCAGTTTTCACCTATTTCCCCAAGGAAATTGATCCCTGGACAGTTTTATGCCTTTTTTGCTTTGTCCTCTTTTGGCCTCTCTTCATAGCCAAATTTCCAACTGATTTTTTTCTCTTTTTGGTATTTTAAGCATTTTATTTCAAAAGCACTCATTATTGTGCAATTAATAAATGGTATGTGACATTCATAACAAGTAACTGATTTGGAAATTAAATGACTTTAACAGTCTATAGAACTCAAAATGAATTTCCAGTCATGCTGGGATTTATGTTGAATCAACACTCCATCCCCATGTGAACAAATTTATAAATTCAGGTGGAAGATTCTATGCTTAGGTTGGCAATTTATACTTCCTAATAAACAGCTTTCCACATTGTGAGACATAGTAGAGGTTCTTTGTTTTCCATGAAGAAAGAATTTAATGAAGATAAGAGCTAGATAAAAGTGTATTCATAGACTCAATCTACAAATATCAATGTTTGTACACGCCTATTATGTACTGGGAATATACTGTTGTACAAGATAAACAAGTTTCCTTTCTCAGTGTGATCAATAGATGAAATAAACATATCAGCGGTGAAAAATTGGGATGCAGATACTTAATAAAGATGAATAAATCATTAAGTATCTTACCACCTTTATTTAAGATATAATTGACATATAACATTGTATAAGTTTAAGGTGTACAATGTGTCATTTTGCTATACTTCTATATTGCAAAATGATTACCACCATAGCATTAGCTCACACCTCCATCACATAATTATCATGTCTTTTTGTGGTAAGAACATTTAAGGTCTCCTCTCTTAACAGTTTTCAAGTATATAATACAGTATTGTTAACTATAATCACATGCTGTAAATTAGATCCCCTGAAGCTATTCATCTTATAACGAAGTTTGTGCACTTTAACCAACATCTCTCCATTTCCCCCATTCTCCAGTCTACCATTCTAGTCTCTGTTTCTGCAAGTTCAGCTTTTTTAGATTCCATACATAAGGGATACCATACAGTATTTGTAGTTCTCTCACTGACTTATTTCCCTTAGATTAACGTCCTCAAGGTCCATCTACGTTGTCACAAATGGGAGGATTTCCTTTTTTTTCTCATGGCTGAATAACATTCCATTTTATGTATGTGTGTGTGTGTGTGTGTGTGTGTGTGTGTGCGCGCACACACACGCTACATCTTATCAATTCATCTACTGATGGACACTTAGGTTGTTTCCATACCTTGGTATCGTGAATAATGCCTCAGTAAAAGTGGAGAGCAAGTATCTCTTCAAGGTCTTGCTTTTATTTCCTTTGGATTTATACCCAGAAGTGGGATTACTAAATCATATGTTAGTTCTATTTCTAATTTTCTGAGGAACCTTCATACTATTTTGCATGGTGGCTGCACAAATTTACAAGGGTTCTCTTTTCTCCACACCCTTACCAACACTTGTTATCTTTTCTCCTTCTTGATAAAAGCCATTCTAATAGGTGTGACATAACATCTCATGGTTTTGATCTGCATTTCCCTGATGATTAGTGACATGTGGAACATTTTCATGTACCTGTAGGCCATCTGTATGTCTTGTTTTGAAAGTTTTATTCAGTTCCATTGCTCATTCTTTAATCAGATTTTTTTTTTTGTTATTTAGTTCTCTTGAATTCCTCATACATTTTGGATATTAAACCTTTATCATATATATGAATTACAAATATTATCTCCCATTCTGTAGGTTTCCTTTGCATTGTGTTGATGGCTTGCAGAAGCATTTTAGTCTGATTCAGTTCCACTTGTTCATTTTTGCTTTTGTTACCATTGCTTTTGGTGCCAAATCCAAATTCATTTCCAAGAATGATGTCAAAGAGCTTTCCCACTATGTTTTCCTCCAGGAGTTTTATGGTTTCAGGTCTTACGTTCAAGTTTTTAATGCATTTTGAGTTGATTTTTGTGTGTGGTGTGGATAAGGGTCCAGTTTCATTCTTTTGCAAGTGGCTGCCCACTTTCCCCAACACAATTTATTGAAGAGGTTATTTTCTCCCCATTGCATATTATTGATTCCGCTATTGTAAATTAATTGATTGTATATGTGTGGGTTTATATCTGGGCTTTCTATTCTGTTCCACTGATCTAGTGTCTGTTTTATGCCAATAACATACTGGTTTTTTTTAACATCTTTATTGCAGTATAATTGCTTTACAACAGTGTGTTAGTTTCTGCTTTATAACAAAGTAAATCAGTTATACATATACATATGTCCCCATAGCTCTTCCCTCTTGCGTCTCCCTCCCTCCCACCCTCCCTATCCCACTCCTCTAGCTGGTCACAAGGCACCGAGCTGATCTCCCTGTGCTATGCGGCTGCTTCCCACTAGCTATCTATTTTATGTTTGGTAGTGTATATATGTCCATGCCACTCTCTCACTTTGTCACAGCTTACCCTTCCCCTGCCCATATCCTCAAGTTCATTCTCTAGTAGGTCTGTATCTTTATTCCCGTCTTGCCCCTAGGTTCTTCATGACCATTTTTTTTCCTTAGATTACATATATGTATGTTAGCATACGGTATTTGTTTTTCTCTTTCTGACTTACTTCACTCTGTATGACAGACTCTAGGTCCAATCACCTCACAACAAATAACTCAATTTTGTTTCTTCTTATGGCTGAGTAATATTCCATTGTGTATGTGCCACATCTTCTTTACCCATTCATCTGTTGATGGACACTTAGGTTGCTTCCATGTCCTGAATATTGTAAACAGAGCTGCAATGAACATTTTGGTGCATGTCTCTTTTTGAATTATGGTTTTCTCAGGGTATATGCCCAGCAGTGGGATTGCTGGGTCGTATGGAAGTTTTATTTCTAGTTTTTTAAAGAACCTCCATACTGTTCTCCATACTGGCTGTATCAATTTACATTCCCACCAACAGTCCAGGAGGGTTCCCTTTTCTCCACACCCTCTCCACCATTTATTGTTTCTAGATTTTTTGATGATGGTCATTCTGACTGGTGTGAGATGATATCGCATTGTAGTTTTGATTTGCATTTCTCTAATGATTAATGATGTTGAGCACTCTTTCATGTGTTTGTTGGCAATCTGTATATCTTCTTTGGTGAAACGTCTATTTAGGTCTTCTGCCCATTTTTGGATTCGATGGTTTTGGATTGGATGGTTTGTTTTTTTGAAATTGAGATGCATG